>NC_141161.1:76788014-77095514 GCF_053477565.2 Lygodium microphyllum
TGTGCCTCACCGGTCAGTTTCAACTTGGTGATCATAGCCTGATTAGCAGGGGTAGTTCCTGCGGTAGTAAAGTAGTCCTCCATGGTCTCAATCCAAATTTCTGCCTTGGCTGATGGCTTGCTCTGCTTAAGGAGATACTTCTTCTCCTGAATTTCAGTCGGACTAGCTATAGTTGTATTACCTTGGGTTATCATAAGTTTCATGAATTAGTTTATCACTTAAACTTTTTAGCTTCATTTCCACATTAACATATCTTACTAGTTTTGTAAAACAATGATAGGCCAAATAGCACAATATTTTTACAAAATCTAGCTACTGTTATCTGTTATTATCAGTAGTTATAAGCTATGATTTTTTCAAGTAAGGGATATTTACAAATGGTATATGTTTACAACAAGTAGAGATACATCAGCATTGATAGGTTAGGCTGGATGCTAGGTACAATTTCCAAAATAGGATATCATTATGTCTTTCTTTTTCAGGGATGGATATCAATTACATTCATGTATAAGAATGTAGGCCAATTACTATCTATGTCTAGAAACCTATATTGTGAAAATGGAAGATCTGGAAAACCATGGATATGGTAATCTCGATACTTGTGGCATCCTTGGATTATAATCCTGTTGTTCAATACCTTGTCATAGACATAACGCTCTAAACATATCTGCTAACCATTGGTAATCATAAGTGGATTCCTTCTAAATGGACAAAAGATAAAGGCCTCAACTACTTTTAAATTTTCCATCCATTCAAGGCATTTCAGATCAGTCTGCATGTTGAAGAATCGATCGTCGGCCTTGATGTAACAGTAATGCTCATCCTAGAACCATCTTCTTTCGCGATTCATAGGGGATGGATCCTATAGGTGATCAAGTATCCTCATCATTTCTCTTCTCCACTCATCATCCACAAAGTTTAGCATAGATGTATGCATTGCTCAAAAAACAAGGAATTGGTTCTAGGCTTCATTATTCTGTCAAAGTTTATGCCTTAACAATTAGTAGACTAATTATTACTTAGAACAGTTGGTCTTAAAAACCATAGATATTTTTAATTTCAATTATGCTCTGATACCACATGTCACGTGCCTGCCTAACAATTCCCTAGCAACACATTTTAGTAGTTCATCGAGGAACTATTCTAGACAGCTTCACCTGACACTCGCGAGAATGCACGGGGTCTATCGTGTAGGTTTTCCAGAGTCCACCCTGTAACCGAAGGTACCGACTATCCCCACGAGGATCAACTTGTAAGCTTCAGGTCCTAATTTGACAAAATGAGGTCTTGATACATCAGCTAGCTCCATTGGAGGTATCCCACAAGGGCTTCTCCTTCGACTGGAGCGATCATAGTTACCATTGGTTCATGGAGTGCAACGTTTTTTTCTAATAAACTAGTTAGGATGATTCAGGGAACCTTAATGGAGTTTTGGCACAACTGCCACAACTTTTCCCTAAGATAGTTTTTGCTTAAGATTTTAAGACATGAAAGTCAATGCTCAGCTCTACCTAAATTTTTCTTACCCAATTAACATTTCATTCAATCTCTTGAGAGAAGCTCCCAGCTTACTGGAACCACCCATCCATAGGATGGATCCGTTAGGGATCTCACTCACTCGTTTCCCACAAATTGTTTTCTAATTACCTATCACGTTAATTTATAGTATATAAAAGTAGCTTCGTTAATTAACTCAATTATCACATGTTCATTCATGTAATTTTATGGCATAACACAAAGACAGAGAGAATAGTCTTTTGGTAAAATATATTTATTTATTATTTCACAAAGTTATTTACAATGATTTTCCCCTTCTATCTACGTAGAAGATAAACCTTCATTCACCAAAAAATCCCTTCTGTTATCTGTGCATAGAAGAAAAGAAACCCTCCAAAATTTACGTCCCTTCACTATTAGTATCAAGGACTCCATGATCCCATCCTGATATGAGGGTCAGGTAATTCCTAGGAGCGATCCAGAGATTTGTGGCTAGAGCTACCCTAGCACCCTCTCCTTTTGCCTAACGGATTCCTCACCGAGTGACCTCTCGCCGTTGGGACCGGTCCAAACCTCCTCGCGGCAGTACAAAACGATCCCCCTTGGAGCAAGGTTCCGCATCTAGCTATGGGGGAGGCATAATGTGATATTTCCTTTTATTATCTTGCTTATATATTTACAGTCATATCTAATTGCTGCAGCAAACAGAATCAATCTTTCCTGTGCAACCATCAATGCTTGCACAAATAAAATATAAACAATAACAAGTGTTTTTAGCATAGGAAGCAACCCCACCCAAATCTAGGGTTTCTATTTTAAGGTCCCACTTTATTCTTAGGGTTTTGCTTCCTACTTGTAACTCTTTTTCGAGATCCGCAAGTTATTTCTTGAATCTGAAGTCTATTTTATCCTTATGAAAAATTCGGTATTTCCGTCCTAAAAGATAACGTGAGCATTTATACCTATGGTAGGCAATTCATGCACTACCCTCCCCTAATCCGTGCTTAGCTAGATTTTGAATGCTTTTCCAAGTCTGTTTAGACTTTAGAAATTTTATTGAAAAATTCTTATCAATGTTCAATAAGTCCTATAGACCTTTGATATTTATTTAATTTTCTAATACTGATAGTTTCAGGGTTATCGAGTATTTCATAGTTGTTTTTGCTTCAACATTCTTGATATTTTAGGTTAGAATTTCTTGTTGATTCATACGTGGGTTAACATATGATATTGACACTCTAGCTAATATAATCATTAATATTAACATTGCGTGTGTTTTCAATAAGAAAATACATTTTATTTTTTTCTATTCATATTCTATGGTTTAATTGACAATATTTGACCATTTTCCAAACTGTCAACGTTATTTAGAAATATCAATTTTCATTTAGCTATGTCCTAAGTGCAAGGCTAATTGTTTTTCTAAAAATTTTACTATAGGAAATGTAAAAATCATAAGTACAATTCTTCTTTCATCTTTAATACATCTAATTATATTTTTTTGCTCCTAATGTATGCGCATCTAGTATATATTTTCCTATGTAATTTTCCATTGATTTAATGTATTTATTATTTCATGATATTATCTAAATGTTTTTTTATAAATTATTATAAAACTCATATAATGACTCTATTTATCATTGGAAAAATAAAATAAAGATAGTCACTTTCAAAAAAAATTTATAAACTATTCCCTTCCCTAACACTACTAGTTTTTTGTTATTTTGATTGCATGCGCCATTAATGAAATGACAATAAATATCATGAAATAAACCAAACATAAGATATTTTCTTAATGACAGACATATAATCCTTTTCCAAGTGAAAGAGTATTTTCAATGTATAACTAATTATTATATTACTTAGGTTATTTTCCTAAGCGGCAATTCATATGCATTTTCATCAGAATGCATTTATAATCATTTCAAGCCAAATAAAGCGATAAGATTATAAAACATTAATTTTTTCAAATCGACGAGATGTTACCTCTCTAAGGTTTGTTCTAACGGGGTTTTGCCAATTCTTACCACGTCATTTTACTAAAAATGCTTTAAAATGACATAAATCAATTTTTAATAAAATATTTGGTTGAACAATTTTGACATATAATATTTTTCTCATGAAGTCTATATTATTTAAAGCATTTACTTTTAAAACATTTTTAAAATGTATTTAGCATGTTTTAAAAATAAAAAATAGTTATTTTGAGTAAAAATTACAGTATTTACTGATAAAAATAATATTTTTAGCTTAATAAAAACTAGATTTTCTTATGGAAAAATGAAAATATGGTTTTGGATGTTTAAAGAAAATTTTTTGGGGTTAAAGAAAAAACATTAATATGATGTTATTACTTTGAAACACTATTAATATAAAATATGGTGTTCTCGACTTCACGCAAATTAAGAGTATTCACAAAGTATTAATTTATACTATATGGGACAAGGAAAATATTTTTAAAAGAAAATTAGATTTTATGGGTTTGTGAAATGTTAGATGATTTGTTGATTAGTAAATAATAAAAGTAATTTATTATATAGAGGTGGAGAAGAAATAATTTAAAAGGAATTTAAATGGAGATGTGTAGATAGATCCATTAGATCTATGCCCTGAAACAAATTTCCTTAGGGATAAACATCCTAGGCTAGTATCCTATTGTCCAGTATAGAGACATAGCCATAAAGGTTAAAAATAAAAGCGAAGTGCAAGACTAAGTAGACTTACTAAAGCCTAGATATTTGCATGAGAATAGTTGGACTATTACAAATGAGTGTCATAAATATCATAGAAGGCTAAACAAAGTTAACAAGATTTGAGCCAAAATCACCTATTTAGTGCAACAACTCACAGGAGTTGGCTCGGTAACCTGGTTAAAAGTGGCTCAGTCTCACAGAGGTGAATAAATGTACCTCATGAATATTATCTATAATAATATTTAGAAAGAAGAATATGTTGCTAATTGTGAGATCAATGTGCAGAGATTCATACTGAAAGTCACATGGAAGCCCCTTTGCAAGACACTATCTCCTATGCCGCCCTACGATGGAAAAAGTGGAGTAGCATAATATTCTTTGCGACCCATTTGAGATAGGAAATGCATTACAAAGTGATCAGCCAAGTGAGGTATTCTCCTGATTATTTGTAGAGGCTTTAGAGGAGGTCAACCAACACAAAATGATCGAGGTTGGCAAAGAAACCACAAACACAATATGCGATATCGTGGTGGTTCATATCCTCAAAGATAATAATGTGCATGGATTGGGGGGGTGAAATTCCGTCATGGAACTCCCATACTAAGGTAGAGTCATTCAATGCCATGTATGTGCTTGATCTGTGCTCAAGGAAACAAGGATGTTAATTTTCCTTACCATAGCACACTTCATAGTGAGCTCATCAAAGAAGTTTGTGGAGGATGGACGAAGATTGATAGAGTCAGAGCAGAAGTATTGAGCCTGTTATGTGCCCCCATCCAAACTTGCCTTGGAAGTACATTCTTAGTAGCCCATCAAGAGATGTCCTAGGAAGCACCGTCTGGGATTTTGATGAAAACCCTCGGAGTTTGCTAACTAGGGTCGCTTGAGTCTACCCCATAGTGGAATTTTTTGTCATTCCCATGAGGATCGACTTGAGTCTTTCTGGACAAATCTATTACTAATGACTCATTAGTATTAGTGGTTTGAGATTCCATTCCCTATAAGAATTTGCTAATTAAAATGGACTTATGTTGTGTTGCGTTCAAAGTGAATGGGAGAGGTATGACACTTTAATTCCTTCTGCTCAAGGTTCTATAGTGACACGAGTCATGCTTTTTGGTTTCTAATGGTGCATCAAGTGTGATTTTTATTCCTTCTTAGGAAAGCTTTTGGATTATTGAGACCACCCAATCATAGGTCTAGCATCCTCCCACTTCCCTTGAGAGAGTAGTTTTAGTTACCTATTTACCTACCACTTCAGGTTCAACATATAAAAACAGCTAATAGTTCCTTTCAGAAAATTGATCTTTCACAAATATTTTCTTGTTTGAAGGTATTATTCTCTCCAAGCTGCATTCCCCAACTAGTATTAGAACTTCCATGACATAGTCTAGAAATTGAAGGGTAGTTGGCAGCTCATAAGAGCCTAAGGAGTTTATGACTAGATCCCCTTGGTATCCTCACCTCGTCTTACCGACAACTAGAGGTCCCTATGACAAGACCTCTCGCACCATGATTGATCTATTCTCACTAACATGAAACAAAAGAGAAAAACCCCTTGGAGTAGGTTTTATTCACGCTAGCCTTGGGGAGAAGTCTAATGCCATTAAAAACACTGCCTCAGTTAGTGTTCTTTGTTCATTAGAATACTGTCTCAATCAATGATCTGTACTCAGTCATTCATCTTTTAACATGATGCCTTTAGGAAAGATCAGTACCTAGCTTGCAATCACAAACATCTTATTTCGAATGCATTATACATAAGCTTTTAACAAGTTTATTTGCAAGACAAATCTTTTCTTTCCAAAAATAATAACATCGAGATAAAATAGCATAACTAGCAAAATTAGCATAAATGGCGATACCTTACTAATGTCGAGACAAATTAGCAGAAGTAGTAAAAGTAGCATAAGTGGCAATACCTTAATAGCATTGAGACAAATTAGCATAAGTGGCAATACCTTCCAATAATCTTCTTGGATTCCCCCTTCCTTGGAGACTAGTTTGGTCTGAATCTAAGCAAGAATTTCATACTTTAGAATAACTCCCTTGGAGTTTTCGTGGGTCCTTTCCTGTAATAAAAGAAAATCTTGGTTAGTTTAATTACAAATAGTAACCTGGCAATTTCATCTCAAGGTCTCATATATACCGAGGATTAGCATCCATGACTATCCATTAGAGATTTTGTTCGATCAACACAAAATAAAAAATATTAAATCTTTTAGGGACACAATACCTTCCTTGTACTTGCTTAGGTTCATATTGTACAGACCCAAGTTACCCCCTTGGAATTCGCAGTTAAGAATTCTCTTAAAAAAATTATATGTAGTTATTTCACGAATGCAACTTTTATTACCTATTCATGGAATGAAGGCCTGCTAGCTATTTTTATTTAGAAAATAGTACCTAAAGATCCATGGCAGGTGCTTGGTTGATGGTATTTGCAGCTTCATTTATAATCCTTGTACTCACCATTTTGTTTGTAGTAATTGTGTCTGTAGCATTATTGGCAGCTACTTCCTCCGCGACCTTTGTAACTTTCTTCTTTAGGGCCATGGTCTTTAATTTCAATATTGAAAAGGGGATTTTGGGTGAAGGAGCTTGGGGATAATTAGATTGACGGAATTTTGATTGATGCAGGAAGGCGATCACTAAGAAATTATAAAAATCTAGAAGAGTCTTGATTCCACAAAGAAATAGGATAGAAGGGATGGAGGATTTGAATTCAAGAGCTTGTGGAGTATCCTCCTTGTCTTTGTGGTGACAAGAAATTCCCGTGCTCGCGCTTCTCTTGCCCCACTCCCTCTTACTATATATTCCTGAGAAAGGCCTCTCCCCTCTTGCTTGAACTACCCTCAACAGCTCCTCATGCCTCGTATTTATAGCTAAATTGAAGAAGAAGGGTTGTGGCTAAGAAGAGGAGCTCTTTATGGAAGGATTCTTGGAAAAATCAACAATCTGAAGATTTCAAGATGCAATCTCATGCTTTGATTTGATTTTTGAGCTCTAGAGAGGCTGCCAAAGAAGCCATGACTGATTCGCCTGGCTCTTGAATGATGGTTCTTCAATCAAAGCCTCTTGTTGAACTAAGAAGAGGGGGAGATTGCTGGAGTTAACTACTAAATTACTGAAGGAGAATTTAGGATTTTTAGTTCACAATCACACATGCCAAAATTGAGGAAGATAGTGCACTGTTTTTTTTTTCCATAAAAAAGGGGAGGGAGGGGTGGCAGCTTGTTTGTCATCATCTCCCTCTCAATATCCTTCTTTTTTATAAAGCATTAAGCTTTAAAGCTTAAAGCTTTTGTGACTTAGGATATCACATCCTCTCCCCCCCCATCCTCTCCCCCTTAGAGGAATCGAGATGTCCTCATCTTGAATGAAATTAGGGATATTGGTTACATAATGATTCATGGTCAATCCAAGTCGCATCCTCTTCAGGATAGTCTATCCACTAGACGAGATACTCTCTAAGGGTTTTGCTCCTTAGAGTCTTCTCTCCCATGTCAAGTATCTTTTTTGGTTGAAGTTCGAGAACTTGACTTGGCATCACAATTTGTTGGTTGTTAAGTACATGGTTTGGGTTAGGAACATAAGCTTTCAATAGATGGACATGAAATACATTATGTACTTTCAAGTTATTAGGGAGTTGCAGCTTGTAGGCATTTGGTCCTAAACACTTTAGCACCTTATATGGCCCACAGTATCTGGGACTTGGTTTCTTGAATTCCCCCAAAGTTAAATAACTTTTCTTTGGCTGAACTCATAGGAAAACCATGTCACCTTCTTTGAAAATGCGATCTTGCATCCTTCATTGATCGGCATATGCCTTCTCTCGATCCTTGGTGGCTTGAATATCTTGCCTTATAGTTTTCACTTGATCCATTTCTTCCAGCATTTACTTAGATGCTTCTACATGTAGCGTAGGACTGAAAAAAATATAATGGTGTAAGAAAATCTTGACGATATAGCCCCCATGATGGGTGCTTGGTTGATCATATTCACATCTTCGTTTGTAATCCCCATACTCACCATTCTATTTGTAGTAATTGTGTCCATGCATTATTGACAACTCCTACATCCGCAACCTTCATAACTTTCTTCTTTGTGGCCATGGTCTTTAATTTCAAGATTTAAAAGGGGATTTTTGGCAAAGGAGCTTGGGGGTAATTAGTTTGATGGACTTTAGATTGATGGGGGAAGGCAATCACCAAGAATTTAGAAAATTTGAGAAGAGTCTTGATTCCACATGCAAACATGATAGAAGGGATGGATGATCTGAATTCAAGAGCTCATGGAGTATCCTCCTTGTCTTCATGACGAGAAATTCCCATGCTCGTGCTTCTCTTGCCCCACTCCCTCTTGCTCTATATTCCTAAGAAGGGCCTCTTCCCTTTTGCTTGGACTGCCCTCAATGGCTCCTCATGCCTCATATTTATAGCTAATTTGAAGAATAAGGGTTGTGGCTAAGAATTAGAGCTCTTTATGGACGGGATCTTGGCAAAATCAACAATCTGAAGCTTTCAAGATGCAATCTGGTGCTGGGTGATTTGATATTTGAGGTCCATAAAGGCTACCAAAGAAGCCGTGACTAATTCACCTAGCTCTGGATGATCTTGCTTCAATCCAAGCCTCTCATTGAATTGAGAAAGAGGGGGAGATTGCTAGAGTTAACTACTATTGAATTATTGAAGGATAATTTAAGCTTTCTGGTTTAGAATCAAAGATGCAAAATTGGGGAAGATAGTGCCCCATTTTTTTTCATAAAAAAGGGGGGGAGGGGGACACGGTGCATCTTGGGGCCAATCCTCAAGGTGTAGGAGAGCCGTAGTAGAGCCATGATGATTAGCTGAGGGAGGCGCTCCCTTTGTGTGTGCTTATGTGGTGTATAACACCAATATGTTTAGGGACTCTCTCTGAGGAGTGTGGGGAAGGATATTCATTGGACCACAAAATGAGCAAATGCAAAGTTCTTATATGCTTCTAGCTATGAGGCCATGTGGGGTGGTTTGAGGTGAGTAGTAAAGGCCCGGCTAGTGCCATAGAGCCAGCGTTGGGCCTGTTTTAGGTTGGACATGACTCGACTACCATCTCCTCTATTCAATGTCTTCTATACTAGCCTTATCACATCGAGGACCCGCAAGACACTCTTATGGGAGGAGCTTTCACAACTTGGAGCATGACAAGCCACTCAAAGAGGTAGGGGCTGGTGGTTTTGGTTCCACCAAGGCATTTAGTTCAGGTATAGGTGGAGGGAAGAAGAAGAAGGTGTAGGCAAAGAAGCAAGATGATAAGAAGGATGAGAAGATGGAGAAGAAGCCCAAGTGCCCATGTTGTGGAAGGAAGGGCACTCATCCTAAAGAAAAGCATTGGCAAAAGTCTCCCCATTTTAAGCCAAAGGAGAAGGATTTGAAGGATATGAAGGATGCCCCTATGACCATTTAGTCTGGGCACAATCACCATTGGTGGAAAATCTACTATCCCCATTCAAGGTGTGGGGGCTATTCCTTTATTACTAGATAGGAAATCTTCTTCGGCCAAAGTTCTTTATGCACTAGATTTAGGTTTTAATATATTTTCCATTCATGGTCTTATATGGCTTGGTACCTATGTGGACTTTACAGATGATGTAGTGGCAATGGAGGATGAGTCTACAAATGTTGTTCTTTGGATAGGATCCTAGGATGAAGGGATTTACACCCTCACAACCATAGACACGAGGTATTCCCACAAGATTTGGCTAATTTTTCATGCTCATAATGGTCATCTCAACTTTTTTGCTATCCAATGGGCTTCTTGGAAGAAGATGGCGGAGGGACTTCTTGATTTCCCTCTTATTCACACTTTGTGCCCTAGTTGTTTGAGAGGTAAGTAGCATAGAACCACATCCCTAGGTTTCAACTAGGAGGGCTTCTACCCTTCTTGAGTTGGTTGAGATTGACCTTTGTAGACCTATGGGCATGGCCTTCCTTAGGAAGGGACGTTGATTATAGATGACTTTGGTCATTATGTGTGTCCTTATTTTCTAGAGTACAAGAGTGAGGCATACTCCCATTTCTGTGAGTCAAATGTGTTTCAATAAAATGATAAATTGGCATCTAATATCTATCTTAAGGCTAAGCTTAGGGCCATGTGTAACTGAGCTTGACGAATTTTCCAATTGCTCTACCATGAAAACCCATCTCATTGATTATTCAAATAAACTTTATGGTAGAAATAATTAAGAAGTCATTAAAATGATTAGTGTATAGTGAGTAAATTTACAATATAATTAGACAAAGATAAATGGAATAAGATTAGAGGATAGTAAGGTACAATTAGAATATAAGTAAAAGATTAAGATATAATTGAAGTATAAAATGAAACTTATGTCTAAATGGTGTATTTAGTGTCACTTACACTAGTTTGCTAATGATACACATAAATCTTGCTCGCGCACTAACTTTCTAAGATGTTTTAGCACATTACTATGTTAAATTTATTTTTTAATTATTAACATATGCTATTAATGAGTGGAAAAATCTTGGAATTATTTTCAATCATGGTTTATATATTTCATGTCAAAATCTCATCAAAATTTTAAGTTATTTCTAAAGCTATAGACATAATGACTAGAACACTTACTATAATATCTAAGATATTTTCCTTTGGGAGTTCAATCATAAATATATGTATGTATCATGTGGGCTCAACATAAGGGATTATTAGTTACCATTTTTATATATTTTTTACATCAGAAGGGTCCCATATAAAGGGGTTACTTACAGATTGAATAGAAGAGAGTTGCATATTTCCACCCCATTAGCCTCCCTTCTAGAGTCTTCTAATGAAACTTAGCCATTAGAGGGTAAGCCTTCTTCAGATGAGGGGGATTTACCTTCCCTTGGTGAGGGGGAGTCCCTACCATAGACAGGTGTATTTTAGGTATTCGAGGTTGCTCAGTATCCCTCGTAGCAGGATGAGCCTATTTTTTGGCATCAAGCCATGCAAGAGAAACTCAATTCTATTGACCATAATCATACTTGGGAGTTGGTTTTGTGATACTCAAAGGAAAAACTGATAGATGTGAAGTGGGTCTATAAGACCAAGTACCTTGTAGATGGTTCCTTGGACAAGCACAAAGCTAGGATTTTTGCAAGGGTTTTGCTCCGAGGGTAGGTTTGGAATATTTTGAGACTTTTGTACCTACAACTTGGATGTCTACTATTTGGGTTGTCTTGCCTCTTGTAGATCACCACTGCTTGCCTATTTATCAAATGGACATAAATTCTACCTTCTTGAATGGTGTCCTTGAGGAGGATATTTATGTTTCAAAGCCTTCAATTTTTCTTGTGCAGGGAGAGGAGGACCATGCCTATAGATTGCGGAAGGCCCTCTATGGCCCAAAGTAGGTTCCTCAATCTTGGTACTAGAGAATTGATTGATTCTTTCTATAGAGTGGCTTCCATCGATTTGCTCATGAAGACCCCAACCTATACTTCAAGGTTGAGGGTCATAGGTGTGCTTTTCTCATTTTGTATGTGGATGACCTTATCATTATAGGAATCTATACTTAGGAGGTTGATCGTACTCATGAGATGTTGATACAAGAGTTTGATATGGTGGATCTAGGGATCCTTCACTTCATCCTTGGATTGAAGATTTATCAAATGGCATAGGACATTTTTATTTCATAGCATAGGTACATTTTCAAGCTTCTCTCTCAAAGTTTAGTATAGTCAATTGTTAGCCTATTTCATGCCCCATGGACCCAAAGTACATTTTCAAGACTTGGAAAATATACAGACTCTTCAATCTTCAATCTTTCATTTATAGGTGCACACTTTGACACTCCAACACTCCGTGCTTAGTGTTGCCATTGTCATTATCCTAATCTGGTGTCCTTAATGATGCTTTTGGTTGCATGTATGGATTGATTAGTCCATCTCCATTGTATCAACATTCTTCTTCAATTAGTGTAGTATTCTTCCTTTATCTTATGCTTCCTCTCTCTCTCTCTCTCTCTCTCTCTCTCTCTCTCTCTCTCTCTCTCTCTCTCTCTCTCTCTCTCTCTCTCTCTCTCTCTCTCTCTCTCTCTCTCTCTACTTTTCTCTATGTTTGTGTTTCTCTTCATTTGCACACTCTCACATATCCTTTTTTTTTTTTTGCATCATGTGCAATTGAACCATTGACAAACAAGTTGGAGGTGTAGGGAAAATGTGCAACATGTGGCTTGCTTGTGCTTAACCAAGAGGTGCACATGCTTGTGATATTTCCTTATAGTCATTTCTACCACGGGCTATGATTTGCAATAGCATGCCAACTTGGCAACATGAGCAAAATGTGCCATGAAAATACCATTAAGTGCTTTCTTGTCAGAGAGAGAGAACCAAGGAGAGAGAAAGAGGAGAGAGAAGACTGCAGAGGAGAGAGAAAGATTGCAAGAAAAGAGAGAATAAGAGTGATGAGGAGAGAGAAAGACTAGATTTAGAGAGAGAAAGACAAGAAAGAAGGGGAAGCCATAGAAGCTGTGAGCAAGAAGGGAGAGAAAGTCTGTGATTGTATTAATGTGTCAAAAAAGATGTGAAAATTTACATCTTCTCTCCTTTTATACCAATGTCAGTGTGACATGGCATAATATCAACATTATTAACACTTATTTGTTATTCCCAGCTTCTTACAATCCATCCCTTCCCAAAAAAATTTGTCCTAAAAAACAAACCTAGAAACAACTAGAAAGAAGATGGATAGAACAGAGTACTACTCTGTTTTACAGCTTTACAAATGGGAAATGATTGAAGAATGACCATTACAAGAGCTGAATTTGAAGAACGGAAGTAAGACCCAACTATATACATGATTTGAAATACTTCAGAAGCAAATGGAGCCATAAAGTCTTCAACAAATAGTCCCAGAATAAAGTAGACAGCTTGCTGAATAAACAATCCATGCTGGACCAAATCTGCCATAACTTTTGATAGAAGTGTCCAAATGAGATGTACCATATATCAAAACAAAGCTCTTGAAGAGTACTTTAAGCCCATATAGATAGCTTAATTCTGAAAATTAGGTACGATAAAAACTGTTCTAAAACAGCGTGCTGTCTTGAACCAATTTGCACCAATACTAGCTCCATAAGCAATAGGCTTCAGCCACCAATGTCTCCCTCAAGTATGGATACTCATCCAATATAGAATCAGGTCTCCAAGAAGCCTCTTTGGATGGTAAACCTCTCCATTTGATCAAATATTCCACAATAGAACGTGATCGAAGCTTCTTTTCATGCTGACCTATAACAACCTTTGGGATGTACTGAACAAGACCATCTTCATCAATAGGTGGCAGCTCATCAACTATGTCCACTGGATCACCATAATAGGGTTTGAGTTGACTAACATGGAAGACATTATGAATCTTTGTAGAAGAGGGAAGCTCTAGTTTGTATGCCAAATCTCCAATCCGCTTAAGGATCCTATAAGGGCTATAAAACCTGTGGGCAAGCTTATTACTGGATCCATCTTTTAACGTAGAGTACTTGGATTTGGGCACCTTCAACAAAACTAGCTCTCCTTCTTGGAACTCTAAAGGCCTCCTCTTCTCATCAGCATACATCTTCATTTGATCTTGAGCCTTCCTTAGATTCATCTTGCATTGCTGAAGAAGGGTCTACATTCTTTCCAACTCCTCCTTCCCATGAGGATTGATCTTTTCATTAAAGATGACTATGGGTAAGGGCACCTTGTAACCATACAAAGCCTCAAAGGGTTAAACTCCTATGCTCGCATGAGTGGAATTGTTGTAAGCAAACTCAGCCAGGTGTAACCAAGAATCCCATGAGGTTTGGACATCATAGCAAAAATGGCGAAGGTAAGTCTCCAACCATTTATTAACTCTCTCTGTCTGTCCATCAGTTTGAGGATGATAAGCCGTAGATGGAGCCAACTTAGTGCCCATAGATGTAAATACCGCTTGCCAGAAGTTACTCATAAACATTGAGTCCCTATCATGGACAATCACTTGCGGTAATCCATGTAGTCTAAAAATATGCTCCATAAACTAGTTGGCCACTTGAGAAGCAGTAAACTGAATTTTTGTTGGGATAAAATGAGCTGCTTTGGTGAGTCTATCAACCACCACATAAATACTATTCCACCCTTCTTAGTAGTAGGTAAGCCAGTGATAAAGTCCATAGTAATATGAGTCCATTTACCCGTAGGAATAGGCAATGGCTGTAACAAACCTCCTGGCTTATGGGTGCTATCCTTATTTTGCTGACAAGGCATACACTTCATAACGAAGTCCTTGACATCTTTCCACAGTCCTTTCCAATAAAAACTTTTGCTGATCCTCTCATAAGTCTTGAAAACTCCCAAGTGTCCAGCTAAAGGCGAAGAATGTAACTCCTCCATAATTTTTCGCTTAAAAGAAGAAGTAGAGGGAATAACAACCTTGCCTTTCCACCAAATAAGACCATTTTTAAGCTGGTAATGCAAGTTTTCTTCCATAAGACCTTGCTGTAATTTTTGAAAGGTTTGGCTGAATTCCTCATCTAAAAGATAGGCCTCCTGTAGTTCTTCAATCCAATCATTATGTAGTTCTGTCATGGCTGACACTTTGCAGGTCCACATACGAGAAAGAGAATCAGCCACTATGTTATCTTTGCCCCTTGTATAAGTGATGTCAAAGTCATAATTCTGTAATGTAGCTACCCATCGACGTTGCTTTGGAGTGAGATTTGATTGAGTAAGGAAATATTTGAGTACCCGGTGATCACTATGTACTCTGAATCGGCTGCCATATAAGTAATGGTGCCATTTCTTGATTGCATGCAGGATAGCCAACATCTCCTGGTCATAAACATTCATGGCCATCTCCTTATCTGTAAGCTTACGGCTCTCAAATGCAATTACTCCATGCTCCTGAAGCAAAACAGCCCCAATGCCACGGCCACTAGCATCACACTGTATAGTAAACTCTTTGGAGAAATCCAGGCATACTAAGATAGGAGCAGAAGTAAGTAGTTCCTTTAACTGGTTGAAGCTGCTATCTGCAAGAGCATCCCAAAAGAAAGCCTCCTTCTTCAACCTGTCAGTCAAAGGAGCTGCAATTGCCGCATAATGCTTTATAAATCGGCGATAGAATGAAGATAAACCAAGAAATCCTCTAAGAGAGGTAGTAGTAGTAGGCGTTGGCCAATCTCTTATGCATTGCACCTTCTTGGGATCAGCCTGTATTCCTTTTTCATTGACTATATGTCCCAAGTATTCCACTTCAGTCTGCATGAAAGAGCACTTCTTCTCCTTAGCAAAAAGCCTATGATGTCTCAACACATCAAAAACCTTCCTCATATGTGCCAAGTGATCCTGTAAAGTCTTGCTATAGATCAAAATGTCATCAAAGAACACCAAGACAAACTGAAAGAGGAAAGGTTGCAAGATCTTATTCATCAGGCTTTGAAAGGTAGCTGGAGCGTTTGTAAGCCCAAATGGCATCACCAAGAAATGATATAGCCCACGATCAGTCCTAAAAGCAGTCTTGACTTTATCACCCTCTCGCATACGAATCTGATGATACCCTGATCTCAAATCAATCTTCGTGAAGAATCGAGCCCCCTTAAGTTCATCAAGCAAATCATCAATCCTGGGTATAGGATACCTATTCTTCACTGTTATATTATTGAGATCCTTGTAGTCAATGCACATTCTGAAAGATCCATCTTTCTTTTTGACTAACAGGACTGGAGATACATAAGGTGAAGAACTTGGTTCAATAAATCCCATTTCAAGAAGCTCTTTAATTTTCTTGGCTACTTCCTCTCGTTCACATTTTGATAATCTGTAAGGTGGCTTATTGATTGTCTTTGAGTTGGGCTCCAAATCAATGAGGTGATCCACCGCTCTCTTAAGAGGCAATGAAGTAGGTACTTCAAACAACTTCTCAAGAAGAGCTGTCAAGGCTAGATGGTTTGCTGAATTATCGATCTGATCCTGTGTTTCTTTGTTCAAATGCAAAACAAATATTTGTGAGCACTTCTTGTACTCTCTTTTGAGTTGTTGAATGGTAATAAGCTGAAAATCGGATCTACTAGGAATTCCCTGTAAATGGATGAGATGTCCATTGGAGATAAACTCCATATATATTTGTGAGAAATCCATAGTGATCCTGCCTAATGTCATCAACCAATCACAACCAAGTACAATATCTATGGGCCCCATTTCCAAAGTGATCAGGTTTACTTTGGCTTCAAAATTTTCAGCCAACTGCAAAGAAACCTGTAGGCAAATCTGTGTGCTGATTTCCTCTTCACCATTAGCCACTTGTACTCTAATGGGCTGCTGTAAGTCTTGTCAAGATTGTGGGAGAGAAGGAAGGAGTCTCGCTTGAAGCTTTCTTGCTTGCACAATGGGGGAATACACACAAGGGTGGAGGTTGAAAACAATTTTCCTCTTCTTAGTTGTGTAAGCCAAAAGAACTCAGTACAAAGAAATAGAAGAACCCTATATATGGGTCTCAAACCAAACTCAACTAACTAAGGTGGCATACTAACTGAGCCACGAACTAGAGTAGATAAGGATAGCTATCATGTAGCTATTATTCATGGGCGGTGTACCAACCGCGTCTGCAATTGACAAGTCAGTGACATAAATACACAACGATCACCCTGGCGTATCACGAGTGGAGCTCGATATCTCAACACTCCCCCTCGAGCTCAATCCCAATTCCTACACACCAAGCAGGTCTCTGAACTTGCGCAGCTTCTCTGCGCCCAATGCCTTCGTGAATATGTCAGCTACCTGATCCTCTGTGCTGACATAAACTAGATCAATAAGGCCTAGTAAAACCCTCTCTCGCACATAGTGATAATGCACCTCAATGTGCTTTGTTCTAGCATGATAGACTGGGTTATTTGCCAAGTGTATACTACTCATGTTGTCACAATAAATGACAACTGGCCCATCTGTAGACTGATGCATATCATAAAGTAGCTTATGCAACCAAGCTACCTCACATGCAGCCATTGCTGCACCCCTGTACTCAGCCTCTATGCTTGACAAGGCAACTGTAGGCTGTTTCTTGCTGCTCCAAGTGACTGCAGCACTCCCAAAAGAGAACACATATCCACTGGTAGATCGTCTATCAGAAATACTACCAGCCCAATCAGCATCAGTGTATCCATGCAACTGTATCTGAACCCTAATCTCATAAAATAGTCCATACTGCAATGTGGACTTCACATACCTGAGTATGCGTCTAGCCGCATCCAAATGTGGTTTCCTTGGAGCCTGCATAAACTGACTTACCAATCCAACAGCATAGCTCAAATCTGGCCTGGTAATAGTCATATAAATCAAACTTCCTACTATGCGTCTGTACATAGTAGGGTCTTCTAGAAGCTCACCTGCATCTGTGCTCAGCTTCACATTTTGCTCCAAAGGAACTGAAATAGGCTTACAGCCTGTCATCCCATATTTGGACAGCATGTCCAATCCATACTGCCTCTGCAAGAGCTGTATCCCACTTGGTGATCTAATCACCTCAATGCCCAAAAAATAACGCAGCTCTCCCAAATCCTTCATCTCAAACTTCTGCTTCAATAGCATTTTCACATGAAGGACATCTTCATCACTGTCACCTGTCATAATCAAATCATCAACATAAATGACAAGTAGCATAATACCTTTCTCTATTTTTCTCACATAAAGTGAGAAATCTGCCTTGGAAATCTGAAAGCCAATAGTGACAAGATACTGTCCTATCTTGTCAGACCATGCTCTAGGTGCTTGCTTCAAGCCATACAAGGCTTTCTTCAACCTGCAAACAAACTCAGGATGAACAGCATGCACATAACCTAGTGGCTGCTCCATATAGACCTCTTCTTGCAAATCACCATGCAAGAAGGCATTCTTTACATCCATCTGATGTAAAGACCATCCCTTTGATGCAGCCATAGCAATGACTGCTCTTACAGTTGCCATCCTTGCAACCTGACTGAATGTTTCTTCATAGTCAATGCCATATGTTTATGCATACCCCTTGACTACTAATCTTGCCTTGTATCTGTTCACAGAACCATCTGCATTGTGCTTCACCTTATAAACCCACTTACAGCCAATTGCATTTTTACCTTTAGGCAAAGGTACCAATTCCCATGTAGCATTTGCTTCCAAGGCATCCATTTCTTCATCCATGGCTTTCTCCCATTTTTCTTTTCCCATGGCTTGCTCAAAAGAAGTGGGTTCTAGTTCCTGTATCACTTTGACCATATATGCATAGTGAATGGCTGTAAATCCATCATATTTCAGCCTATCCACAGGATACCTAGCTCTCATAGACCTGCGCAAAGTAGGTTCACTCCCAGGTGCTCTCAAAACATCCATGGTCTTCCTTACTCCAGGTGTAACAATAGAAGGAATACCCAACTCATCATCAATGCTCTGTTCTGAGCCACTGGATTCACCATCCACATAAGAGTGACCTGCATTCACATCAAACATGAGCTGATCAACCTTCTATTTTCCTTTTCGTGATACCTGCATACCACTATCTGCATTACTTTGAGAAGATTCTCCTGATCTCAATCTGCCTGTCCATGGCGAAGAATGTGAACCACTGCTAGAGGACGCTCCAGGTCCACTAATATTTTGTGACTGCTGCTGTGAATTCCGTGCATCATTACAATTTTGTGCATCTACATCATCAATCACATTTACTGGTTTATACCAGCTACTCATCTCATCAAAAACAACATCTCTGCTCACTGTAAACTTATGAGTAGAAGGGTTATAGCATCTATACCCTTTTTGCTACAAAGAGTAACCAATAAAGATGCACTTCTCAGCTTTTGGATCCAACTTGGATCTCAACTCATCTGGCACATGTACATAGGCAATGCAACCAAAAATTTTCAAATGAGAAATATCTAGTTTCCTACCAGTATACCTCTCCTCAAGAGTCATTCCATGTATTGTTGCAGTGGGAGTCCTGTTCATTATGTAGACTGCTGTAGCAACTGCTTCAGCCCAATAAAAATCTGGCAAGTCTTTTTCATTGAGCATGGCACGAGATACCTCTCCAATATGCCTGTTTTTTCTTTCTGCAATTCCATTTTGTTGTGGGGTATGACTGCATGAATATTGCTGCTTTATGACATGCTCCTGCAGGAACCTTGCAAACTCATTTGAGAGGTACTCTCCCCCTCCATCTGACCTTAGGCATTTTATTTGCATGCCTGTTTCTTTTTCAACCATAGCTTTAAGAGTTTTGAAATGCCCAAAAACTTCACTTTTCTTTTTCATAAAATACACCCAAACTTTTCTGCTATAGTCATCAATAAAAGTGACAAAATAATGACAGCCTCCAAGAGATGCAGCTTTAGTAGTCCACACATCAGAGTGGATTAATTCCAATGGCTTCTCACTCTCTTGAACATGTCTAGGAAATGGTTTCCTTGCCTGTTTTCCAAACTGACAGGCTTCACATACCTTATGCATTTCTGCAACCTTGAATTTAGGCAAACCTGTAACAATATTTTGGGCCTGCATTGATTTAAGTCGTTGTACATTAACATGACCAATGCGTTTATGCCAGATGTCAATATCTGCAACTACACCGGTCCCATGTGCAAACATTGCTGCACTCAATTCAGACATGTCTGCATCCAATGTAAACATTCTGCCCTTCTTCTTTCCTTTTGCTATCAAGCGACCTTTATTTTTGATATCCTCAACAAAGCATCCATGAGGATTAAATCTGACCTGCAAGCCCTGCTCAACCATTTGACCAACAGAAACCAGATTCTTGGTGATATTCGGGACATGAAATACATCGGACAGGTATTTCTTTTTCCCATCCTGCATAGACAAAGGAATTTTTCCAATCTGCACAATAGGATGTGCAGTATCATCACTAGTCTCCACAAATCCTGGTTTTTCCATTTTCCTTGCATCCTCCATCCATTCTGCATGACCTGTCATGTGGTTTGATGCACCTGAGTCAACATACCATACATCGTTGCTTTCTTCTATACTTGTCACAGAATTGTTCATGTGCTGCACCATAAACAGATGCTCATTTCTGTCATCACCCTGTCTACTAGAGGATGCATAATTTCCTTGTTGCAGTTTTCCATTCATGATGTTATTCTGCTTTTTATAGTAGTCTTTAGCCATATGACCCATTTTACCACAATAGTAGCATTCAACATTACTGTTTGCATTTTGGCCTCTTTGCCATCCACCACGACCTCTTTGGCTCCCCCTGCCTCTAGAGTTACCACATCCTCCTCCATAGGACTGGTTTTCTTGAGTTTGCTGCATATTCTGATTTCTACCACGGCCTCCAAATCGGCCTCCTCTACCTCTGCCTCTACCTCTTCCAGCATTTGAGTAGAAGACAGCTTCTTTTGAAGTTCCTCCTGAAGAAGATGCACCACCATTTCTTTGCTCCTCAGAAATTAGAAGAGCAATCAGCTCCTCAAAATCAGGAAATCTTTCACGAACTGAAATGGATGTCCAAAACTGTGCATAATCCTTTCCTAGACCATTCAAGGTCACAGAAACTAAATCATCATCTTCCACTAGCGACCCAATGGAAGCAAGTGCATCTGCAATCTTCTTCACCTTCATGTGGTAGTCATTGATGCTCATATTTTCTCTTTGCACATTATGCAACTCTTCCTTGAGCTGCATTTTCTTGGCTTGCGTATTTGTGCTATACATTTTTGACAAAGTATCCCATGTCTCATTTGGTGTACTTGCATCCTGAATATGCACAATCATAGAGTCTGAAATGCTGATAGACAGCCAATACATAACTTTCCTGGCTCTCTCATGCCATGCTTTAAATGCTTGCATTTGCTGTTGATTGGGAACATCAGGAAGAACTGGTTCTTCTTCATTTCTTGCAACAAATTCCCAATATCCTTTTCCCATGAGGAAATTCGTCATTCTAAACTTCCATGCTTGGAAGTTGTTCTTGTCAAGCTTTTCAGTGACAATCTGTGAAAGAGAATCAGACGCCATTACAGAACACTGCAAAAAATTCTGTCACTGCAAAAAACACAGCTTCACCCTCACAAGGGCAAATCTGCAAAACTGGCAAAAGTGGTATTTGACCACAGAGTCACTTCCTAGTGATGATTTTGCATAAACAGGAACCAAGGATGATTCTATAACTCCTAATGTCTCTACGCACAAGCATACGATGCAATTTCTACAGTAACTTTTCACCGACCTGTAGAGCAGTGGCTGCACAGCATAAAACTGGGCCTTTTCCTGAGTGCGTGCAGAAAACTTCCGCCTCCAAAACAGGCCCCAAATCAGAAAATGAAAGTGCAGGAGTGCGAAGGGTGTCTCAACCTGAGACAATGCACTCCTGCACTTTCCGGCTATGCTACCTGCAGAGATCTGCTCCCAAAACAGAAAATGAAAGCAACACTGCTCCTCTTACCAGAACACCGCGAGCTTGGCTTGCTTTCTTGAGCTCCTTACCATGACCAAGGCTCTGATACCATGTCAAGATTGTGGGAGAGAAGGAAGGAGTCTCGCTTGAAGCTTTCTTGCTTGCATAATGGGGGAATACACACAAGGGTGGAGGCTAAAAATAATTTTCCTCTTCTTAGTTGTGTAAGCCAAAAGAACTCAGTACAAAGAAATAGAAGAACCCTATATATGGGTCTCAAACCAAACTCAACTAACTAAGGTGGTATACTAACTGAGCCACGAACTAGAGTAGATAAGGATAGCTATCATGTAGCTATTATTCATGGGCGGTGTACCAACCGCGTCTGCAACAACTGACAAGTTGGTGACATAAATACACAACGGTCACCCTGGCATATCACGAGTGGAGCTCGATATCTCAACAAGTCTGTGGGAACACAATTTAACTTGTCCATGATGGACTTATTGACAAAACTGTGAGTACTGCCACTGTCTATCAGGATGAACATTGGCTTTCCGCATATGCTTCCCTTCATACGAAGTGTATTAGGGCTCTTAGATCCCGTCCAAGCATCCATAGAGATAGAACAATTAGTGACAGCAAGCGACTCATCACAAGATCCACCAGGGTCAAACGGAGCATTTCCACCTGGATCAAAAGGAAAAGAGTCGGCTGGATCATAAAAGTACTCCTGTCCAACGTCCTCCTCAAGGTCTTCATTTTCAGTATTGATTGCCACTGCATTAGCTTTATCTATGTCATCTTTAAAGTCCTCAAAAACTAGCATACTCTGAAGCTTTCGCTTGACATTTTTGTATACACACTTTGAAGCATGATCAGGTGTACACTTTTCTCCACACTTGAAGCATAAGCCCTTGTCCTTCCTTTCCTTGTAAAGATCCATGGGAATAGATTTGGGATGTGTATTAGCTGAAGTGGACTTAGGCTTGTTGTCACCCTGCTTAAATTCAACCTTTGGACTGTTTGATGTCCTGAAATTACTTTGAGACCTGGAAGCATTGAATGGAGGATAAGTTGGTACCCGTAAGCTCCCACTAGGCACATGATTGCTGCCATAAATGTTACCAACTTGTCCCTGCTTTAAAACAGTCCTTAGCTATCCATAACTTGGCTGAAATGAAGACTCTTTCCTATACTTTCTTCCATAGCGCTCCACAAGCTCAATAGCCTTGAAAAGTGAAGTAGGATTTTGCGCCATAACATCAAATGACAAAGATGGCTCCAAACCATACATAAACTTGTGAAGCTTGGCCTCATCACTGATGCTTTCCACATACATGGTCAAGTTGAGGAATTGGTTTGTATACTCTCTTACACTTAGGCCCCTTTGTTCCAAACCATACCATCTCCGTGCTAGCTTCTCTTTCTCAAGAGACGAAACAAAGACTTCAGCCGTAAGTGTCTTGAAAGCTTCCCAATTCTCAATAAGTACATTCTCTTTCTTGATATACCTCCACCAAGTATGGAAAAATCCCTCTAGATGCAAGGAAGCAAAGTGAATCTTCATATCATCAGTTTTAGGGTATATATCAAAGTAGGACTCCATCTTAGAGGTCCATTCCTCTAATTCTAATGGTGAAGATGACTGGCCATTAAATTTGGCTAAAACAATTTTGTCCTTGAACTCTCTTTCATGAAAGGGTTGCTGTCCCAAAATTGGCTGATCAGGATTTCCAAGTACAGAACCTCCAAATTGAGACTTAAATCTTCCAACAGGTGGCTAAGAATTACTATGTAATCTTCCTGTTGGTAAAGTACCCCTAGAATTTTGAGTATGCAGTCCAAAAGCTTGAGTATTGGCCCCATTCAAACTGCCCAAATAATCATCATGCCTTTGTGAAGCTTCTCCTACTTCATGTTGACTATTTGGAATGCCTCTTCTTCCAATAATCCCATTTCCATGACCATTTTGGTTAGATGGCTGAAGTGGGACTGAAGGGGCACTATTTGAACAAGCCTTCTCATTAACTTCCTTTGATGCCATTTGCAACTGCATGAATTTAGCGATTTGTGCCATGAGTTGTTCATTGGATTCTACCAACTTATCAATAGAAGCCTTGGTCTGATCAGTAGATTGAACCATCTACTCCATTCTTGACAAGATGGCCTCATGTCGTTCCCTATGTCTTTGTTCATCGGCACACAAAGTATTATTGAGTAAACTGACTTCTCCTTGTTGTTGAAGATCTTCAGGGTTCTGTTGAAGTGTGCTATCCATCATGGAATCCCTGATTTGTTGAGCATAATCCTCTTGGACCTTATTTTTGCCTTTATGTCCTGCCATACTAGTGCAGTCCTGCAGTACCCCTTGTCAGTAAAACGGCTATAACTTTGGCTAGGAAACTCCGATTTCAAAAAAAATTTGTGCGAATCGAAGCTAAGAATGCCCTCTTCAAGATGAGCTATAGCACGCTATAACAGGTTTAGGACAGAAAATTCTGTAGCTGGATTTCAGAGTCTGAACTGTCCAGTCCTGCACCCTGTCTAGACCTGTAAGTGCCCTGTTTTGACCCTATAATGCAAGATAGTAACCCCAAATGGCTACCAAACCCTGAAAAAGGGTATATAGGACTTGTGGATACCCTGTAGTACCTGCACCTGTGCTTCAACAATGAATGGTGTACTTGTAACCACCTGTAAATACCCTGTAAGTGACCTGTAAATTCCCTGTTTTACCCTATTTTGGTCCTGTAGGTACTTGAGTCCTTGGAAAGTCTTCAATCTTCAATCCTCCACTCATTGTACCTATGTGAGGGATAAAACGGCATGACAGGCTCCCTACACGGGCTTCGAATCACCGGGAGGTGGGCAAAGTTCCCCCCGGGTCGGTTGGTTGCACCCCTTCGGGATCTTCGATAGTGAGGGAGGGTCACCTCTCTTTTGTCCCACTATCTCCCCTGGCATCCACCTTTTTCCTCGGTGGGAATATCAACATGGTAGAGGCTAGTGTTCTAAGCAATCAGCATGATATGCATTTCAAAACTATTCATTCAGTCTTTCATGAGATGCAATTGATTGGGATTAGAAAAATTGAGATAGGAGAAGGGTCTTACCGATGCAATTCAGTGACTCACTGATTGCTAGTTCTTACCCTTTTACAATATTTCAATTTGGGCAAAAGAAATTCAGCCAATCAATCAGATTAGAGTGAACAAATTCATCAATCAATGGATTCAGTCAATAGGATTCAAGTATTATGCTGAAATTTCAGATTGAAGCCTCTAATTCACTGATTGGAACTAATATGCATAAAGCAAGCATTGCATTCATGAATAGATGGATTCAAGCAAAGGTTGGCTGAGAATTTGATGAATAATGTTCAATTCTTTAATCTCTCAATCAAATGGATTAAGCTTAGCAATTGGATTAATGAGAGAGATTAAGAATTGAAGAAAAGTACCTTTGACATGGCTGAAGATGACTTGATCAATCCCATATGCTTGATAGAGCCCCCGGTTGTCCAATGTTGGTAAAATAATCCATAAGGCTTGCTTATCCGATGCTTGAGAGCAATCTTGAAGCCTCAAATGCTTGAAATTGAAGCATTAAACCCGTTTCCCCCAAATTTTTGCTCCATAGAAGCTCTTGATCTTCAATCTTTAACCATTCCGTGCTTAATCCTTGCAATTTGTTGAAGAATCCTTGCTGAGATGATTCCACGGGCTAAAAGGATGAAGAATCTTCAAGAAATTGTTAAGAAATGAAAGCTTGGGCTGAAGCTTTCATGGCTGTCCATGGACTGTTCATGTAGGGTTTCAAGAGAGTGAAAAGCTGAGGAATATAGCTCTATTTTGGAGTAAACACACCAGGAAGTTGAAGGAATCATTGCCAAGGATCAATTAGAAGCTCCATAGCTGAAGATTAACTGAGGGAAGATGAAGAACAGGCTAAAAAAAATCAGCGCAATTTTCGGGTTGCTGTCCAGGCCACGTGGCAGCTTCTACAGGGCATGAAATGGTGCTCTACCTGTTGCATTTGATGTCTAGAGTGCCATTATGCAGGCCATTGTTGATGGAGAGCAAGGATCAGTGAGAAAAGAAGAGATCTCAGCCAGCAAACTCCATGGAAGCTTAGGCAGAGCTTGAAGAAAGAGGAAAGGAAGACCTCTTTTGAAAAGTAATTGTAGTTTAGTCTCTAACTAAGCCCGGTTAACCATCCTTTATCCTAGTTACCTCCATTTTGCATGAAATTTTATGACGTCCAGTCATTTAAGCATTTACCCGCCATATCTGACCTTGGATATCTCCAGATGTAGTATCTTGCTAACTGTAGATGTCCTGTAGCACTCCACTAGTCACTGTCTTGTACCATTTTTGTCTGAAATTGATTTTGAAATAAGAAAATGGGACTGAAAATGGAAGAAAATAATGGATCAAAGACTCAAGCTTTGATACCACTTGTCAGAGAGAGAGAACTAAGGAGAGAGAAATAGGAGAGAGAAGACTGCAGAGGAGAGAGAAAGACTGCAGGAAAAGAGAGAATAAGAGTGGTGAGGAGAGAGAAAGACTAGATTTAGAGAGAGAAAGACAAGAAAGAAGGGGAAGCCATAGAAGCTGTGAGCAAGAAGGGAGAGAAAGTCTGTAATTGTATTAATGTGTCAAAAAAGTGAAAAATTACATCTTCTCTCCTTTTATACCAATGTCAGTGTGACATGGCATAATATCAACATTATTAACACTTATTTGTTATTCCCAGCTTCTTACATTTCTCTAGTATTTCATCCTATGAAATAGTTGGAGATAAGCTCATTTTCTTTCTTATACTTGGCTACTATGTAAGCATTGTAAAGATTGAAAATGTATTTAATAGGCTATATAATACTAATTAACATTATATTACGATGCTACTTAGCACAATATAGTGCTAACTAGAACTACGTTGGGTGCAAATGAGCAAAGTAGAGTGCCGATTAGCATGGATTACTAAGCAGCACTATGTTGAGTACTAGTTAGCACTATGTTGAGTGCTAATAACTAGCATTATGTTGGGTGCTAAATATCCCATTAGAGTGCTAACTAGTGCTCTATTGTGCTAACTAGCACCTTTGTGTGGTTCTAGCTATCACTCAACATACTACTAAGCAATGTGTTGAGTGATAATTAGCACCACAAAATGCAGATAGCAGTCTATACTATGCTAAATAGTGCTCTATGATATGCATGTAGGTGCTCATGGTAGCATGATTTAAATTTGTGAGTTTTGATTAGCATTATCAAGTTATTTTTAGATTTCTAGTCAGCACAATATTGACTGTAGTTAGCATTGTTGCTTCTATCATAACTTATTGATATGCCTTATTATGCTATAGTAGTGAGAGGTTGTAAGATAGTTTAAGCAAGTATATCATAGATTGCCAATTAGCATAGTGAAATGATGCAGATGTAGGTCCTAAATAGCATCATAACATGGATTTGCAAGGCTATCTAGTATAATCATCCATAGCTTTCAATGTAAGATGGCATAAATTGGTTGTATGCCTTCATGTGCTAATGGTTTTTTTATTACTTAAATATACCATATAGAAAAGATTTCGATGTTCTACACAAAATTAGGCACAAACTTTAAGAATGATGAGGGAACAAGCTTTGAGAACGTTGTATCCATTGATAAGGAATCCTCTTATTTGGGCTTATTTTCTATTAATGGTGGATAGCAAACTGATATAGATGATGTAGCTAGACAAAGTGAGTGCCTAAGAATTTGACATGTGATTTCACTAACCCTCCTTTTTTCCCCAGTGATGAGCAAACTAGCAATACTTGAGAGGGTCATGACATTCCACTTAAGGATTTTTTTGAAGTGCTTGTTCAAATGCAAGAGTAGAGAAGAGGAGAGCCTAGAAAAGACCAAGGCACCTATGCAAGGGAGCTCACATGAGCCAACTATGGAAAAAAAGGTGGCAATTGAAATTATTCTAGATCCCAAACCATCTAGAGCTCGTTATGGTGAGGAGCTTGCTAAGGAGGTGGGAGATATGATTCACTGTTAGAGCACATGCTACAGAGGAAGAGTAAGACAAAAGAAAAACGATGTAAGATTTTCTCAAAATATGACTGCTAAAAAAAACAAAGGCCATTATACCATTCTAAAGAGTGTTAGTAATTAGAAGAATGTTCTAAACTAGAAGCCTAGTGCATGCAAAAAACTATGAGCCCTATTCATATATTTTCTACTCCCTTGGAAGTTTTCTTTCAATATAATATAAATGTCTACATTTTTTTCTTGAAAAATTGGTGTGTGTTTCTACATCTTTTCTTTCTCTTATATCTAGATTTCCATACCTGCTTGCACATCAAATGCTACTTCCTCTTTTCACAAGTGATGCTAACAAGCTCTAATTTGCATTTTTTTTTCCCTATAGGTGCTAATTAGCACCATGTTACATGTCAACATGTGCTTATTAGCAGTGTGCATTATGCTTACAAAGACTACTACTTAGTATTCTTGGTATGCCTATAAGTGTTGAAATAGGTTGGTTATCCTTCATATGCTAATGGTTTTTGTATTTCTTAAATGTAATATGTAGGAAATATTCATATATTCTACACAAAACTAGGCACAACATTTAACAACGATGAGGGAACAAGCTATGAGGATGTTCAGCACTGGATAATGAGAGGACCAAACACCAGTACAAGTCATGTATTGAGGAGCGAAGAGTCATGTATTTTCAGTCATGTAACCGAATGTTGTAATCAATACAATGAAATCAATGTGATGTGTAATGCAATGCAATTCTTGATAAGCAAACTATTTTGTATTTCTTGTTTATTCTAAATAATGGACTTTGTGCTTGTTATATTCTTTACACAATGAAGTGATGATACTTAAGGATATACTTCTTAGTGTGGGGTTTGGATATGATGGATTCTAGTATTGTTTAAGTAAATCTATTCTTGATTACACTTGGTGACCACGATGATCTTTCCCTTTGTTGTAAGTTTGCATGGACATGTGTTCTCAAAGTCCACCATACACCCCACTTCTCTTGTGGTTGAGGCATTTACTGCATGAGTCAAGGCTGGTATACACTCTAAAGGTTCCTAGCTTATTAACCTCCTACATTGATAAGGAGCTAAACACAAATGGGATTCTTCCATCATTGCACCCTTTGTAGTCACACAATCCCTCCCTCCATCCCAAGGATCACCAATTTTGCAAATCACTCCTTAGACACCATTAAAGTTAGCTAGTCAACACTTCTCTTCTCAATAGTTCCAATTGTCACTCCTTCTATTCCTCCTATTTACCATTCAATGGTAGCCAAGGTCTCTTTTCCCAAATTCAAGGGGTTGATGCCATAGGATTCAAATGCCTTCATTCAAAAATTTGAGGTGCACTATGACATCAAATTTCCCAATCAAAATGATTCAATCCATCAAGAAATGGCATTTGAATCATGCATGCAGAAGAAGGTGGTAATGTAGCTAGTAAAGGTGCAAGGGTGGGCTACTTATGATGTGACAAAGGTATTATTGCAAAGTGGTTCTAGCAAGATTGGAGGGATACCTAGGAGCTAGAATATTTATGGAGTTTTAAGCAAGGGGATTTCAATGTTCAAAATTACATTCCTTAATTTTGGGTGACATTGGGGAGACTTACTATTGTAGCTGATAAGCCTACGGGAGAGTGTTAAACTCCATGTAAGACTAAGGGCTACATCATGATATCCATATAGCTTTAGCTACATAAGATCTGGTGGCACATGATATGAACCACTTTGTTTAGCAAGCCCTACAAGTGAAATTGGTTCTTTCAAAGCATAAGAAAGTGAAGGGAAAGAAGTCCAACAAGTCCATTGATGAAATGGATGATACTAACTCAGATTCAATTTCGGACTTGAAGGGAGATAGTAGCAACAATGAGGAGGACTTTGAGGAGGATGAAGGGAAGAAGCCCAAAGTCCCAAAAGAAGGACAAGGGCCATAAGTACCTCAAAGGGTGCTCACTAATCTATAACAAAAACCTTATGATGCACCAAATGTAATAATTTGGGTCACTTAGTGGGCTGATTGTGGCTTAATTCACTACTATTGTGGGATTTTCAAGACTTCTAGCCATACTACAAAGATTTGTTAGTAAAAATTGCATAGTCTAATGACATGCATAGGGGGATGGCAAGGCACCAAAAGAAATCAGATTGCCAACTAGAGTGCGACAAGTCCATTGATGCACATGAGCACTTATAGCATCTTATACTGAGCAAGATTATTTATCTTTTAACATGGGTCATGGAGGACAAGGATGTGGTCAAGATGGTGTTCTCCTCATCCCTCTAGAAGGCAGTGCTTCTTTTGTATGCAAGTCAAGAAATTCAGTGATCCCATAGTCCAGAGTACCATCATAGACTCTAGGTGTCCATGATTCTCAATTACAATTCCTTTAGGTCAACTTTTAAATTTGGTTTTGGCATTCAAAGGTCACCTTTTTAAGATAATGCAACTAGATCACCTTGTGCAACTAGTGTAGGAGGTAGCAACTATGATTACAGAACTTATCTCCAAGAAGATTCAAAAAGTATAGTGGGTGCTGGCTCTGCTAGGTCTTTTGTCTTATCCAACTATTCCAATAAAATTTTTCAAATATTGAGGTCAAATAATCAATTATGTCCTCCTTATAGTGGATTCAGAGTGAGTATTATCATTATGGCAACATGTGAGGATTTTAGGCTGATGGATTAAAGCCAACTACTTTTTTGGTCAGAACGATGAATCAACAAAGAGTGCAACCACTTTCTACACTCAATCCTCATCAAAGTGGCTAGGATTCCCTTCTTGGTTTCACTAGTGATTCTAAACATGGACTAGATAGGATACGATTATTGCATCCCGCTAGGATAGCCTTGGTTGCAACAAGCTTGGATATGTCATAATTGGGATTGAGATTGGTTGATTATCCGTTGAGGCCATTATAAAGCCTGATTCTCCTTGAACAAGATTTCTCCCCAACCAACAACATTTTGGCTAGGTGGTTGAGATTATCAATATGGTGGAAGGTTGAGATGATAATGATGAGGCATCTTTCTTGGTAGCAAATGTTGATTGGAACCCTTTTATATTGTGGATGTTTTACACAAGTTAGCACTATCTCAGTTTGCCATTATTGGCAACCCTCTCGAGAGGAGATTCTGAAGGTTGCATTACTAATGTTGGTATCGGTACAAGTGGAATCATTTGTCCTAGAATCCGAGGAGAAAAAAGTAAGAATTCTCACTCTCCTAGAATTTTTGGTACGCAAAATACAGATCAGGGTCTTAGATTGGTTCTTTCTAGAGGAATTCCTGTCTTTCTGGTTAGAAGGGCTAGCCAAGCTAGTTGAGGACTGAATATGAAGTTCTTACATTGTGTCTAAGGTCTACTTGTAGTAGAAATATTAGATTGATTGCTTCTCTAAGAAGCACTTATTCAAACTTGGCCAAGCTATCTTGGTGTTCTCAGTAGACCGAAATGGTGAAGTTTTCAAAAAAGTTAAAAATCAAAGGGAGAAGCCCATTCGAGGTTTTCTATATTATTAGGTCAAATGCTTTCCACTTCATAAGTCTTCAAGGAAATCTCCATCGTTGCACAATTCAATGGGTTCTGATTGTGGCATTATCATGCGCATGGGCTGATGTTCCATTTTCCCTATCGTATGACTCTAATGAGTCTTCGGTTCCTTCTCCTCTTCAATCGAGGGATGCATCTCCTAACCCCATAGTCTTGAGAATAGTGAGTATTCAAGCTAAGATGGTTCCAATGGTGGACTATATGGCTTGCGTGGCATGTATTAAAGACACTTATTATTTTGGGGGAGCATTCTATCTACTAGTATGATGCTCTGGGATGTGTGTGACACTCGATCTTGGGAGGAGTTGCCCTACTAGACTATTGGTATATCTCGAGCCACCACCACTATTGTTCAAATATTAACAAGACTTACCCCTCTACTCATCTTAGTCCCTTTCTTAATTTTCTAGAGAAATTTGATGGGACCTAAAATGGGCCGGCACTGTTGGCTATGGCACTAGTTGGACCTCATGCACACATAGACAACCCCAACACGTAGCCTCGCAGGCCAGGAGCATCTGAGCCTCACTCTACACTAATCGATTATGGGTTTGTATTAGGTCATAGTCCAACGTTTACTATCCCTTCTCCTTAGAGGGAGATCCCATGACACATAGGCATAATAACTCGTAGTACAAACATAGGGAAGCACCTCTCTGCTGATTGCCACGGCCCCAAATAAACTCCGATTTGCAATCCAACTGGACAGGCGGCTTCATGGTATCAAACACCATCAACCTAGCCTCTCCCATGCACTTTACAGCTTCCCAATCCAGTAGTTGCTTTATAATACCAAACCTTGCGAGGATTAAATGGGGGGTCAAATGACCTCCGATTGACAAACCGAGAGACTTGTATTGGATTTGTGGCGTCGAAATACACCTAGAAAAACTCTAGCTCGACCATTCACCTCCGTTTGATTTTTCATGAAAATTGGCTCGTTGATTCGTCCCAACCATGTTTCCGCTTTAAAATGAGCTCAACCGCTTCTAGATCGGCTTAAAGTCGGCTCCTAAAATGCAACTCTCATTGGTGACCACAGGATAGGGTGACTCAGCCCGTCGAACCCCACGAACAAATCTGCACATCGACACAACCACAAAGAGCATCAAGCTGATACAAAATAAATACACAATAAAACACATCACAGCTCTTACCCTACCCCTTGACAAAACCAAGGCAAGAAATCCAAGAGGATTAGGCCTAGCATAGTCTGACAGAAGGCCGAAAGCTAGTCACTAACCTACTACTCCAACACGACCAAGCTAAAAAGAACTATCAAAGCAGTCATCCTAAGTGGTGTTCTAAACTACCTACCTAACTAAGGACAACTCAACTAGAAGCTCTTACGAGACGAGGACTCCTATAGCCTGATAAAAAATTATTATTATTTTTTGGCACATCTTTCTCTAGATTTCTATACTTGGGTGTGTAAAAAGGAGGGAGTTGAGCGTAGTGACCCAAGGAGAACAAGGCATCGACCTTAGGTCCTGTCTCGGTACCCAAGAACCTATCAAGCCCTCACTAGGCGACACTTTATCCTTTTCTAAGGCTCACTTTTATTTTCACTCCAACCTTCTTTTATTTGCTTTGCTTTTCAGCTAGTTTCCACCCCTAGGAAGACAAAGCATCGGCCCTGGGTCTTATCTCGTTTTCCCAGGAACCTATCAGGCCTTCACAAGGCGATAAATAACCGCTCAAAGATTTTTCTTTCTTTTCTATTGTTATAGGGGTTAGAACCCATTTTTACACAACTCTATGTATTCATATATTTTCTTTCAAATATTTAGGGTTTTTTCCTTTTGGTTATTTTTAGTAGGCTTCCCCCACACTAACAGAAACTCCTAGAACAGTTGCCTAGTAGGTCAGCAGAACAGCGTCACTAGAACTCCTCCCATTGAAGACAAGTCTTTCAGTGCTTGGCAATGCTTTTGCAAGAGGCAATGACTACTCAGACCTCCCACAGATATAACTAACCTAAATCTAGGACCTCATGCCTTGATTGACGGTCCCCAACAAACAAAAAGAAAACACCCTTACATACACATGTATTATTATTTACTTAAGGGAAAAAGACTTGGAAAGGGGACGAAATCACCTAGAATGGCCACAAGAAGATCCTCCACAGGAAAGGTTCCCTCCAACGAGTTCATCAACCTATATGATGCAATCACTAAAACATGAAACCATTAAACATACTTGCACCAAATAGACATAGGGCCCTCTTGGTCTAAAGAAATCAATCATTAAAACTTGAAAGCAACTAGCCCTCTTGGCCTAAAGAAATCAAGCAAACTAGCTCATATAGATCCTTCCTTGGAAAAGGTAGATATACAAAAGTACGCTCCATTCCAAGGGAAAAAATAGGGCTCTTAGCCCTAAACTAAATGCATCAAGTTGTGACCCATCCCTCCTGCATATATAGCAAGAGGCATACACATAACATATCATTTGATCAACCTATGGGTCCAAGATAATAGTGGCAAATGGGTCTCGGCCACTCTTCGCATTACCCATATCAACCATCGCCTGCCATATAATGCATGGTTTGACAAAACTCCCCACAAGCGACCAAGTCATGTCTCATGATCAATAGCAACATCCAGATTGGGACCATAGTTGAAGAAGAGGTCCTCTTCATAAGCAAAATTTGATAAGGAATCTGCAAATTGATTCCAAGATCGTGGAAGTAGCTGAAGAGATACTCTCTCAAATTCATCAAGTAGGGTCATAGCAATTCGATGATACATGTGAAGGATGGAATTCCGAACTGTGTATGTCCCATTTAGTCAATTTACAATCAGCTAGGAATCCCCTTTTACTAACAACTATTGAATACACCTTTCTTGGCAATATTTAGTCCCATAATCAAGGCTTTATACTGTGCCATGTTGTTAGTGAATCCTACCCCAAGATAACCAACTAATTTCATTGTAACTCTACGTCGGGGATCTCGAATAACTACTCCAATACTCCCTTTTTTATTAGGGCCCCGGGACGCTCCATCAAAGTATAACGTGTACATCCACAATGGGTTTACATAGCTAGCCATCAAGAACTCCCCTATTCATAATTATGATAGTCAAAATTCAACATATTTAGAGGATGAACTGACGGCTCCATCCCACCTTCTTCATTAAACTCAACAAGGATGCTTGTCAAAACTTGTAAATATTTATGGTAGAAAACTTTGATCTCCCACACAAAGGTACCATCTTTGTTCTCAATCACTTTGTATCCTTTTCTCCACCAGATAAGCTTTCCCTGATGACACCTTTGCTCTAGATATGGGTGCTCCAAATAAGGGATTAACCACCCCATCAACCAATTTAAGCTCTCCTACATGTCTCAAATTAACCCCAACATGGACCTGCAATGCATTTAGCATGTTAGCGTATTCAAAAATAATAAGGTTTATTCTTATTAAGATTAACCTTATTTTTAAATTCCACTCACTGTAAATCAGCTAATAAAGCCGTGGACTTATTTTTACCTATCTTAACTATCTTGTAAGGGGCATCCCATCTACGTTCCAACTTCCCTAAAATAGCTCCCTACGTGCATTGTAATATATAACTAACTATCCTTTTTTAAAGGTATATTTCTTTGCTTTTAGATCATGCAACCACTTCATTTGACTTTTAGTTACCTCTTAGTGTAAGAGACTCTACAATTTAAGCTCATCCAAGTGGGCTATAGTCATAAACCGCTCGAATAGGGCATCTTCATCACCCAAAGAATGATTGATTGTGAATCTTATGGTCAGCAACTCAATTTCTAAGGGCAATATACACTCCTTCCCATAAACTAATTTAAATGGGGTGTGGCCAGTGGCTCGTTTAAACGTTGTGTTATACGCCCAAACTGCCACATATAATTTTGTATCCCAGTCCCATTTCTTTTCAGAGACTATTTTGGATAGGATATCCACAAGCTGCTTATTGGTACTTTCAACTTGTCCATTGGCTTGCAGATTATAGGGGGTCATCTTGTTATGCTTGATCTTCCATGCTTTAGTCAGGTATTTAATTACCTTGTTCCAAAAATGGGTTCCACGGTCCGATATTATTTCCTTTGGCGGACTGAAACGACAGATAATATGCTCAAGTAGAAAACTGGCAGTCTCCTTTACATTGTCCTACCTCATCGCATGTGATTCTAACCATTTTGTAAAGTAATCAGTGGCTACTATAATATATCTCTTTTGAGTAGTAGATGACAGGGTAATAGGATCCACAAAGTCGATGCTCCACTTCTCATATGAAAGGATAGCCATAATAGATGTAAGCGGTCACTTCCTATTCTCTCGATTGTCATATCTTTGACATGTATCGCATCTCTTAATATACTCAAATGAATCTTGGAAGATGGACGGCCACCAATATCCAACTCTTAAAGCTTTGTATGTCAGAAACCGCCTAGCAAAGTGCCCTCCACAAGCAGAGTCATGGCACTCCTCCAAGATAAATGGAACCTCATCAGGCATCACACATCGGTAATAGATATCATCAACACCCTGCTGATATAGTGTTCTTGTGATCAAGAAAAATTTCAAAGCATGTTGTTTAATTTTCCTCTTCTTGGATTTTGATAGAGTAGCCCCAGTCTCTCCCGTGGATAAATAGTGCGTTATAGCAGCATACCAGGAGGGAATAGATGCCATATCAATCTTAAACAATGTTTCCATGTCACTTCTTTCAACCAATATCTCTTTTGGCTCTCCGAAATCGACAAGACATTCTACAATGCCCTATAGCTTTGGTGGCTTGCTCTTGATCTTGTAATCAAAATCCTGCAAAGTGATTAACCACTTTGCTAACTGATCTGGCGGATGTAACTTGTTCAACAACAATCGAAGCCCTTCTACCTTCGTATAAAAAACCACCTTCTCATAAAGAATATAATGCCTGAACTTTTTGGTCGCAAATACCATAGAGAGGCACAACTTCTCCAAATAGGTATAGTTAATTTCCAATATGCCCAACTTCCGACTAGCAAAGGCTATCGGATGGTACCACTTTCCTCCCAAATTTGGGATAAGCAGCAGCTGATACTATACATGGTGGCTGCTCAAAATATATAGAACATTTTTCCCCTTTTAGGTGCTTTTAAAATAGGTGCTTTGGCAAGCTCCTGCTTCACATCGTCAAAAGATAATTTGCAAGCATCACTCTATGCAAACTGACAGTTAAAGGAAAATAGGTTCATCAATGGCAACATTCTTTCTGCAGGGCATTGATAAACCTCCGATAATACCCTACCAATGACAAAAAGCTATGTACTTCCTTTGGAGTACATGGTGGACCCATGGCGACTATAACCTTGATCTTTTCAGTACTAACCACATGGCCTAACAATAGCCCATAAGGCACTCTAAAGACGTACTTTCGTGGGTTGAGAGCTATGCAAAATTGTTTGCAATGCTCAAAACACCTTCACAAAATAATCAATTGCCTTTCTCTTGTGGTGGCTGCCCCCAGGTCATCAATGAATACTTTCAACTCCCTTAGGGAGATGCCACCAAAGGTATTATCGGTTGTTCTTTTCCATGAATTAGGTGCATTACATAAACCAAATGCCATCACATGGTACGCAAAGGTACCAAAGACAGTAATAAATGTCATTTTAATCTTGTCTTGCTCAACAATCACCATTTGGTTATACCCTGCAAAGCAATCCATTAACAAATATATTTTCCTACCTACTAATTGATCCAAAATTTGGTCAATAAAGGGCAACAGGTAGTAGTCTTTAACAGTCTTCTTATTCAACTCTCTAAAGTCTACACAAAGCCGAATTTGATTATTCTTCTTCTTTCCAATCACAACTGGTGAACACCATTCAGTATGCTGAACATGGAAGATCAAACCTGCTTTTTGCAACTTTTGAACCTCCTCAAATGGCCCGTTCCTTAATTCAAAAGGCATGCGCCTTACTTTCTGACATACAGGACGGGTACCTTCCTTTACAGGAATAGCATGCACATCTAGACTGGGGAAAATGCCCCTAAGCTCATCATAGCTCCAAGCAAAGATGTCACAGAACTCTTGGATTAAGGACACATAGTCCTCTCTTTCTTTTGAATTGAGAGCATGGAACCTAATTTGATTAGCCATGAATCACTTGGCATACCAAGGTCCAACTCAATAACGTTCGCATCTCTTATCCTATTTTGAGGCTCTATCGGCTCATTCAAAGTGATATGATAAATGTCCTTTGTGGTGGACCCTTCTTTAGATCCATCACTCAATGACGTCTCACTACTAGATGGGTCATCTACTGTTTCTAGTTCAATTGAGGATAAAGGGGCTCTCTCACTCTGAGGAGACTCAGGGTAAGCATCCAGTATTACACGATTGGCACCTCTACCTAGAATCACTCGACCAGCGGGTATATTGACTTGGCAGTTTGTTTGTAAGATCCATGGCCTACCTAGCAAAACTCGATAGCTAGGACGTCTTGCAAACCTTATCACCCTAAAGTCTAGATATCATTCCACGCTTGCAACAGTAACGTGGAATTTAGTGATGAAACCTTATGGTTTTCTTAGGCTATCATCCGCCATCCTAAGAAGTGTGGAGCTATCTTTTTGAATTTCTAGACCTAGCCTCTCCATCAAGTCTGAACTCATGATATTGACGGAGGATCCAGTGTCCATGATAGCATGCTCCACTAATATTCTATCCACGTACGCTGGAACCCTAGGGTAATGCTTTTCAGCATGATCGAACCAATCTTCTCCCACTCGTGCTATGCCCAAAGATTCTATAATATACCCAATACGTAGGATTTTCTTGAATTCCTTGCATACTCCTGGAGAAAGTTTAATCAATTGCAAGAGATTCACGTATGTTTTAACTTCGTAAAGAGAACTTGCTAGGTCAAAGTCGTGGTAGTTAGCCAAAGTTCTCTTCTCGTGCCAAACCATTCTCTCCTTTGGTCTTTCGATGAGCTTTGCTGCCTCTTTTTTAACTTTTGCCTTCTTTCTTGGCAATCCTTTATTCTTCTCGGGATCAATTTTACTATCAACAGGCCTTAGAGGTTCACCTTCCATATCAAAATTCAGAACTTTCTTTCCCCTAGCATCTTGCTTAGGGTTTCCCTTAACATGTTTTACAGTTTCTTTATCACCCTATTTAATATTTTGACCTCTTGTTACAGCTCGTAGATTAGAAGTTTCAGCGTCATTGACACATACAGCCTCAATAAGGTTGACTCCACTGCCATGAGGCAACACCTCTAAATTAGCCTTTCCTCATTGCAGTATTTGTTTTGGTCCCTTATCTTGCTGGAGCTTATTCCCTTGTGCGTGATCGTTAACTGGACCCAACAATTTACTCCCTTATTGGAGAGAACTAATCTTAATTCAACACGTAGTAGCTAAGTGGCCAGACTTTCCGCAAATATTGCATTTGATATTCAGACAATTCCTAGGGAAATGCTGGCCACCACACCACTTATAGCTGAATCTTGAGGGGGCACCCTCTTCAAGGCATCAACTACCTATCAAATTTTGCTGCTTCTTAAGAAAATTGATATCCACAACTATTTGCCTATATTGTTTAGAAATCATATTGGTGTAGTGCTTCATCATGTCCTTAACTTTGCCAAGGACATTAGAGACACTCAACTCATAGCCATGATCATATGTCTGTCGTCCCCCCATTGGCCTAACCACTTGATTAGGAATTGGTCACTGACCTACTAGGACAACATTAGGATTCGTTATTTGGCCTCCACCATTTAGTGGGGCCGTCTGACTAGCCATAGACATAGTCATACTACTGGGAGGAGCTAGTAGCATAGGCAAATTCGGCATGATACTCTCTCTGCCATTCGCATTTGACATGGGTTCTCCTTGACTCCCATTGGCTAGTGCCAAATTATTACCATTCCAATTTGCCCTTGCTGCATAAGCCACTTGCAAGCGCGACTCTACTCCTTCTGATTGGGTAATAACAATGTCAATGTTGGCCAAAGCAACACTACTAAGTTGCACCTGTATATTAAAATATAATCCATGTAGGAAATATTGCAACTGTGCAGCCGGTGGAATGGGGATATAAGTATTAAGTTTGCAAAGAACTTGCTTTAGCTTCTTGGCATAAGTTTGGACATTCTCATTTGGCTCTTGGTGTGTTACATTCAAGACATGCAACCAATATTGTCCACCCCTCTCAGGAGCAAACTCTCTACGGAAGGCTTGTGAAGAATTGGTCAGTGCTAGTTATGGTTCTGGCCTCTAGAGCGTGATACCATACTGCTACCCTTCCCTTTAACGTCATATTGAAGAACATCATTAGGTGTCCTTCATCTTGGATTTGATAGTTGAACATGAGCGTTTGAAACTCCTTAATGTGGAGTTTTCCATCTTCTTTTGCTAACCCATGGAAGATGGAAAAAGGTGCTCCTAATGCCGATAAATCTAGTGCCCCTACTAGAATTGTGATGGGTTGTGCCATGGCTACAATCGGATTGACAACAGGAGTTTGTAGGTAAAACTACAACCCCACTTGAAGTGGGTTGATTGAGTGGAAGCGGGGAAATACTAAGACTTCCACTTGCACTCAAAGGGCTACTTATGTCACTTAGGTTATTAGAACCACTATCGCTTATGCGTAACAGGCTACTCCTTTGAGGAGAATAACACCTTAAAATCTCCAACTACCATCTAGCCCTCTCAGCACATTTTGATTTTTGTATTTCGGCTTGACGGTTCTTGTCAGAGGACATAAACCAACTATTTGGTCCCTAGAAACCCTAGATTCGGCACCACCACTTATTGGCAACTCCCGACAGACGCACCACTGATGAGACCTAAAATGGGCCGGCACTGGCTATGGCACTAGTTAGACCTCATGCACACAATAGACAATCCCACTACACGGCCTCGCGGGCCAGGAGCGTCTGAGTCTCACTCTATACTAATCGATTCTGCATTTGTATTACGACATAGTCCAACGTTTACCATCCCTTCTCCTCAGAGGGAGATCCCACAACATATAGGTATAATACCTTGTAGTACAAACATAGGTAAGCACCTCTCGACTGATTGTTGCGGCTCCACTATGACTCTCCTACACCTCAGGGATTGGCCCCAAGATGTGTCACTTCAACATAAAGTACACACAAGACAAGCTCCACTCTTTCATTCTAAACGTATTCCAGGAGATACCATGTGTCCTTACTAGATAATTCCCCAAGAAAATGATCAACTACCCTACAGCTTAGGTCGTTTTCCCACTCAAGCGTAGGTCACCATAACAAAAAACAAGTGCTATGCATCCAACTCTTCATATTTCGATACCATGGTTGATATGCATATGAAAAAGTGGATGATCCTAATGTGCTCAAATATAATTTGCAATAAAAAACGTATCATGCACAACTAGGCTTTCCAATGCTCATTCATTAACTTGTTGCGATGATGTAAGGATAGCATCGAGACAATACTCATACTACTATCCTCTTAATTGAAATACAACGAACCCTGTATTATGATATGCATCAGAAAAATCAGCAATAATCAGCACCCAAATCACATCATTCAAACATGCCACTCCCTACATTTAGGTATTGCTTTCGTTGCATAGATGTAGGGGTTCATTTTGTCATGTTTTAATGTAGAAAAAGTGATAAATCACAAACTTTTAACAAAAAGATAGGGCAAACTTGAGGCTAAACGTCATGTTCCGCCACTACCGTACATTCACAAACCCTAATGATATTTTTTCTTATTTTTATGAAGTGTATTCTCATTTTTCCCCTATTTTTTCTTATTTTTATGAAGAGAGAAGACTGCATAAGAGAGAGATGAAGGAGTGCAAAAGTAAGAGAAAGAGAGTGATGAGTAGAGAGAAAGAGTAGAATAGGCGAGAGAAATACATAAAGAAGTAAGAAGCCATTGAAGCCTAGAGTAAGGTAATGAGGATAATGACAATAATGTATAAATGAGTCAAAAGATGAGAAAAAATTACATGTCCTCTCCTTTTATACCTATGTCAATGTGACATGGTCTTACTATTATTTTCACACTAAACCACTATTCTTCCTACCTTCTTACAATCCATCCCATCCAAGGGTTTTTTCCCTTTAAAAATAACTTACAAAGATTGGAAAAGGATGGATAGAGCAAAGTACTACTCTATTTTCAACTTTACAAATCGGAATATGAATGAAATATGAGAGATATATGTACTAAAATGAAGAATGGAAGCAAGCCTCAACTATATAAATAAACAAGAATGTTTCAAAAGTACTTTGAGCCTTAAAGCCTTCAAATGATGAACTCAAAATGAAGTTTGAGCCAAATCTGCTATAACTTCTGGTAGAACTATTCGAAAAAACAATTTTGGTGAATTTGGAAACTTTCAAGTCCTATTTTTTATTATTTAGAACAATGGGACTTTTAAAAAAAGTATTCAAGTCACCCAAAGCTACCATCGAATACATAATTGGAAACCTTATGAAAAATGGAATATAATGAGCTATTGAACACCAAATTTGGAGCCACGGTGTGAGAATTATAGCAAAGAGAAAGTTTTGACTATGAGTCCTAAACTTATGGGAAATTCCCAATTCACGAATGGCATGTTCAAACAAAGCATGCCTTATGTCAAAACGTAGCTATTGAAGATTACTTTGACACTATATATGTGGCATAATTCTAAAAATTAGACAGAATAAAAACTATTCTAAAATAGTCTGTTATCAAGCACCATAACTTGCTCCATAGTCAGTAAGCTTCATCCACCAATGTATCTTGTAGGTAATGAAACTTATCTAGTATAGAATCATGCCTCTAGATAGCTTCCTGAAGTGGCGAACCTCTCCATTTGATCAAATATTCAATGATGGAGTGAGATCAAAACTTCTTCTTATGTTGACCTATGACAGCCTCTGAGATGTACTAAATAAGAATTTCTTCATCAATGGGCGGCAACTCATCAATTGTATCAATAGGATAAACATAGAAAGGCTTGAGCTGACTAACGTGAAATACATTATAAATATTAGTGGAAAAGGGTAGCTCCAATCCTTATGCCAAGTCTCCAATGCACTTTAGAATCTAGTAGGGGCCATAAAATTTGTGGGCAAGCTTGTTACTGGATCTATATTTCAAAGTAGAATATCGAGACTTGGGAACCTTCAACAAAACTAACTCTCCTTCTTGGAAATCTAAAGGTTACCTCTTCTCATCTGCATACATCTTCATTTGGTATTGGGCTTTCCTAAGATTCATCTTATACTACTCAAGAAGGGTCTACATTCTTTCCAAATATTCTTTCCCATGAGGATTGATTCTTTCATTAAAGATGACTATGGGTAAGGGCACCTTATAGCCATACATAGCCTTAAAGGACGAAACTCCAATGCTAGCATGAATGGAGTTATTGTAGGAAAACTTAGCCAAGTATAACCAAGAATCCCATGAATTCTGGACATCATAACAAAAATAGTGAAGATAAGTCTCCAACCATTTGTTTACCCTTCCTATTTATCCATCAGTTAATGGATGATAGGATGTAGAGGGAGCCAATTTAGTGCCCATAGATATGAATACCGCCTACCAAAATTTACTCAATGAACTTTGAATCTCTCTCATGAACAATCATCTATGGTAATCCATGTAATCTAAAAATCTACTCCATAAACTGACTGACCACTTGAGAAGCAGTAAATTGGGTCTTGGTTGGAATGAAATGGGCTACGTTGGTGAGTCTATCCACCACCACATGTATACTATTCCGTTCCTTTTTGGTAGAAGGCAATCCAATGATGAAATCCATGGTAATGTGCATCCATTTTCTTGTAGGAATAGGTAATGTGGCTTCAACAAACCACTAGCTTATGGGTCATGTCCTTATTCTGTTGACAAGGCATGCACTTCATGACAAAAACTTTGACATCTTTCCATAGTCCTTTCCAATAATAGCTTTTGCTAATCCTATTAGAGGTTTTAAAAACCCCAAGGTGTCCCAACTAAAGGCAAATAATGCAGCTCCCCCATAATTTTTTGTGTAAAAGAAGAAGTAAAGGGAATGATAATCTTGCCATTTAACCAGATGAGGCCATTTTCAAGCTGATAATGCGAGTTATCTTCCATGAAACCTTGCTGTAGTTTCTAAAAAATATGACTAAGCTCTTCATCCAAAAGATAAGCTCCACGTAATTCTTAATCTAGTCACTATGTAGCTCAATCATTGTTGTTGAAACTTTACAGGCCCACATACAAGAAAGAGAATTAGCCACTACATTGCCTTTGCTGCTTGTATGATTGATATCAAAATCCATTGTGAAATATGCCTCCTGGCATCAATAAAATACTTCATAATCCTCATGATTTGAACTTAGATTAACCAAATATTTAAAGAAATTCATGGTTGCCATGTTTTTCCCCAAATTGAAAGACAAGAGTACTATAAATCTTACTAAAATGCCTCAATGTTGGATCTATCTTGCATTCACCTTGTTGAAGCCAAAGATACAAAATCCCTCTCAAATCTTCAAGAAATTGCTGAAATTTCCTTGTTGTGTTGAAACTACCATTGCTAGGGTTTTCAAAAATCACCAAGGACTCAAGAGAAGGGAAGAAGCTTGAATGTAGCAACCATGAGCTCTTTATGAGAGAATAATGATCTTGACTTAAGCTCTATAGGAGCTATAGGTAAATTTCTTGTAAATGATGAGGCAATATACTATAATTTAGCATGAATCACACTGAATATATTCATGTCCATGATGATCTCATGCCTTGCAATCAAGGCAAAATGATACTCCATAGATGGTAATCAAGGCAAGGAAGAAGTCTATGCCATTCTTGAAGTTTAAAATAGAAGGGAAAGAAATATTGTAGCATTTCATAATTTTAAAGTGTAGCTACCCACCTATGTTGCTTAGGAGTAAGATTGGACTAAGTGAGGAAATACTTAAGGACCTTGTGATCACTTTGAACTCTAAATCAGCTGCCATACAAATAATGTGTCGTTTCTTTATTGCATGCGAGATAGCCAACATCTCTTAGTCATAAACATTCATAGCCATTTCCTTATCTATAAGCTCATGACTTTCAAAGGCAATCACTCCATGCTCCTGTAACAAAACATCCCTAATGCCTCAACCATAGCATCACATTGTATGGTAAACTCCTTCAAAAAAATCCGTATATACTAGAATAAGACAAAAAATAAGGAGCTCCTTTACTTGGTTGTCAGCAAGAACATCCCAAAAGGAAGCTTATTTCTTCAACCTACAAGTCAAAGGAGCTACAATAGCCGCACAATTCTTGATGAATCGGCGATAAAATGAAGATAGACTAAGAAATCCTCTAAGTGAGGTAGTGGTAGTAGGCGTTGGTCAATCTTTAGCACACTGCACCTTCTTGGGGTAAGCCTGGATCCCTTTTTCACTGAAAATATGTTCCAAGTATTCCACTACAATTTGCATGAAAGAGCATTGTTTCTCCTTAACAAAGAGTTTGTGATGCTTTAATACATCAAAAACCTTCTTCATGTGTTATAAATGGTCTTGAAGGGTATCTTATTGTAAATCAAAATGTCATCAAAGAATACCAAGATAAACTGAAAGAGAAAAGAATGCAAAATCTTATTCATCAAACTCTAAAAGGTAGTTGGAGCATTTGTACGCCCAAATGACATCACTAGGAAATGGTAGAGCCCTCAATCAGCCCTAAAAGAAGTCTTGATTTCATCACCCTCTTGCATATGGATTTGATGATAACCTAACCTCAAGTCAATCTTTGTAAAGAATCTAGCCCCCTGGAGCTCATCAAGAAAATCATCAATCTCAGGTATGGGATACCTGTTCTTCACTTCTGTGATCTTATTAAGATCCATATAATCAATATACATCCTGAAAGATCCATCTTTCTTTTTAACTAACAAGATTAGAGATGCATAGGGTGAAGAACTAGGTTCAATGAATTACATTTCAAGAAGCTCCTTGATTTTCTTAGCTACTTCTTCATGCTTACACTCGGAAAATCTGTAAGGTAGCTTATTAATTGGCTTTGAGTTGGGCTCCAAATCAATGGGATGATCTAGTGCTCTCTTGGGAGGCAATGAAGTAGGCACTTCAAACAAATTCTTGTACTCCTCAAGAAGAGCTTTCAAGGTTGGATGACTTGCTGAATTTGTGGATTGATTTTCAACCTCTTTATTTAAGTGCAAAACAAATACCTATGAGTGCCTCATGTAATCCTTTTTTTGAGTCATTGAATGGTAATAAGCTAAAAATATAATTTACTAGGAATTCTGTGCTTTTTTTGAGTCGTTAAATGGTGATAAGCTAAAAATATAATTTACTAGGAATTATGTGTAAATGGATTAGTTGTCCATCAAAGATAAACTCCATTTACAACTATGAAAAATCCATAGTGATTTTTCCTAATGTCATCAACCAATCACAACTGAGTACAATATCTATGGGCCGCCCATTTCCAAGGTTATCAAGTTTACTTTTGCTTTATAATTTTCAACCAACTATAAAGAAACCTGTGGGCATATTTGAGTTTTAATTTCTTCTTCACCATTGGCTATCTAAACTTTTATGGGCTGTTGTAAGTCAATGGAAAGATAATTGAGCTTTTCTATAATGGACTTATTCACAAAATTGTGTGTACTACCACTATCTATCAAGATGAACACATCCTTTCCATGAATATTACCCTTTATAAAAAGTGTATTAGGGCTCTTAGAACTTGTCCAAGCATCCATGGAAATGGACGAACTAGTGGAAACAAGTGGCTCATTATAGATCCCTCCTAGGTTGAAAGGAACACTCCCACCTGGATCAAAAGGAAAAGAGCTAGTAGGATCATAAAAATATTCTTGCACAACTTCTTTCTCAAGATTATCATTTTCAACAATAGGTACAAATGCATTGGCCTCATCAATGTCATCTTCAAAATCCCCAAAGCCTAACATACTATAAACCTAAGTTGGCTTTTACATTTTTGTATACACACTTTGTGGTATGATTAGCTATATGCTTTTCTCCATATTTGAAGCAGAAGCCTTTTTCCTTTCTTTCTTTGTAGAGGTCCATAGCAATAGACTTTGGATTCATATTGATTGAAATAGATTTAGGCTTATTGTCACCTTGTTTGAAGTCTACGTTTGGACTATTTGCTGTCCTAAAATTGCTTTGAGGTTCTGAAGCATTGAATGATGGATAAGTTGGAACTCTTAAGCTCCCACTTGGCGCATGATTGCTGCCATAAACATTGCAAACTTGTTTGTGTTTAAAAACAATACTTGACTATCCATAACTAGTCTAAAATGGAGATTCCCTTCTATATATCCTTCCATAGCACTCTGCAAGCTAAATAGCTTTGAAAAGAGTGACAGGGTTTTGCGCCATAACATCAAGTGATAAGGATGGCTCTAAACCATACATGTACTTGTAGAGTTTAGCTTCATCACTAATGCTCTCTACATACATGGTAAGATTGAGGAATTGGTTGGCATACTCTCATATACTTAAGCCTCTTTGCTCTAATCCATACCAACTCTATGGAAATTTCTCTTTTTCAAGAGGAGAGACAAAGACCTCAGCTATAAGTGTCTTAAATGCTTCCCAATTTTCTACAAGTATGTTCTCCTTCTTAATGTATCTCCACCAAGTATACCCAAACCCCTCCAAATGTAAGGAAGCAAAATGAATCTTCACATCATCAGCTCTAGGGAATATATCAAAGTAAGATTCCAATTTGGGAATCCATTTCTATAGATTGGATGGTGAAGATGATTGGCCATTGTACTTTGCCAAAATGATCTTATCTTTCAGCTCTCTTTCATGAAAGGGTTGCTGCCCCAAAATAGACTAGTCATGAGTATTAGGCATGGAACCCCCAAAATAAGATGGAACTCGCCCAATAGGTGGCTGAGAACCAGTATGAAACCTTCCCACTGGTAGAAGACCTCTAAGAAGTTGGGTATTTAGGCCAAAAGCTTGGGAGTTAGCACCATTCAAACTGCCCAAATAGTCATTGTGCCTTTGTGAAGTCTCATCTACTTCATATTGGCTATTTGGAATACCCCTTTATCCAATGATACCATGACCTTGACCATTTTGGTTAGCTGGCTGAAGTGGGATTAAGGGTTTACTATTTGAATAAGCTTTATCCTTAGCTTCTTTGGATCCCATTTGCATTTGCATCCATTTGGAGAATTGAGCCATTATTTGAGCATTAGATTCTACTAAATTATCAATAGAAGCCTTTTTTTTGGGTAGTGGAATCTACCAACTTCTCAATGGAAGACTTCATTTGACTAGTAGACAATACCATCTGCTCCACTCTTGATAATAGCTCCATATATCTTTAGGCATGCCTATTCTCATGTTCACACATGGTATTATTAAGTGCACTCATTTTTCCATGCAATTGAGGCTCTTTAGGGCCCTCTTGAGGTATATTACCTAGCATGGAATCTCTAATTTGTTGTGCATACTCATGTTCGTCCTTATTCTTATCTTTTTGACATGCCATAGTAGTATAATCCTGCAATACCCCCTGTCAAAAAATTGGCTATAACTTAAGCTAAAAAACTCTGATTTTCCAAAATTTTTGATTCAAATAAAAGCCAACAATGCCCTCTTTAAGATGAGCTATAGCACGCCATAACAAGTTTAGGAAAGAAAATTCTGCAATTCAATCTTTGAGCCTGAAACTGTCTAAACATGCACCCTATTTCAACCTGTAAATACTATGTTTCCACCTGTAAGAGTAAAATGGTGGTACCCTATAGTACTTGCAACAATACTTCAATAATGAAGTTGGTACATGTAATGATCTGTATATTCCTAGCAGGTATCCTGTAAATTCCCTGTTTTACCCTATTTTGCTATTGAAGGTACTTGAGTCTTTGAAAGCACTTCAATCTTGGATAAAATGGTAGGACAAGCTCCCTACATAGGCTCCAAATCACTGAGAGGTGGGCAAAGCTCCCCCAAATGGTCGGTTGGTTGCACCCCTTCATGATCTTTAATAGAGAGGGAGGGTCAACTCTCTTTTGTCTCACTATCTCCCCCAGAATCCACCTTTTTCCTCGGTAGGAATGTCAACATGGCATTAGCATACTACTCTAATCAATCAGCATGAGATGCATTACTGAAATGTCCATTCATCCCTTTTCATGAAATGCAATAGGGTGGAAATTTTGACAAAATGGATGGGAAGAGGGTCTTACCAATGCAATTCACTGATTCATTGATTGCTAGTACTTACCCTTTATAATATTTCAATCATGGGTAAAGGAAATCAGCCAATTAGGTCAAGGTTATGCATCAAAACATTGTAAATGATATACATGATGGAACAAGATTGAAATAAATATTGAGATTCAATGCAATAGGCTATGATTAATAGAAAGAGCACTACCCACGAAAGTGGAGAGATATGAAGCACAACCTAAGTGGCACTGACAACAACCCTCCCACGACAGGAAATGAACATGAAACCAAGGTAGAAGCGTGCAAAATCTATGCACATGGCTGAGCCATTAATCTCAAAAACTGAAAAGAAACCATAAATCTTCCACTTAATAATGAACAAACTCTTTATCTTCATCATCTTCATCCATATCTTCAACCATTATACAAGAACAAAAGGGAAAATAAGAATTTCTGCACAAAAGACAGAGGAGAGAGAACAACTTTTTGCACCACCAAAAAGAGAATGTGCGATTGGACAAGAGAGGGAAGGGAAAGAGGCACATAACCACTCGTGCACTCCACCCCACCTCTTCCCCAAAAAGCACATCCCTTCGTATTTTTATTATTTCTTTGAAACTTTGATACATTTGATATTATAAGACCTTTGGCCTTTAATTTTGAGTATTCCTACCCACCCTTCACAAATACATGCACGTAACACTTTTGTGTATATCATTTATTTATGATGGATGTGGATGTGGATGTGGATGTGGATGTGCCCCCCTCATATCTCTCTCTTTTTGGTGATTTTGTAACAATATAAATGTTATCCCCTTTACAATAGATGAAATTATGATATATGCATGGACATTTTTGTGCCTTGTTTTTATGCTTCTTTGGGTGTCATCATATTCCTCCCACACTGAAATGTGAAGCGTCCTTGCAAACCTTCTCAAAGAAGAACCACTGTCTATCACAAAACAACTTCCAAAATTGTTAGTAAAACAACTTCGATCATAAGGATGAGGCCTAGCCATGGTAGGGTATGGGACTCCAAATCCATGACCACCAGAGTAAGGGAACTCCTGCCTCCACTATACTCCCACACTGAAAAACTTGTATAATCTCCAAAAGATAGGGTTCTATCTTCAATAAGGGATCATGAGAATGCTTTTTGCATCCCAATGGGGGAATAAAGATGATAACTCTAGTCATCATTATGTCACTTGGAAGGAATATGACCTAATTGTACATACATTTTCATGTATCTCTATATGTGGGTATGTCTTTGTAAAGGGTTTTGAATTTTTTTATATTAGTGCTAGGATGTTAAGGTTTATAAAATGAAAATTTATCTCTTTAAATGTTTTTGATTTGGATGAACATATTTGCATATATAACTTCATATGCCCTATCATATCATCTTTAATTGTAGAAGCTAAGGGAAACCAACTATGAGATAAGGAAGATTATGGGAATATGTAGGTATTATGTGTCTTTCTCTAAAGGCTTGTCTATATATGCACATGGCACAAAAGGTTTCCAAACCGATTAGGATGTGAAAGAATTCGGTGTGTAACTACACATATTCTATGTTCTTTTGCAGATAAGGGAGATCTGCATGGACATCTGCGTTTAGGCACACACACGTGCGTGCACACACACACACACACACACACACACGCACACTTCTTCTCTCTCTTTCTGTGTGTGGCCATTTCACACAACTTAGATGTTGTGATGCTCTCTCTCAGTGCGTGAAGAGAATCGCGGAAAGATGTTCCGATCAAGTCTGCAACAATGAGCCGATTGAACCTCACACCGGATATGGCTCTCTCTCTCTGTGTGTGTGCGTATGCCTGTGTTTGCACCTCGCGATCCAATGGATGGAATGACTGAATCACCGCTTGGTCGACCTTCTCATGAAGTTGAATGCTGGTCACCTGTAGGCATTGGGCGTAATTGCTTCTGATGTTAGCGATAGAAGCCAAGGAGCTGGGTGATGGGAGGAGCTTGGCAACCTCTTGAACTGTCGCTTCTTTGGCCTCGATGCCCAGATCTTGCATCATCCTCTCTCTCCCTCTCTCTCTTTCTCTGTCCGTGAGAAACGCCTCAATGCTCTTCTTTCTGCAAGCTAGGGTTTGAACGGTACAGCCATCAGAGAAACCTCATCAGTGCAACTGATTAAACAGAGGACATGTGATGTTTGCTGGACGACAACATGCGAAGATGATTCATAATCTGCTCTGGCTGGTTGGCAACGCTTTCCACATCTGATGCAGAGAGGGCATTGTATGGCATGGATACTAGATGTGCCTTGTGGGGGATGGCATAATCAGAGGTTGCCTTGGGGAGTCTGGAAAGGTACAGGAAGAGGTGGACATGATCAAGCAAATGTCTCTCTCTCTTCTGATCTCGGATGGATTGAAACAGAGATGGTCCTGAAAGGAAAAGTCATAGTAGGAGAACCCTTGTAGGACTGGTGGGGATAGGTAAAATGACTGGCTACTTCTCTGCCTCGCTTCCTCACTCCTCAGTTTGTAGAGAAAATCGCTTCAGTGGAGGGTGGGCCAAGGCTCCGGCCTCGACGCCTTGCCAAGAGCATCCTCTTCCTCCGTATCCTCTACCTCTGCAAGACCATAAAGCGATGACAGCGCCTTGTACTTCCTGGTGGTCGAGGGCGTTCTCTCTCTCTCCCTCGCTCTTTCTCTATCTCTTGCGCAATGTGGTAATGGCCGCCTTCTCATCCCTCTCCTTCTCTTATGTTCCTTTTCTTCTTCTTCTCGTTCCTCTTGGAGACATGGAGACCTCTTGGAGACATGGAGATGTTGTGCTACTATTTCTGCTACACGTCTCCTTCACCTTTGCATCCTTCTCAAGTAGCAGAAATGTAGTGGGATCCATGTCCCACAGGGTACCTGTTTCTACAGTATCATGGGGCAAAAAGCCTCGGTTTGTGACATATGTGCCATCAAATCAGGTCCCATAACCCTTGTGTTCTAGTTGCTTCTAGGTTGAGCAGCATTCATGACTGAATTTTTTTCCAGTAGCACGCCTTGCCACAGGTGTTGATACATCTGTGTCTCCATCTCCAGTCTTACACCCTTGAACAGAAGATTTGCAGAGGGGACATGAAGCATTTATTTTTAACCACTGATCAACACACTCCACATGAAAATGGTGGGAACATGGTAATCCTCGTAGCTGTGTGTTGTTCTTCTAGCGGCCCAGGCAGATACAACATGCCGCATCATCCCCTGCTATTACCTTCTCATTCTCTGTTTCTGCTGCCATCACACCACCTTCACTGGAGCTATCACTATCTGATCCATTGTAGCTGCCTTTCTCTCGCTGAAACGGTATCGTCTTGCTCCTAAACTTGTAAATGGGTGAAAAGGCAATAACATCGGCAAAGGCTCTCCTCCCTTCCATGTAACTTTCATGGAAACCAAGGAGGGAAATCACACAAGGAAGGCAACAACACACAGCAGCACAGAGCATGAATGTCATTGCATAGCTGATGCAGCTTAGGGCCAAGAATGCTACACATAATCTGTAAAGCTTTGGGCTTTCTTCAGCAAAGGAGGGTCTTCCAAACACCCAGACGACGGGCTTCCATCTCATCCTGCACCTTCTTGTACTTTGGGACACACAATTTCTTCATTGCTTTGCATCAAATCTTCAAGTCTCTCTTTTCTTTTCTTCCTTTGGTGTTTTGAGATCATCTTCTTCCCCGGCTGCGCACCAAAATGACAGCAACCCTCCCACGGCAGGAAATGAACATGAAACCAAGGTAGAAGCGTGCAAAATCTATGCACATGGCTGAGCCATTAATCTCAAAAACTGAAAAGAAACCATAAATCTTCCACTTAATAATGAACAAACTCTTTATCTTCATCATCTTCATCCATATCTTCAACCATTATACAAGAACAAAAGGGAAAATAAGAATTTCTGCACAAAAGACAGAGGAGAGAGAACAACTTTTTGCACCACCAAAAAGAGAATGTGCGATTGGACAAGAGAGGGAAGGGAAAGAGGCACATAACCACTCGTGCACTCCACCCCACCTCTTCCCAAAAAGCACATCCCTTCGTATTTTTATTATTTCTTTGAAACTTTGATACATTTGATATTATAAGACCTTTGGCCTTTAATTTTGAGTATTCCTACCCACCCTTCACAAATACATGCACGTAACACTTTTGTGTATATCATTTATTTATGATGGATGTGGATGTGGATGTGGATGTGGATGTGGATGTGGATGTGGCCCCCTCATATCTCTCTTTTTGGTGATTTTGTAACAATGTAAATGTTATCCCCTTTACAATAGATGAAATTATGATATATGCATGGACATTTTTGTGCCTTGTTTTTATGCTTCTTTGGGTGTCATCAGGCACAAAAACATTTGGGACTCTAACTTAGATGCTTGGATGGCATTCTACAGAACACTACCATATGAGAGGAATGATCCTACCTATATACCCTACTTGCGGAGAATTGGAGTTGATTTCAACTAGGAGGTGCATGGTAGGTATGATTTCCGTAAGACCTACAATGTAAAAACCTCATCTCTAGAGGAATGATGAACCTTCACAAAGAGGGATCTCTGTCATCCATAGTAAGCTTCCTTAGGGAATTCTCTTTTTACCCAGATCTTGCCTTTATCACTAGTTGTAATTATCTCCACCTCTTGTGAATATTACTAAACAAAAGCCTACTATAGAGGAAGAGCGTTTACCACTTGACATTAATGCAAGGATAGATAGATGCACAGGGGCTTGTCTCATGATGAGAGCCACCATCTTGCTAGCATTTTGTATGAGCTTATTAGAAGATATGAGTGATAGTAGGTTCACTAGGTGCGCAACCACCTATTTTTTTCCACCAGGCCCCTCAATGTAAAAATCAACTTAAAGGGATATATGCAAAGTAGAGCTTTCTTAAGCAAATCCCTCAAGCCTCCCCATAGCTTGGTTCTTGTCCATGAACAGGATGCCACTTAACGTGCTCTCTTGTAATTAAAAAAAGAAAAATGAAAGAAAAATGAAAAAAAAGAGGGAAAAAATGTAAAAAATAAAAGAAAAGAAAAATGAACCCTCCATTTGTACTCTATGAGTGTCACAACCACTATATCTAGGGACCATCCTAGCCCCTCCCCCACTTCACAACTTAGGATACATCAAGGGCAGGAATTTTTGGTAAACATGTCTCTCTAAGTCACACAAAGCACCTCCCTTTTTACATAAATTGGGTTCTCAAGTGTGAGACAACACGTAGGCTTTCGACCTATCTCCTAGTTCCACCATCACTTGCACGGTCCACTGCATGATAAGGTAGACATACCCTCCTAAGAAGTGAACTCTCCTTCTTTTCAGGTATATTGTGCAATGGCGTGGCAAACCAATAACTATGGATGCCTTCTTCAATCACCAATCTATCTTCGACATCCGCAACCTTAAAACCTACTTCACAAAGCATCTCCAACATGACACTTGCTCAAGAGAAGAGAAGAAGGAGAAGATGAAGAAGGAGTGCTCGAGACCACTCCTTTGTCTCCCAGTTCAAAGTGTTGTTTACTGCCTGCCAATTGTGATTGCAACGTGTGCGATTTCTCCCATCTTTCTTTTTCATGAAAAATCCCAAAATTAGTCAAAAAAGCAACTTGCTTTTTGCATGCCACCGTAGTCTAGAAGTTTTCTTAGATTTTTAGGATATTTACAATAAAAAATATCCAAAATATCAAAATAGGCTAAAATTATTTAAAAATCTAGTATTTTTGGACCATTCATGCCACTAACACTAGCACTGACTCAGATAACATTGACTTTCTAGATCAATAAGAAAGTCCGATGATGATGCTCTCTAGAGTTTTTTACACTACATCTGCATAGTGGCACAACATCCATCCCCTCTGAATATGCACATCCTTTGGTATGTGCCACCGATGTACCACCTGGGTCAAACACCCATAGCATCAACTTGTCACTTATCATGCATATAAGAAGGCATCCCCTTGGATCATAGATCAAAATGCTCAGCATCTACATAACTCTTGAGCCATACCTAGTATTGCCTCTAGGGTCATAAGGCTTCGGGTGTGCATCATACACTAGAGGCTGTTGAATCTCCATATACATGCTTGTAGGGTGAGCTCAAGCCACAACCGCCAAGACCCACTGACCGCTTTATTGCTCAAGCGTTTCAAGCCGATTACTAATGGCTACCTCTCACATAGCCGACACGCTATCCATCTCTATGAGTATATTGAGCTTACCTCCATGCTTAATCAAGTTGCCTCCTCCCCCGAGCACTCTAGTAGCTCTATAATCCAAGTGCAAGCTACAAGCAAGCTCCATCCTCAAGCTCCATGCTCCAAGCTCCATTGCCGCGAGCAAGAGAAGAGAAGAGAAAAGAAGAGAAGAGAAGAGAAGAGAAGAGAAGAAAAGAAAAGAAAAGAAAAGAAAAGAAAAGAAGAGAGGAAAAGATGGAGAGCTTCTCCACCATGGTCCTTCACCCTCACACACTCACTCCCTCACACTCTCACACTCCCTCTCTCAAGCACAAGCTCAAGAAAGAAGAAGAAGAAGAAGAATAAGAAGAATAAGAAGAAGAGAGTTACTTTTGGCCACACACAAGAATGAGCTTCTCATTCACTTTTCAACTTTATATACAAAACCCTAAATCCCTTTTGGGCGGTTATCCCCTTTTTTACATGGCCGGTCGTGGCCTAGGGTCTTTTTTCCATTGTCCTCCTATCTTCCTAGCTTCCTTCCTACAGTCCATCTAACTTTACAAATTGCACGACTAGTACTCTTAAAATAAATATTTTACAAAAGTATTAACTTGCGCTTTTTCTCATGCACCTTTCTCCTTGATTTAGGGATTTTTTGCACTTCTTGTGTTTCAAGATTCTTCTTGGCGTGCCTTTGTCTTCCATTTCACTTTTTCCTCGGCCTTGTTTTCTACTTTAGATTTTCAGGATTCTCCACCTTGCTCGTTTAAGGATTAACATTACCCACCTCCTAAACGAGTTCCAGTCCCATGGCACTCATCATCATAGGTAGTAAGCTTTGGCATACACTAAAGATGTGGGTGGAAGGGACTGATGTGGTTTCAACTTTGGAGTTTTGGTGGTAGTGTGGATGAAGGTGGTTGGTGGCACTTTGATGGCCTATTTGGTAGGTGATAGGGTTTTTGAAGTTGGTGATGAGGCTAGTTTTTGTTGGGAGTTGCACTCATGGGTTGGCATAGATGTTGATGTTTTGGGGATTCTGCGATGGGCGATGATACTTTGGTAGACTTGCAGGATGATAAAGGATAAGAATTCAGAGTTGAGTGTGGATCAAGAGCTGATGGTACTTTCGTTGGAGTCTGCAATACCTGCAATTGAAAACCTCTCATATGTGGTCTCTCCCTGGGGGTAGTTCTAGTCTTCTTATGGTACACAAGATGAGTTTGATTAGTTTGGGAGACAAGTCAAACTCTAAGCATGCTGAGAGTATTGTCCTGCACTTGAGGACCCAAACTATGTATATATTGTGGTGCAAATATTATGTGAGTGCACGTGCATACTTAGATATTACATAGTTAGAAGACTGCTAGCCTGGTTCCTCGTAGCAATGGGTGGATGAAGCAAGGGTTTGATGGGGTATGAAAAATTATTGATATTGAGGAGAAGGACACTTGAAGGCTTCTTGAGACATCATTTGTGATTTTGACAACAAGATGCATCATAATTGAGCTCATTGATGCCTTAGCTTTGGTAGCTAGTGGTTATTTGTAGTGGTTGAAGAGTACAATGTACTTTCCATGGTCTTCCATGCCTTGCTTACCACTATTGATTGCAATGGCACTGAGATGGAGTGCAAAAAAGAATTGTGCAGATGGTTCACGATGACAGGTCTAACCACAAGACGAGCTCCCTAGGTATGTACTATCCTTGATGTGCCCTAAACAATTGTGGGGGATATGTAAAAGGACTAGGGATTAGGGACAGAGCCAACTGACCAAGGTCACTGGATGTACCTAATTTGAGAAGCCCTAGGTGTTGTGCTATGATCGTGAGTGCTTTTTGATTTTATTTTATTTTATTTTCTCTCTTTTTTCATCGCTCTCCTTTTTTTACAAATAAAATAAATACAACCAGTGCAATACATTGAGGCGATAAACCTTTCATTTGGATTGAGAAATGTTGAGATCCAAAGGCTGTGAAAAATGGATATTACAAGGATGATTGTGTTACTAGTCTCGTTGCCAGAGGAACAATCATTGAGATGGAGAGATACACTTGAGATTTTGCAAACCTATTTGTAACATGTAAGACATCGGTACAATTGAGGTGGCAACTGTAGTTAGCCAGATGTAGAGTTTGGCCAAGAAAGAAAGAGTAGCCAATGACTATGCTTTGGGCCATGCTCAAATGCAATGTGTGCTTTATTTGCAGGGGTGATTTTTTCTCTCAGCAATGGGGCTTCCGTCATGGCTCTTTGTTCTTGGTATTTTTGTTGCTTTTTATGTAATGGTTCTTTGCGGGATTGGTAGTCTTGTGGTGACTTGGACATTGAACGTTTTTGTACAAAGACATGTGTCATCCTACATTTACTTAACAACTCGTGAGAGCACATGCAAGTCATATGCTTCAATCATAATGAGCAGGTGCAGCTAAAAAAGACATCACTTATCTAAATCCCACAGTGTCGACTTTGATGTATATCAATTGTATTATCTATACATAGTCACAAAACTCATTGTTTATTTATATACACATTTATAAATCCATGTCACTTCATGAGGATAAAAACCAATTGTAGAACTCAGGATTGTATTGGAGCATGGCACACACATCTAGTACTTGTGGTAGCCTGCTCAATAACAACAAATATTTTACAACATCAAGTAGCATGGTACCTTGTCCGAGTCTATGGCAACATGTAGCTCCTCCTTAGTGAGAATTTTATCAACCAGAGAGTTCTCTTGGCTAGTTTTGGCTAAGTCCATTCTCTGAATGGCAGTCAGTACACTCGAAAGGAAGTTAGCACCATATAGGTTGGGTCTCTTTGAGACCACCACTTGGCCAATTGCTCCTCTGAGATTGTCATAATCTGGGCTCCAATTTTGGCCATTCTAGCGCTGTTTTCAAACCAACACTTTTCAAATTGACTTCACCCTTTGATTGTCACTTTAGTTGCTCTGTCTCTAAGAGATTTGGTTGGCAAAGCGCTTCATTGAATGTCACAGTTAAGCATAGTTCATCGGTCACGTCATCATAGATAAGTTGCATGCATTCATGTAGGAGCTTGTCATAATGCTTGTTAAGATACTCTTTCTCTTCCCAGGATAGCAGATATGGCAAGTATTCCTTGGAGTGTGCCATGTCTGCAAGGATGTAGACACATGCAAATAATTTGAGTTTAGCATCCAACTTAGTCAAGCACTCTGTGACACTTCTATATTCAATGAGGACTTGCTCAGTTGCTATCGCATGCAAGGTTCTAGGAGTTTCCCTAAGCTTTAGCATAGCTAGGGGTTCAGGCCTAGATGAGCAAGATTGGTCAATGCTAGGATTGCTTATGTCCTTGGGGTTTTCATGTGTCTCCTCTTGAGGCTTTGCTGCTATTGTGTCATGGTTTTTATCAGGTATGACTAGTATACTTCTGTCAACCTGTTGTGACAGTGTTGTATCCACTCTTGATTGGTCAATGTAGGTTATGTTGTTGTCGGTGGAGCTCCTCATCCTATTGCATTGGTAGTTGCTCTTGGATAGCATTTGCTCTAAACTCTTATTCTTACCCATTGGAACATGCCTCCCTTGCTTCTTATTAAAGTGGGTCTTGTGTTTAGAACTAAGAGATGATTTAGGGTTCTTGTCATGTAGGCTTGGACGGAACCACGCACATATGATGGTTGTCAGCTTGTGATCAAGCTTCATCATGCACTTCATCTTTGGTTCATTGGTTAAATGCACCATTTACTTGGAAAAATTGGAAGTAGTAGCAGCTAGTTCAGTGGACTGGCTACTATTAGTAGACTATGGTGTCAAGTCCTTAGGAAGATTGGAAGTGGTCGTGTCTTTTGTTGCCCTTTGAGCATTCGCTTATGCAAATTGAGTCATGTCATGTCCTGCATCTTGGACATTTGGAAGCTCAGATGGAGATAGAGATTGGGATTGAGCAGCTATACTTGACAACTATTATTGTGCTTCTTGTGTCCATTTAGAGAAAGAGGCTGTAGGAGATTTGGAACTCCTAGGTCGACTGGATGTAACATGCCCACCTAGTCCAAGCACGTTTTAGAAATCCATTGAGAAACAAATCAAAGCATCCCCACTCAGCACCCCCATGGAATGTTCTGGGGTTTGCTGCCTAGGGTTTTTTAAGTCCGCCTTGCAAAGGAATATTCGCGGCCGAACCCATTAGGATCAACTTGAAATCTAGGTTTCAAGTGGTCAAGGTCTCTTGACAGCATTCTAGTGTCGGGTCTTAGATATCCTACTTTACGCAGAGATGCCGAGACCAAAGCAGACCCATGCCGCACTTGGTTCAAAGAGAATGGAAATGAGAGGGATGTGCTACCCAACCTCTCTACATGTAGGACATAGTCCAATTCCAGTCCCCTAAAACGGCATGAATCTGGTTCTAAAGTAACAATACCTAAAGGTTAAATGTCAGTAAAACCTTGTGAGAAGCCTCCCAGTTCTCTGGGACCACCATGCTGTAGGACAAACCTATTGCGGTTGCACCCGCTCTCTTCCCTCGATACGCGTTCTTTAGTTATCTAATTAGGTCCTATCATATTTATGTGTGACGTTTAAAATTAGCTTCCTTAATAACGCCTTTTAGGGAACATGGTTCGTTTGCATACTTATGGCACTCTCATGAAAACAATTCAGACAAGTTCCTTGGAAGTAAACTTTATATTAGAATCTTAACTGAAATACAAGTCTTGTCCAAAAAGGACAGATCCCGCAATCCATGAGAATGCGTCTTATTTCTTCCAAGTTTCCATCCTCGTACTAGTAACAGGGCCTCGAGAATCTATCCCCAATCACATAGATCGTTTGAGTAGGACTCGAAGGCACAAAATTAATAGCCAAAGCTCCCCTGGCAGCCAAGCATCCTCCTACATTCAAACTAACCCATGGAGAGACCTCTCATGGTGGGTTTGGTCCATGTTCTCGTCACCATTATTTGAAATCCCCTTGGCTAGGGTTGGTGACCAGTTGGGGGTAGCTTGGCGCACCCTCCATGAATTCAACCTGATTCATTATTCCAATTTCTTTTGTGAGCTTGGATCATACATTCCTTTCACAAACATTGAATCTAGATTTACAAGCACAAACAACAATGAAGGCGAGTGCTCATGATATTTTCTAAGGTGGAGTTCCATCTTTAAATGCTTAACAGATCTTTGTCATCCTCTTCTCCTTCCTCAACTACATGTTTGGCTCCCTGCCATCCCTTCTTTACCTCTGTTGTCTCCTCCCTCACTCCCGTCGACTCAGAGTTCTACTCCCCCTCCCTCCACCAACCGACGGTGTTGACAAGGGGTGATGTTTAAAAAAATTTATTTTAATATTATTTCTTTTAAGGGGGGGCCTTGCGGTGAGACGGGATATTACATCCTTCTCCTCTTAAGGAATCAATATGTTCTCATCTCGAAAGTAATTGGGGGTATTGTTGGTTGAGAGTACTCTCATCAATCCATGTGGCATCCTCTTCTGGATAGTCCTTCCACTAGATGAGATACTCTTTGAGGGTTCTACTCCTCAATCTCTTTTCTCGATTGTCTAGGATTCTATCTGGCCAAATCTCAAGGACTCCTTGGCTTGGCATTACAACTTGTTGATCATTGAGTATATGGCTAGGATTGGATACATATTTCTTTAGTAGGCTAACATGGAATACATTGTGAACTTTTACATTCTTAGGGTGTTGGAGTTTGTATGCGCTGGGCCCTAGGCACTTGAGGATCCTGTAGGGTCCGTAATACCTTGGACTCAGTTTCTTAAATTCTCCCAATGATAAGAAACTCTTCTTAGACCGTACATGAATAAGAACCATATCCCCTTCTTTGAAGAGTCCCTCTTGTCTATTTAGATTTGTATAGGCTTTTTGCCTATCCTTGGCGGCTCTAATGTCTTGCTTGATGGCCTTGACCTTCTCATCCATCTCTTCAAGCATTTTCTTGGAGGCTTCTACCCTCAAGGTAGGATCTGAAAAGTTCAATGGAGTATGCCAATCATGCCCATACAATGCTTGAAAGGGTGTCATTTGAATGCTTTGTTGGTAGGAAGCATTATAGGAGAACTCTATCAATGGTAGATATTGGATCCATTTCTTGGGTTCGCGACAACAATATGCCCTAAGAATATCTTCAATGACTTGGTTGACTCTCTCTATTTGGCCATCACTTTGAGGGTGATAGGATGTACTAAAATAGAGCTGGGTTCCAATAGGTTCCAATGGCCTCGAATATCCCTATCTAGAAATGAGATGTGAAGAGGGAATCGTGGTCACTAACAATCCTTCTAGGAAACCCATGGAGTCTAAATATCTCCTTGACAAATAGTCTGGAAATATCTGAAGCTTTATAGTTTGTCTTGACTGGAATGAGGTGTGCCACCTTGGTGAGCATGTCTACTATAACCATAATTGAGTTGTATCCTCCTTGGACTGAAGGTAATCCAACAACAAAGTCCAGGCTGATAAATTCCCACTTCATCTAGGGAATGTCAAGAGGTTGCAACTTCCCAGGCATCTTGACATGCTTTGCCTTAATGCTGAGGGATGAAATGATGAATGGGTTGCCTCTTACCCATCCAACCTCCAATCTTCACTAAGAGAACTAAAGAGGGACACCACCTAGTCAAAGGGAGGATGGGCTAGGACATCCCTTTTCTCAAAGAGAATCAAAAGAACCAAGACACAACTTCACAAGAGAGAATATATGTACTAGACACCATATTAGAATATGAGAGAGAGAGAGAGAGAGAGAGAGAGAGAGAGGAGAGGAGAGGGAGACAAGAGAAGAAGAGGTAGAGGAAGCTTGCAATTATGTATTCATGGAATGAGAAGATGAGAAGAGAGGGAGACAAGAGGAGAAGAGGTAGAGGAAGCTTACCATTATGCTACATAATAAAAGAACTCACTTATAGCTTATCTCAAAGAGATGGACTAGCATGAGGGTATTCTAGAGTGCTCTCATGTGCTTGTTATTTATCATCCACCTCTTTACATCTCCATGGGCTCCTTATATAGCCTCCATGAGGAATTAGATTAAGCTAATTTTCTTGATTAACATAAACCTAAATGATATATGACATCTTTGAAAATATGGAGAATAGTGGATGGGACAAGTCTCCACCTTGGTCATCATGCAAGAATCCAAGTGTGGTGGTAGACAAAATAGAGAAAGGGATCTAGATTACAAGAGGTGGATGCCCAAAGAACATTATTATACTATATTTACAAGAAGGATAGAATGGAAAGTTGATGTGGTGAAAGAGAGAAGAAAATCGCATGTATCCAGCAGTCTGCGCCTTTGTAACTTCAAATCGGTGAAGAATCTGAAAAAAGTTTTTTCTGCAACTTTGTAGACCAAGTCAAAACCAATCAGGCAACGTGAAAATTTTCTTGAAACTAAAATTTCCTCGGGAGTTATTGAGATTATAAAAAATGGCTTTCAAAAGTTGCTTTGACTTTAGTTCCTTATATATATATAAATACATATAAGCATGTGACAGAAGGGGTCCATGCTTATAAGCTTTGTGTAAGATCCAAATGACACCATGATGTGGATATTGACTTATGTACTAGGGTGAGGTGTCCTCTAATGATGGCGATAGATTCCAAATCTTAGTGATACAGGTGAAACCCATGTGTAGTTGGAGGCTAGTCCTTTGAAAAATCTATACACTCACTCAACTCCTAGATGTAATCCATTTCCATCTTCACTACGATAACCATCCCTTTTACCCTTTACATTGACATCCCTCCTAAGAACTTGTTCCCCCCATTTTCTAGAGTTATCATAATCGAGAAGCAATGTAGCATACCTAGTGCTTGAAGAGTAAACCCAAAGTGATATGGTAAGGCTCTTGATAGGGGTTTGGGCCAAATTTTGTGGTAGAAATCCGGTTTGTAAAAAATCCGGATCAATGCGCTAGCAAGACAAACATTCCGTGACATATTTGAGCACATCTCCCTTAAGCCTTTCCCGATGGTAGCTCTTCTTGACCATGTTAAGGGTCTTGACATATCCGGGATGGCCTGAAAAGGGGGAGTCATGTGCTTCCCAAAGTATTCTTTGTTTGAATTTCTTGCTTGAGGCTATGCATAATCTTATCCTGAAATAGGAAAGTCCCTCATTGACTGAAAAATTTTGATACTTGACCTTAAATTTAGGGTCTTGGTACTTTTCCAAAATCTCCTTCATCATCTTTAGGTATTCTGGGTCGTGGCTAGCTTCCTCCTTTGCTAATTCAAGAATAGGATTTCTAGACATTGACACCATGGTTACCAATGATTCTGCCATCGAGGGTTCCTCCATAATAAGAAAGTTGAGGAACTCTTTGCGACTTAAGGTATCGGTGACTACATTCTCTTTGCCAAGCTGATACGTGATCTCAAAGTCATATTCTTGCAGAACCTTAATCCAATGGCGTTGCCTCATATTGAGGTCAGTCTAGGTGAAGATCCATTTAGGGAGCTTATGGTCTGTGACCAAAGAGAACTTGTTGCCAAGCAAATAGTGTTGCCAAAGCTTGAGATCATGAATAATTGCTAGTAGCTCTAGGTCATGGGTAGCATAATTCCTTTCATGGGTTTTTAGCTTCCTCGAGGAATAGGCTATAGGATGACCTTCTTGCATTAGTACACAGCCTAGTGCAAGTGAACTAGCATTCGTGACAACTTCAAATTCCTTGCCCAAGTTGGGGAGTTTCTGAATCAGCGCTGTCACTAAGCTATGCTTGAGTTAATCAAAACTTGATTGTTTAGTGGGCATCCACACTATGGCAAGCTACTTTTTCAGCAAATTTGTGAGGGGTGTTGCAATGAAGGCATAGTCCTTAATGAAAATCTTATACCAATCTATTAATCCAAGAAAACTACGCACTTCTTTAACAGTAGTTGGTGGAGGCCACGCTTGGACATCCTTAACCTTTGTAGGATCTACAAAGATTCCTTCATTTTGACACAATAAATCCAAGATTTTTGATCTGCCTTTTGAGGAAGGTGCAATTTTTCTTCTTAGCATAGAGCTTATGAGTCCTCATGGTCTCAAGGACGATATGGACATGGGATTCATGATTCTCCTCTTCCTTGGAATAAATTAAAGTGTCATCAAATAAGACAAGCACAAAGTCATCGAGATATGGTCTAAAAATTTCATGCATTAGCCTATTAAAGGTGGTAGGAGCATTAGTCAATCCAAAAGACATTACTGTGAATTCAAAATGACCATATCTGGTATTGAACGCCGTCTTAGGAATATCCTCTTCCTTGACGTGGATCTAGTAGTATCCTGATCTCAAGTCAATCTTGGAGAAGATCTTTGCTCCTTGTAATCGGTCAAGTAACTCGTCTATCCTTAAGATAGGATATTTATTCTTGATGGTTACTTGGTTCATGCCTCTATAATTGATACAAAGGCGAAGTGTACCATCCTTCTTCCTTTGGAACAAGACTAGAGCCCCCCAAGGAGAACTATTAAAGCGTATGTACCCTTGGTCCAATAGATGTTTTGAGTTGTTCCTTTAACTCAATAGCTTTAGGAATGGACATCTTGTAAGACCTTTTTGTGATTGGTGCAGCTCCTAGTATTAGCTTGATCTCATGATCCACTTCCCAAGGTGGTTGTAATTCAGTCAATTCTTCTGGGAACACATCCGCATACTCCTTTAGCCATGATGGTTCCTCAATGGCGTCCTCTATCTGTTCTGGCTTATTCAACTTGATCAAATAGATGAGTAATCCTTTTCTTATTCCTTAAGCTATCCGCGTGTAACGTGCCTGCCTATCAACTGTCCAAGCACGTTTTAGCGGTCCATCAAGAAATGATTCTAGACGTCACCGCCCGGCACTCCCATGGAATGTTTCGGGGTTTGTCGCCTAGGGTTTCCGGAGTCCGCCTCGCAACAGAACGTTCATGCCCAACCCACTAGGATCGACCTGAAATCTGGGTTCTTAGGGTCAAGGTCTCCTTATAGCATTCTAGCATTGGGTTTTGGACATCCTACTTTATGCAGAGATACTCAATCCAAAGCAGATCCATACCGCACTTGGTTCAAAGAGAATGGGAAACGAGAGGGATGCATTGCTCAACCTCTCTGCCTGTAGGGCATAGTCCCATTCCGGTCCCCTAAAACGGCATGAATCGGGTTCTAACTTAACAATACCTAAAGTCATCCGGCGATAAATCCTTGTGAGAAGCTTCCCAATTCTTTGGGACCACCCTGCCATAGGGCGAACCCATCAGGGATTCCGTCCACCCGCTTCCCTTGATAGCTGTAGTTTTCTAATTGGGTCCTATCACATTTATGCGCAACATTTAAAATCAGCTTCACTAATTAAGCCTTTTAGGGTACAAGGTTCATTCACGTAATTTATAGCACAACCATGAAAAAAAAACAAGCAGTCCTTTTGAAAAACAAGTTCCTTAACTTATCTTCAAGTTAATCTTTATCTCCTACCCATACAGGAGAATTATGTATCCCTTCTGTCCAACAGAAGTCTCGGTCCAAATCACATGGCACCAAAATTTCCATCCTTTGTTTAGAATAGGATCTTCCAATGCCTCCAAACGTCGGGCTCACGGTTGTCTACAACTCCGTTCCGGACTTGACAAGGGGTATCCAGAGCTCCACTGACCCCAAGCGACCTAGAAGTGATACACACTTTCCATAGTTGACATTTTCACCACTCGACCTTCAGCCCGAGAATCGAGTAATGTCCTCTTGGGGTAATCCACGGTGTGATATTGGAGATAATCCACCCGTGCAAATATCCTTTCTTAATTAACCAATTAAGAATAAAGCATAATCAAGGCAATTAGCCCTAATATCATCTTGTAGGAAAACATCTCTTTTTTTCCATGGCAACTTGTCATTACAGACCCATGCCATGCATTTGCAATCAACATAAGCCTTGGAATATTTATCCAAATTACAATGCAACAATCAATTGATTGAAAGAAAAACATTTAGGGTGTTGTTTAATCAACCAACAAAACTAATTGTATTTTTTTCAAACAATACAAGAATAAATGTGATAATAAGTCCATCGCATATTCTCTCTCCCCCTTGGGAACAAAGAGGAAAATTTACTTAACATTCCCTCCTTTAGCCTAAGGCATATGCTAAAGGTTCCAATGCTATACACGATGTAAGTACTATTATTCAAATGCAAATTAATCAATCTAGTAAGAGCATTGATGCCTCTTCTCTAAGTGACAATTATCTTTTAGCCTTTTTCTGATATGCAACATTTTATCTTGGCTTTATCTTTCTTTTTCCTAAGGCGAGGAGTCACATGTCATTGATGTAAAGTTCACATAATCTCTCCCATGTATGTACCATCTATGTACATTTGCAAACCTTAAACAATATTGTCCTAGGTAAAGATTAATCAAAGACTCATCGATGCTCAATACTTTAGAGTCCCATATGTTGCTTATGCTATGCATGGATTCATCGCATAGCAACTAGGTGCAATTTAAGTCCCCTTGATACAAGCACTTCACAAACTTTATCTTTGAATATTTGAGATGCAATTTATTATTTTCAATGACCTATTCTAGCACTACAAAGTACAGAGCCTAACGCATCTCATACGAGAATCAAAGCAAGCATCTATCAATTTAGAAATACCTCACTTACGATTGGAAACACAGTTGGATTAACAGTGATGCCTTCGCCCAAAGATTTGTTGCTAGTTGTAGGATTGCCATCCGCATGCGACATTCTTTGCTTGGAGGCCATCTTTTGTTAGATATGATCAATGCCCCACCCTCATTAGGTGCTACCAATGATCCATGGTGCTCAAAGTTGTAAGGCCCCCATTATGAGGAGAAGCCAAATGTGAGCCCGGACATTGGTTGAGTCCTGGCTTGTATATCAAATGAGGTCTATGTGACCGGATGGCAAAAAGGTGGCTGTTGTGGGTCTAATCTTTGGGTTAGACGGAGTGGTTAAGCTAGTAGCAACTCGAGGTGCATTTGCATCGAGTTGCAGGGTAAGGGAGTTAAAAGGGGCCCCTATTGTGGGGTCCGGGGGCCGTGAAAGCGGCCCCTGGCTGGGGGGGTCCTAGGGGGGCTTCTGGCCCCCCTGGCAAGGGTCCGGGAGCAGCGCCCCCGGCCCGATGGTAAAGGGAATATTCCTAGCCGACTAGTGGAGGCTCATATGGTAGGTCAGTCAGCAGGCCAACCTAACGACCTTCGCAGGCTATAAAAGCTAAGCCCCTTCGCAGCCATCACACACTCATCTTTCACCCAGTCAGAGCTGTTGTTCCAGCTAGCCTTAAGCTCTTCACCTATCTTCTGTCTAGATTGCCATCTAAGCTTCACGCAGTGGAAGCGCACGGGTGGACAGAGCCATCTTTGTATCAGTTGTTTGAAGTTAAAGAATTTACTGATTCTCCTCTTATCTGTTGTATACTCTCTATCTCTTTCTCAGATTTTGTTCGCTGTGCCGTGTAATATTTTACATGGTATCAGAGCCCAGGGGGCTCTAGAGATCAGAGAGTGTGCAAGAGGCAAAGGCTTCAACAGCAAAGAGAAACTATGTCGACTTCCGAAAGCGGTGCAGGAGGTGGTGTTGCTGTACCGACTATTCAAACACTGAGGATTCGTCCACCAACCTTCAGTGAAGGCAAGTTAGATGGCACAAACTACACCTTGTGGAAGTTCAAAATTACAACTATCATTGATTCTTATGAGCTTCTGGAGACTGTGCTGGGGACTGACACAGAACCATAGCCTACCCCCGACCCATCAAATCCTAGTGTGATGATTCCTCCGAATGCAGATCTTCTACGAGCTTGGAAACGAAGGAATGCAAATGCATTGTGTGCCTTAGTTACAAGCTGTTCTGACAATGTTTTGACTTTGATTCAGCATACAACCAAAGCGTCAGAGGCTTGGAATGTACTAAGGAGTCAGTATGAAACACAAAACCAAACGAGGATTCAAAACTTGGAGAATCAACTAGCAGCGGAGAAGTTTGCTGAAGGAGAGACGATTGAAGCATTCATCACTTGAATTAAGAATCTGCGCGACCAGATGGCTGGCGCTGGGATACAAAAGACTAGCGAAGAGCTAGCTCGGAGGTGTCTTTGGATTTGTCCACAAAAGTTTGATGGACTAGTAACTGCCCTTAATACTCAGGTGAGACCTCAAGCTTTGAATTTTGAGGAGTTTTGTGCATTATTAATGGAGGAGGAGTTGAGGCTAAAAGCCCGAGAAGGAAGCAACAATGGAGATGTTGCATTCTCTGCCAATGCAAAAGGCAGAGGTGTCTCCTCCACCAAAAATGATGATGACAAAAAGAAGAAGGGTGGCAAGATGAAGTTTCAAGGAGAGTGCTTTTACTGCAAGAAGAAAGGACATGCAATTGCAGATTGTCGTGTCAAGAAGGCAGATGAAAAGAATGGTACCCTTAAAAGTAAAGGGAAAGAGACAGCCAATACAGTTGAAGCAGAGTTGGAATTATTCATGGTGACCATTGAGGAAGTGTGCTCCTCAGTGCAAGAAGAATCTACCACTAACTCATGGGTGTTGGATAGTGGGGCCTCCCGTCACATGACCAACAAGAAAGGTCTATACAGTTCTATGCAACCTCTACAAGAATCCATCACTGTGACGGTTGGAAAAGATGCTAAATGCCCTGCTGCGGGCACAGGTACTGTTTCTTTGGTTGCTGCAAATGATGAAGTCAAAAAGCTTTCAAATGTGTTGTATGTTCCCGAAATCAGGAGAAATCTCTTATCAGTTGCCATAACTGATCTTGGTCATGAAGTGAGGTTCAAGAAGACAGGTGCAAAAATTATTGATAGTGCTGGCACAATTGTTGGCAAAGGAGAAAGAAGGAACAACTTGTATGAGCTAAGTGCTCTTACAGCCACCGCTGGAGTGGGCATAAGTAAGCTTTGGCATGAAAGGTTTGGACACATCGGATTTGCAGTATTGAAGGAGATGCAAAAACAAGGTATGGTTGCTCACCTACCTACAATAGCTGAATTGAAGGAACCATGTGAAGCTTGTATGATGGGCAAGAAACAAAGAAAGGCATTTCCACAAGAAAGCAAGAATAGAGCACAGGCTCCTCTAGAGTTGGTGCATGCTGACTTGTGTGGTAAGATGCCTACACAGGCCTTGGGGGGATCTTCTTATTTTATGTTGATTGTCGACGACTATAGTAGGAAGATGTGGGTGTACTTCCTTCGTGATAAGGCTTAAGCTTTTGGTAAGTTTAAAGAATGGCTAATACTTGTTGAGAATGAAACAGGGAAAAGTGTGAAGAAATTTAGAACAGATGGTGGTGGTGAGTTCAACTCAAAGGAGTTTGAAGGCTTTTGCAAGAGCAAAGGGATCAAGTGTCAATTGACGATGCCTCACACACCTCAGTAGAACGGTGTTGTGGAATGCAGGAATTGCACCATTGTGGAGATGGCAAGATGCATGCTAAAGGGCAAGGGATTGCCTAACCATTTTTGGGCTGAAGCTGTTAATACTGCAGTCTACATTCTGAATCGGAGCTATACAAAGGCTCTCAAGGGAAAAACACCTCATGAGGCTTACACTGGTAAGAAACCATCTGTCTCACATTTCAAAATTTTTGGATGTGAAAGTTATGCACATGTTCCAGATGAGAAGAGAAACAAGTTACAACCAAAAAGCAAAAAATGTATCTTCTTGGGTTATAGTGATGAGCAGAAGGCTTACAAGTTATATGACCAAGAGGCAAAGAAGATCATCGCGAGTCGTGATGTGGTGTTCAAGGAGGAGCCACATACAGTGGAGGAGGAGAAGGCAAGTTCTTCCACTTTATCATCAAGCGAAGAAGTAGTCCACTATGAACCTGTCCCGAGAGCTATCCCTCTCCTTAAGGAGGAGGAAGCATCATCTTCAGATGATGAGGGAAAAGTTCACCAACCTGACATCACCCCACCGGAAAAGCCATTGCCACGCTGGGTGAAGCAGCTCTATGACCACAATAATCCTATGCCTGCATCTGTTGAGGAGAAGGCAGACGGACCAAGGAGGTCTCAGAGAATAGAGGAGCAAAGGAGGGCTTCTGCTCACATAGTCAATATGGCCTTGATGGTTGAGATTATGAGAGAAGTAAAGGAGCCAACTGACTTAGAAGAAGCACTTGCAGATCCATCACGGAAGGCTGCTATGCAGGCGGAGTATGATAGCATAATGAAGAATGACACTTGGGAGCCAGTGGATCGACCAGCAAAGCGAAAAGTTATTGGCACCAAGTGGATCTGGAAGGTAAAGTACAAGGCTGATGGTACCTTAGAAAAGTACAAAGCTAGACTGGTTGCCCAAGGATTTTCACAAGTTGAAGGGTTTGATTTTCAAGAGTCATTTGCCCCAACTGCCAAAATGACCACTATTCGCACGGTACTTGCAGTGGCTGTCCACAAAAAGTGGCCAGTATACCAAATGGATGTTAAGTCAGCGTTCTTAAATGGTGACCTCAAGGAGGAGGTGTACGTGGCTCAGTACCAGGGTTTGAGGCCCCCCATTCTGAGAACAAAGTGTGTAAACTAAAGAAGGCATTGTATGGGCTGAAACAAGCCCCCAGAGCATGGTACCAGGGGATAGATAGGTTCTTTTTAAACCTAAACTTCAAAAGATGTGCCTCAGATGCTAACTTTTATGTTTACAGGGATGGTAAAAAGTCTGTAGTGATTGTCCTATATGTGGACGACCTTCTTATTACAGGTGACTATGAAGATACGATCAACCAAACTCGAAAGGCTTTGAGTTCTGAGTTTGAAATGACAGACTTGGGCTTGCTACACTATTGTTTGGGGATTGAAGTCTGGAAAGAGCCAGGAAAGATCTTCATCTCTCAGAAGAAGTATGATCTTGAAGGCATTTGGCATGACCGAGTGCAAGGAGATAGCTACACCTATGGAGGTGAATGCAAAGTTATCCGTCGAGGATACATCAGCACTAGCAGACATTGGGAGGTATAGGAGGTTGGTCGGTAGTCTTGGTCGGTAGTCTGATCTACTTGTGTAACACTAGACCAGATATCAATTTTGCTGTTGGTGTTTTGAGTAGGTTCTCAAACAAACCTCATGAGAGTCATTGGAAGGCTGGGATGCGGGTGCTCAGATACTTGAAGAAAACTCTTGACTATGGTATCATATACAGTTTTGGAACTTCTCTTGTGGGGAATTGTGACTCAGATTGGGCAGGAGACATTGATTCCAGGAAGTCAGTTTCTGGTTATTGTTTCTCTTTAGGTTCAGGAATTTTCTCTTGGATTAGTAAGAAGCAACCAACAGTGGCATTGTCTTCTACCGAAGCAAAGTACAAGGCAGCTTGTTTTGCTGCATGTGAGGCCGTATGATTGAGAAGGATTCTATGGCATATGGGAGTGCAGGATGAAGAACCAACTGTGCTGAGATGTGACAATCAGAGTTACATCGCCATTGCAAAAAATCCAGTGTTTCATGCACGCGCCAAACATATAGAGATCCAGTATCACTATGTGCGTGATTTGATGGAGAATGGGATAGTGGAATTGGTCTACTGTCCAACAGAGGAGAATGGAGCTGATATCTTCACCAAAGCACTTACGAAGGATCTGCTTCAAGTTCATCTTCAGAGACTCGGCATTGGGCCGAGGAGATAGTTCACCTATGGGTGGACATTGAGGGGAGGTGTTAGATATGATCATGCCCCACCCTCATTAGGTGCTACCAATGATCCATGGTGCTCAAAGTTGTAAGGCCCCCATTATGAGAAGAAGCCAAATGTGAGCCCGGACATTGGTTGAGTCCTGACTTGTATATCAGATGAGGTCTATGTGACCGGATGGCAAAAAGATGGCTGTTGTGGGTCTAATCTTTGGGTTAGACGGAGTGGTTAAGCTAGTAGCAACTCGAGGCGCATTTGCATCAAGTTGCGGGGTAAGGGAGTTAAAAGGGGCCCCTATTGTGGGGTCCAGGGGCCGCGGAAGCGGCCCCTGGCTGGGGGGTCCTAGGGGGGCCAGCGGCCTCCCTGGCGAGGGTCCGGGGGCAGCGCCCTCGGCCTGATGGTAAAGGGAATATTCCCTGGAATATTCCCTAGCCGACTAGTAAAGGCTCATATGGTAGGTCGGTCAGCAGGCCAACCTAACGACCTTCGCAGGCTATAAAAGCTAAACCCCTTCGCAGCCATCACACACTCATCTTTCACCCAGTCAGAGCTGTTGTTCCAGCTAGCCTTAAGCTCTTCACCTATCTTCTGTCTAGATCGCCATCTAAGCTTCACACAGTGGAAGTGCACGGATGGATAGAGCCATCTTTGTATCAGTTGTTTGAAGTTAAAGAATTTACTGATTCTCCTCTTATCTGTTGTGTACTCTCTATCTCTTTCTCAGATTCTGTTCGTTGCGCCATGTAATATTTTACATCTTTTGCAAGTAGACTCAAGAGATTAAGAAGGTGGAATAGATTCAAGATGGGAGAGTGTAAGAGAAGATGGTTAAATCGAGGATCGAGATAGAGGGAACTTGTGCAGCCTCTCGGGGTAACTCTTCTCTCTCTCTCTCTCTCTCTCTCTCTCTCTCTCTCTCTCTCTCTCTCTCTCTCTCTCTCTCTCTCTCTCTCTCTCTCTCTCTCTCAAGCTCTCTCAAGCTCTCTCTCACAAACTCTTGGAGGGGTATCCTCTCTCTCTCCCTCTAGCTTGCATCCTTTAAGGGTCTCCTTATGCTCCCTTGTGCATCCCCATACCTCATATTTATAAAGAATTTGAGAGGAGGGGATAAGGTTGAGAATAAGAGTGGAGGGACTCTTGGAAGACTTAGTGATTTGATGCTCTCAGATCATAAATTTGATGGTTGCATTGGCTCCAAATGGAGAGTAAAACCCCAAGACACTTGATTAGAAAGCTCTCAGTTCACTCATCCTTCTTTTTTCTATTCGAAGTGATGTCTGCTACTTGTAGATTGTGATCGCGGTGCGCGTGATTTTGCCAGCCACTTTTCTTTATTTTTCTTTTTATAAATTCTCCAAAACTAACTAAAACATCACTTGTCTTTTCTTTTAAATGACTTTCAGTTCTATCTTTTTAGGATAATATCTAAAATATACTTTTTTTTTGCCCAAAAATCTAATATTTTTGGACTATCCAAACTATACACATTAATATAGTGATTAATATGGCTCATAAGTCTCGTTCATGTTGTAACTTTCATGAAGCGTGGCTACGATCCTTGTCAATCTGAGAAAAATATCGAATTTACGACTCTCAAATTTTTAAAATATATTTTTAATTAAATAAAAATTATTAACTAGTAACATTAGTTAGTTTTTACCTTAGTTAGTCTTTAGTTAGTAATCTTACTAACTTATTAACTAACTAACTAACTTTTGAACTAGCCAACTAACTTTTATTATGTGGAAATATTACATTGCATTGCTTTAGCTAGCTGGATATTTGGTTTACCTACTTCTCCTTATGTAGTAACTAGCTCACCCTTAGGATTTCAAAATGAGATTTGTCCTTTCCAATAGTGGATATGAGGGTCATTGGGGATTAGCCAATCCATCCCAAGTAGGCACTCATGGACTCCTGAATTCATTACCCTGAACTTAATAGATGTGGGCTCATCTCCAAGTAGAAATTCCACCTTAGCAGTTTGTCTAGTGCGAGTGATTTCTCGCCCATTTTCTAGTTTGACAAGCAAAGTAGGTGCAGCTCTACAGTGGCTTTCCCTAACCTTCTTGAACAAGCTGGTGAAATGAAAAAATGAGTGTTGCCACATTCAATCAGAGTTTTGAATTTATTACCTTGGTAATCCGATGGTGTTTAGATCACCAAAAATTGGCAGTTTGGCCCCTTTTTATGGAGAGTGGCATGAATGGATGCCCTCTCAATCTCAACTTCCATGGACATGTCTTCTTCTTCTTTGATTCCCTTAGTGAAGATATTGGAAGTTTTTGCCCTTCCCATTGTTGCACTTCCGCCAAGTTCGGGACATTCCCTTCCCTTTTGAAGTGTCCAGGTTCATTACAGTGAAAACATCACAGGCTTTGATCACTTCTTTGAGTGGGGATAAAGTCACTGATTGCATTTGCCCTTGGCTTCTTCCGTTGACCTTGATTCTGTCTTTGTGTCCTTTTGAATTAAGCTTTCAACATTTTGGGATTCTGGTCTTTGTGAGACCATGGCCTATTATTCTTGGGCTTTGGCTAGACTTCTTAGGCAATAGATCCTAATCTTATCAATGCATCTTGCAAATCCGAAGGATGCATTGATTCCAACCGAGTGTTCATTAGTGTGTTTAGCCCATCACAGAACTTCAAGACTTGTTGGGGAATACTCATTGTCAGAGTGTATTTCACCAGTATGCAGGTGGCATGTATCTTCCCTGTACTACTTCATTTAGTTTATCCCAAGTTATTGTGCTTTTAGTGACTTCTTGGTCTTTACATCATTGCTTCCACCCAAGCCTAGCTTCACTGATAAGCTTGAGCTTGGCAATCATAACCTAGTTCACAGGTGTTGTTCCTGCTGCACTGAGGTAATCCTCCATAGGTTCAATCCATACTTCGGAATTAGCTTCAACAAACTTCCCTTTTCTATCAAATTATGGTGGTTTAATCTGTTTGAGAAGAAACTTCTTCTCTTGTGCCTCCACTGGGCTTAGAGAGGAAACAAGACTCTGGTTCTATGCTTGGGGTTGTATATGGTTTTCAATTAAAACTTTCATGTTAAGACTATATTTACACATCTCTTCACACTTCTCTCAATGCATAATTTATTTTTCATCAATAATATGAAACAAATCAAATGAACATAAAATTTTGATTTATCCATAAATAATTGCAAGCCTCAAGTAGAACTATTCATGGATAGATAGAGGTTGGCTGGGATGATTTTCTTTTCAAAAGATAAATCAATGCCAAGTTAATAATTCCCTATTGGATTCAACTACAGGGACATAATAGTAATATGGATTGGGATAATGGATTCTTAGGAAGCGGTAAGTCATGGGAAGTTTGGAAAGTTCCCATTTTTGATACCCATGATGTTCGTTTCATCCCATTACTTTAATTCTGTCTATTGGCAAGACTTTGACTACCTCGTCATAAATATAGTGCTTTTGTTCTACTTTCCGGCATCCATATGTAGGATTGAATTTATACGAGCCTCATGGAAGATGAATAACTTGATAATCTTCAAGTCTTTTAACCATTTTATCCTCTTTAGATTGTTTTGAAGATAGGCAAGTTGATTGGCATCTATGTAGCAATATATTGTGCTCCAAATCCAACGCCTTTCCACATATCGGGGTGAAGGGTTGTAAAGTTGATCCAACATCCCCATCATGTTGGATCATATGTGATAACTTGAAGAGTTCATAGACGTCTTGAATATGATGTGAAATATGAGGAACCTACTCCATGCCTCGTAAGTCTGGAAGTAGCAACAATCCACATATGAGTAACATAAAAAAAATGTTTTCTAGTGAAAAATATCACTTCTCTCTTCCTAATTTATTCCTATCCAGATTGTTTTATTCATTGGTTTGCTCTGATACCAATTCTAACGTGTTTGCCTATCGGCTATCCATGTGAGTTTTAGCAGTCCATTGAGAAACGAATCTAAGCATCATCGTCCAGCACCCCCATGGAATGTTTCGAGGTTTGTCACCTAGGGTTTTTCGAGTCTGCCTCGCAACGGAACATTTGTAACCCTATTGTAGGCAGACCGGTCGAGGTTCTGCCCACCCGCTTCCCTCGATAGGTGTTCTTTAGTTATCTAATTAGGTCCTATCATATTTATGTGTGATGCTTAAAATTAGCTTCCTTAATTAAGCCTTTTAGGGAACAAGGTTCGTTTGCATAACTTATGGCACTGACACAAAAACAATTCAGACAAGTTCATTGGAAGAGAATCCATAGTCCCAAAAGAGAATCTTCCCTCTGTCAAAAATAGTGAAGTTCAATCTTCTAAATGAGAAACAGAACAATACAAGATAGAAAGGTACAATATAAATCAGTTCAATACTACAAAAGGATACAGAGACAGGAACAGAGGTCCAAGAGATAGAGAATGTAGAACTACCCCTAGTGATAGAAGAAGTACAAATGTTGCTGCTTCTAGAGGAAAGAGGAAAGATGATGCAGAACTATCCCCAGTGATGGAAAAGGACAAATGTTGCCACTTCTAAAGAAAAGAGGTGCAATCCACGAGGATCGTCTTATTTCTTCCAAGTTTCCATCCTTATACTAGTAACAAGGCCTCGAGAATCTATCCCGAGTCACGTAGATTGTTTGAGTAGGACTCGGAGGCACATATTTATAGCAAGAGTCCCCCTGGCACCCAAGCGTCCTCCTACATTCAAACTAACCCATGGAAATACCTCTCGTGGTAGGTTCGATCCACGTTCCAATCACAGTTATTTGGAACCCCCTTGGCTAGGGCTGGTGGCTAGCTAGGGGTAGCTTGGTGTGCCCTCCATGAATTCAAACCAACTCATTATTCAAATTTCTTTTGTGAGCTTGGATCATACATTCCTTTCATAGACATTGAATCTACATTTATAAGCACAAACAACAATGAATGTGAGTGCTCAAGACATCTGTTAAGGTGGAGTTCCCATCTTTAAACGCTTAGCAATGCCCCTCTTGGGTCTCTCCTTCCTTGGCATCAATTTCCATTATCTTCTGAGAGATAGAGAATACCATCTTTTCGACCTCACTCCCATGTAATAGGAGTGAGCAATTATACTATTGGAATTTTTTATCTGATATTTTGGGAATGGTAGCTTCCCTAATTGCTAACCTTTGGTTCTTATCTTAAGGTCCAGATCTACACTATTAAAACTAGGATTTCAATTGGTCAGTTAGTAACCATTTTCCAACCCTAGAATTTTATCAAGGTTCTAAGTTTACCCTAGGGTTACATTCCCTCAAGATAGCAGGAACTTGTGTTCACTCCTCTTGCAAGTCAAGTGTAAACTAAGTCTATTTACCATTCTGAAATAGTTGCGAGCATCGAATGTAACTTGGCAAATAGTCATTCTTCTTGTGGGTATGACATTCAAGCTTTCTTGTGTTGGCTTCGAGATGTATCATATTTTGAAAATGATATATCCAAGAGTGTTTTGGATCCATCACGGTTGGCTATTGGGGTAGAGACCAAAGAGCATATTGACTCTAAGTCAAAATATGGTCATAAGGGCAACTTGACCTATTTGCGATTAGAACCCTAGTTGAGTCAAATTAAATCTTGCCTCACTTATCATATAGGATTTCATTTACCAAACTGGCCCTTGTAATTAAGCTTAACATTTCACATGCACATCTTAAATCTACCTTTTTAGATGCATCCCTATTATGTGGTGCAACTGAGGCTATCCATGGTTCCTTGCAAATCTAGATGAAAGTCTTTCCTAAGTTGATGATATGATGTGGGATTCCCATTCCTAAAAATTCCTTCTAGTGCAATTATGCATCTCATAAGGCACGACCTAAGTATATTTAAGTGTGAGTGTACATGAGTTATTGTGAATGCAAGTTAATTCACTCCAATGGTCTACATGATGCAATTGACCTATGCGGAATATTCATGTACACCGGCAATCTATGATGCATTTGTGAAAGATCGAACCTAATACTTCAATCAATTACTGCAACAACCCGTAGATGCTTAATCTATTCACGGCCATTCATGGTTATTAAACATTTTTACCCTACCTTTCAATATGCAAGTTATGTGATGCAAAGTATGACTTCTTCCTAATGATGTCCATGCTTAAATGTTCGATTTCAAGTGCTAGACAAGGTAGTGGTACCTAGTTTTGGAGTGTTGAATTAGCGTTTACGCCCAATAACCCATTCGTGTTGATGGTGGCATCTTTTCCTGATCCTCCTTCTGTAGTTGCCACTTTTCTAGTTTCTTGGGAGAGTTTACGCTTTGGGGTCATTTTGGAGCTTGGGATGTGTCCTTCACTCCTCTTGGAGGAGTCCTTTGTGTCGGAGTTCCTTTGCCTTGTCTTGACTTTTGTGATCTCCTTGTCAACTAAAGGCAATCGATGGAGAGATCTTAGGAAGTGTGGATGGGGTGAGAGGGTGCTTGAGGCTTCATCTTGGTAAGGAATTGTCCTTGGGCCTCTTCTCTCTCTCTCTCTCTCTTCCTCTCCTACTCTAGTTTCCCCTTCCCTCTCCTCTCCTTCCTCTCTCTCTCTCTCTCTCTCTCTCTCTCTCTCTCTCTCTCTCTCTCTCTCTCTCTCTCTCTCTCTCTCTCTCTCTCTTCTTCACTACCTCTCACTCTCCTTCTCTTCTTCACAAGTTGGCAGCAAGGGGGGGAGAAGAATAGTGTGTCTACTGAAAGGAAGGGGTGGGGGGAGATGAATTATAAGGGAAAGATGGTAATGATAAAGGGGGGGAAAAGGGAAGAGGATTGACATCCCTTCTTAAGGGGGAATTTTTTATAAGGGAGGAGAAAGGTATTATTGGGGGGGAGGTTGACACGGGGCCCCCTCCCTTTCCCTCCATTCAGGCAGCTAGAATGGCCTCCCTACCATGCAATAGTTTCTGGAGGAGAAGGAGAGATAGTAGGGGGGTGTTGGAGGTGGCACACATGTGTCCCTCCCCCCCCATTGAATTTGTCGTTGTCCACTTTCCCTCTCTCGGTGTCAACGCCCACCATAACTCTACAATCTTTGTCATCCTCTTCTCCTTCCTCAACTACATGTTCAGCTCCCTCCCCTCCCTTATTTAACTCTATTGTCTCCTCCCTCACTCCCATCAACTCAGAGTTACACTCCCCCTCCCTCCACCAGCTGACAGTGTTGACAGGGGGTGATGTTAAAAAGTTTTCATTTTAATATTAATTCTTTTAAGGAGGGGCTTGTGGCGAGACGAGATATTACACTGGAAGATATGCTCATGGTTGTTAGATGATTTTGCCATTTGCTTTGTTGAGAAATTAGCATTATCATGAGCAACATTGCACATGTGGTGCTCATTATCCTCTTGGGAAGTCAAAGGTTCCTTGGGCACTAGTGGCTTTTGTGCACATTCAACAATTACATATGATATCTGCTTGTTAAGGATGCTAGGTTGAGGATCTACCCTTCAAATAGTCCCGTTTGGTTTCTTGATTTCAATCATGAGGGGCTCGGTCACTCCAATGTTTTTGACTCAAGACTTGGTCTTTCATCTAGATTTCCTCATGTGCTTCTTCACTCTTGATACGTCCTGGCCTTCAACTGACAGAGGTGGTGTAGCAGGGGGTTTTGGTATCCAAATCTATCGATTACCTGCGTAATACCCTTGAGCACGTAGCAATTCTTTGGATATCCATCATGGCGTTGTGCTGGATCTCCATCGATACCTTCGTCTATAAGGCTTGGGATTCTTTTGTGGTCTTGTACAATATTTGTAAGTCCAAAGCCTATCCTTGGTATTATCTCTTGACCTTCTTGTTTCAAGCATGGCCTCGCTCATAGGTTCTCTCTGTTCAACATGTCTTGTATAAACTCTTTTAACAAATCCTTGCTCTCATCACCAGACTTGTCTGGTATGTCGGAATGTTCCTTGTCCTTTCCTCGAGGTTTGATGAGGCCACCCTTACTAAAGGTTGTGATTATCCTCACACTTGGTAGTGTCAAGTGTATCCTCTGTGCTACATAATTAGCCTCACACTTCGTCGCCCTTTTGAAGGGTCATCCTAGGAGGGTTTCCTTTCCACAATTAGCACTATTTGGAGGAACATGGAATAGGATAGGCAAGGTTTCAGTTTCAATAGTTACAAGGATTTTGCACTTCCCTATAAGTGCTTGTGTGTGTCCCCTGTAAGGATTAAGAGTTGCATCAATTGATGTGAGCTCTGGTTGGCCTAGTAGGGTCCATGCTTCATAGGTGCTCCCTTTTTGGGGTGAGTTTGACCCTAAAATAAGCATGCGGTATATGTCTTCACCTTCTAGGTCTTGGCTTATAAATTTAAGCCTTCTGATACATGCCTTTGAGTCCCCAACTACACAACTAGATTTGGATTCTCCACTAATGTCTTGGGACAACTAATGTCTTGGGTCATTTGGATTCTCCACTAATGTCTTGAGTCCCCAACTACACAACTATGAGGATGACTAGATTTTGGATGGTTTGATTTTTGTGTTCGATTTGACAGGCGTCCAATTTTCTTTCATCCGATTCTAGATAGTCTGATTATCAAAATCGGATGTCTGATTATGGGGTGTCAAATTTTGGAATGCCTGATTTTCAAATTCAGACAGGGTATGTCCGATTGAACAGGATGGGTATGTCCAAGTCCCAAAATTAGATCGTCCGATTTTGGGAATCGGACCGTCCGTGTCCAATTCTGGGAATTAGACTCTAGTAACAGTGTTCGATTCCTGCACATGAGTTTCCAGGGGTGACAAAAATTACTCGATTCTAACGATTTTGGTCATGAGGGGTCACACAAACTTCGAGAATGTAAGAATAGACCCCAATGAAAGATTGTGTATACCTAGAATAGTAAATAAACTCCAAAATGCAAATCAGCAAGCAAATCCAATCCCCTTGCCTTGCTATGATATCAGAACCCCTAATGCCTATTTTTCTTTTCTTTCTTTGTTTTTTCCTACCCTAATGCATCCAAATCACAAAGCAAATGCCTACACTACTCCAACTTACTTTTTCAAATCCAAAAAACCAAAAACCTACTTGCTAAGGAGATTGAATACCTCTTCAAACTCCCTCGCTTCCTACCTATCTACCTCAAGCATCGGTTTGGGGAAAACACTTTTTCAATGCTCGATTTGAAGCACGCAAGCACTTAAGGCTTGAATCCGTTGGTCCCAAAAATGGACAAAGCTCAAGCTCAACCACCAAGACCCACAGACTGCTTGCTTCAAGCCGAGAACTAATTGCTACCTCTCACATAGCCAATACGCTATCCATCTCTATGAGTGTAGTGAGCTTACTTCCATGCCCAATCGAGTTGCCTCCCCTCTCGAGCACTTTGGTAGCTCCACGATCCAAGTGCAAGCTTCAAGCAAGCTCCATCCTCAAGCTCCACGCTCCAAGCTCCATTGCTGCAAGCAAGAGAAGAGAAGAGAAGAGAAGAGAAAAGAAGAGAAGAGAAGAGAAGAGAAGATAGAGAGCTTCTCCACCAAGGTCCCTCACCCTCACACACTTTCTCCCTCACACTCTCACACTCCCTCTCTCAAGCACAAGTTCAAGCAAGCAAGCAGGAAGAAGAAGAAGAAGAAGAAGAAGAAGAAGAAGAGAGCTACTTTTTTCCACACACAAGAATGAGCTTCTCATTCACTTTTCAACTTTATATACAAAACCCTAAATCCATTTTGGGCGGTTATCCCCTTATCCCCTCTTTTACATGGTTGGTCATGGCCTAGGCCCTTTTTCCCATTGTGCTCCTATCTTCCTAGCCTCCTTCCTACCATCCATCTACCTTTACAAATTGCATGAGGGAGTGCCTCATACTCTTAAAATAAATCATGGTGCACCTTGCACTCTTTTACAAAAGTATTGACTTGCACTTTTTCTCGTGCATCTTTCTCCTTGATTTAGGACTTTTTTGCACTTATTATGTTTTCAGATTCTTCTTGGCGTGCCTTCGTCTTCCGTTTCACTTTTGCCTTGGCCTTGTCTTTTGGTTTAGATTTTCTTGATTCTCCACCTTGTTCTTCTAAGTGTTAACAATGCTATCAATGAACCCATCAACAAATACATAGCAATATGCCTGCTCTTTCAAAGTCCATTGCATGGGAAGTTTCTTTTGATAACCTTTTTACTCCACATCCAACATAAACTGAGTCTCACTTGCATTCAACACATTCTCACCATCACCAAAAATAGTAAAACATTCCATATCTTGAAGCATCTTAGAATTGTCTATCAAGGCCTTTGATATAGCATCCGAAAAATTTTCTGATTTTGGAGCATTACATCTAACATCCTTTAAAGACATATCCTTGAGCTCATGAATTGTTTCAGAAACGATAACTGTATCTTGCAAATCATGTGCATCCAATACTTTACCAATCTCCCTTTGAGTCCACGCATCAAGTAAAGCATGATCTTCATAAACCTCTTTAGATACATTAAGAAAATCTGTAGATGTAATGGCTGACTCTTCCACTACATGATCTTCCAAGGCATATGTGCCTGTCTCAATATCAGACTGCAACTTATATCCCAGCTGTTTGCCCTCTTCCTTGCTATCCTATTTTTTTCTCCTACCCAATCTCTTCCATAACATGCTTGGGAGGTGGTTTATTTGTAGCTTTAGGAAAATCCACACTTCTTCTTGTCACTTCCTTAAATATCCCTGCATTATCTTCATCTCTCTTCTATTTCTGTTCCACAAGTACATCCGTGTTTTGCCCTTTTGCTAAATATGCATCCACAGAATATGCATCTACTAGTGATTCCCAACCAGTTATGTCACAAATGTCTTGCCCTACATGAGACATTTCACTATCAATAACTTTTCTCTTTTTAGTTGCATGTAAAACATTGTCCATATTTCAGCCTTTGGACCACCAACCATCACTTGGCTAGGCATTCTATCCAACTATATACCAAAATTAGAAGCATATATATCCGCATAAGCATTTTAGATAGCCAAGTCTTCCAACAACTTTTGCATACCCCCTTTCCAAAATTCAAAGCAAGAGGCAATCCCATTTCTTATGCATGGATCTTGCTATCTTTCCAAAAGATGATCTACTGTGCCAAGGCCTCCTAATAACGATCATAATCCTTCCTTTCATGCTACAAACTATCACACCACATACATATTTTGCTTGGTTTAGGGGCTACTTCCCATCCACTTTTCTCTTGTCCTTTCTCATCCAATTTTGCAACCTTCAACTCAAGATCATGCATGCCTTTGACCAATTCATCTAATACATCTTTCTCCCTAACATTGGAAACAATAAGTATAGTCATAGGTCTAGCCACAGAAGTGGATGGCTTATTGGATACATCAATTTTGCCTATAATAGTGGGCAAGCTAAAGACATGCAATCTTTCTCTTATTTTATTCTTTTTCACAAGTGCAGTAACAGCTTCCTTGACATGCGTCCACTCTGTTTGAAGACCTATCTCTATAGTCTGATCCTCTAGCAAATCATCAAGCTTCTCTTAAAGCTCAGGACCTACTTCTTGTAGAAACAATTCAATTTTTTGACTTGTAAGATCTTGCTATTCTACAAGATCTAACTGCTCAAATCGACTTTCAAATTCTCTTAACAATTCTATAGCCAAGAGACCCTTATTGGGTTGTAAAATCCACCACTCCTGAAAAGTCTTGTGCATAATCAAACTAGTGTCTTCAATGTAAAATTCATCCCTGAGTGTCTTCTTAAAAGCTACCCAATCATCATCCTGCATATACAATTCAGTAATTCGCGCTCTCAGTTCACGTATAGTGATCCGAATAAAATATTTGCTCCATGCAAGTTGAGCCACTCCAAAGAATTCCATCTTTTGAGCATAGGTATATACATATGCAGATACATTCCTGCCATTGAACAACGTAATCTCACGCTCAACTGATGTAGAGCATTTATCGTAACAGTTTCTGTTTGAGTAGAAGCCTGCATCACCTATTGTTGTTGTTGTACTTGCATAAGCATATTCATATTCTACACTAGTTGTTGCAAAACATCACTGGAAATTATGTTTGAAGGTTTCCTCATCTTGTCTTTCCTTCTGATGACCTTTCGTTGGGGTTCACCAATGTCGCAGGGGTTTTTGTTGAAAGGTCGTATCCATTGGGGATCAAAGATAGAAGGAAGTAGAGGATAGGATGTTGAGATGATATGCTCAACACATGTAGACATTAATGATGGACCGCCTAGTTAGATGGGCCCACATGTCTACACTTAGCACGTCGGTGGTCATTATGACTCTCACATGGCCACTAACTCATTACTTATTATATTCAAGTTGTTACATCTATTTATAGCTAGCATAGTTATAGCGCTAGTCGACTAGTGTAGTTGGTTATGCATTGTTTGACTTAGTAGGCCACTTTCCTTTATGTTGTATCTTATCTATACTTTATGTACATTGTAAAATGTGTGGAAGAAGAAGAAGAAACCAACAAGAAAACGTTTTGGCCTCCATCTCTCTTCTTGTCTCTTGAGTGAGCTTCTCCTTGTGCATTCTGTGTGTGTTTCGTGCAGCATCTTGAGCAAGTCCCCCCACCACGCAATTCTTGACATGCTATTAGAGCCATGCCACTGAGAGAGACTGATTTCGAAGGCTGAAGTGAAGGAGAAGAATCAAGGTTTGAGCAAGCATGCCACGGATAAGAAGCACTTCCATTCTTCCACTCTTTCTCTTGGACAGTGCCTGTGGAGGCACTAGAAGTAGGGCAGAGCAAAAATTTTAGATTGCAGTGAGATTTGGTGTGTGCGAAGAGCGCTGCTATTTTGGCTATCCGAGGTCATTTCAGGCCCCGTTTTAGAGCCGCAAGGTTGTGGATAGCAGTTCGAGATACCTAGTAATTTTAGCTGTGTCTGTCGTATACAGGTGCACAGGTTACAGATTTCAAATCTGTAAGTTCAAAGGTGTTTACCAATTAATAAACACAAGATTTATCTGCAAACTGGTTGCAGATTGCATGTATTGTTGAGCAGACAGTGAAACAGACTGCCTGGTGTATTGCTATGCACTACAGGTCGAGGATTGCAGAAGATTTGCTTGCTGTTTGGTATTAGTTTTGTGATAATGGCAGAGAACAGTGGAAACCCCATCATTGAGAAGCTCGACAAGAACAACTACCCTTCATGGAAGTTCCGTGTCACGAACTTCCTTATTAGAAAAGGCCTCTACGAGTTTGTGTTAGGTGAAGAAAAGGAGCCGAAGGTGGGTGATCCTCCAACTGCAAAAGAGACAAAGGCACGGGAGGAATGGAATGCAAAAGACAAAAAGCTGTCTGCAGTAATTGATAATAATATGTTGGGACATATTAGAAATGTAGAGAATTCATATGCAGCTTGGCCCATACTTGAAAGTATGTTTTCCGTAAATACAAAGGCACGAAAGATTCAACTCAAGCAAGAGTTGAATACATTGAAGAAAGGGAAGATGTCTATCAATGAGTATGCACTGAAGGTAAGGAGCATTGCAAATGCCTTGTCAGTGATTGATGCAATGCCCGATGATGATGATTTGGTGTCGTCTACCTTTGGTGGACTTAACAATGAAAAGGCTTGGAAGTCTTTTGTAACTTTCGTATATGTCAGAAAGCCATTTTCAGATTTCGATGAGTTGGTCTCCCTTATGATCACTAAAGAGATCATCATGCAGAGTGAGACGTCTGAAAGAAGTGGTGAACAGGTCCAAGCTTTCTACTCCACTTCAGGAAGGGGACGTGGCAGGTTCTCTTCAAGAGGCCATGGTACACGACGTGGTAGTGACAACCAGCAAAACAGATTGAATCAACAATTTGGCGATATATAGGTTTCAGGAGGTCGTGGTAACTTTAGAGGCAAGGGGAGCTTTAGAGGAAGAGATGGATGGAAAAATAGAGGTTCTAAAAACTTTGGTATTGTGTGTCAATACTGTGGCAAAACAGGTCATATTACAGCCCATGTTATGCTAAGAAAGATGATATGCACAGTGGTAAGTTGCAGCAAGGAAACTATGCATCGTCTTCATGGCAGAATAAAGACAAAAATGAAAGTTTGTTTGTTATGCAGCATATGTTGAATGCTATTACAGGAAAGGGAACACATGATGATGTTTGGTATGTTGATTCAGGTGCATCCAATCATATGACCAGCCATGCAGAATGGTTTGGAGAGATGCAGGATTTGCAAAATGCAGGTTATGTACAGACGGGTGATGATTCATGCCACCCAATTTCACACATTGGAAAAGTTTCCTTGTCCTTGCATGATGGTAAGACAAAGAGTCTTTCAAATGTATTACATGTGCCATCTATTACAAAGAACTTGGTGTCAGTCGGTCAGATGGTAGAGCAAGGGCTGCAAGTCAGATTTAATGCAAAGGGCTGCTTTGTAGAAGACTTCAATGACAAGTGCAGGTTAGTTGTAAAGGGAATTAGAGTTGGATATACGTTTACTCTGGATGCTGGAATTCCTACTATGAATGCTGCTATGTATGCTAAAGGAAAAGGTGTTGTTGCAGATATTGAAATTTAGCACAAACTCATTGGACATGCAAATGTACAAAGGCTGAAATTAATACAATCCAAAGGGTTGGTTACATGTTTGCCTACATTTAGAGTTGTAGAATTTCATAAGGTATGCGAAGCATGTCAGTTTGGTAAGCAGGCAAGACAACCCTTTTCACATGACAGAGATGTAAGCAGAAATATCCTGAATGTTGTGCATACAGACATTTGGGGGCCTACACAAAATATATCTCTTGGAGGCAGTTCATACTTTGTCACATTCATTGATGATTGTTCTAGAAAGCTGTGGATAAATTTTATGAAGGAAAAGAGTGAAGCGTTTGAGCACTTTAGAACTTTCAAGGCTGCAGTTGAAAGAGAAACAGGCTTGAAAGTAAAGTGCTTGAGGTCAGATGGAGGGGGAGAGTACCTCTCAAATGAGTTCAGTGATTTTCTGAGGTCTCATGGGATAAAGAGACAGTTCACATGTAGGTATACCCCACAGCAAAATGGGGTTGCAAAAAGGAAAAACAGGCATATTGCAGAAGTTGCACGTGCCTTGATGGCTGAAAAGAATATGTCTAAGTATTTTTGGTCTGAGGCTGTTCATACTGTTGTTTATATTATGAACAGAACTCCCACAACTGCAATTCATGGGATGACTCCTGAAGAATGCTTTACTGGCAAGAAGCCTGATGTATCGCACTTGAAGGTATTTGGCTGTGTTGCATATGTTCATGTGCCAGATGATCTACGGAAGAAGCTTGATCCAAAGGCAGAAAAATGTGTCTTTATTGGATACTCTTTAGAGCAAAAAGGGTATCGTTGTTATAACCCTGTCACATGTAAGTTCAGAGTGAGTAGGGATGTCATCTTTGATGAAATGAGCAGTTGGTATGCATCTAGTGGTGATGCATTGGATGATGATGATGATGATCATGACACTCATGTGCATGCTGAAAAGCAAGAATCACGGACTCTTAGTGGACTAGAGACATCATCTGGTAGTCCTTGGTTTGGGATACTAAGGAGTAGCTCTACATCTTTAGGTGCATCTAGTAGCACTACAGGTAAAGACAAAGGAAAGAATAAAGTGTCAGATGGCATTGATGCAGTTCTTGATGGAGACTCCAGTGGCTCAAAGAGCTTGGATGATGAGCTTGGCCTTCCTTCTGTCAAGACACCAGGTGTACAGAGAGCTCATAGTAATGTAGACCTGGTGTCCTGACATTATGCTTATATGGTGAAACTAGTTGAGGATGTTGAGCCCACTTGTTTTGAGGATGTTGTTGGTCATACTCATTGGGATGCAGCAATGGATGAGGAGATGGCTGCATTAGAGGCCAATAAGACTTGGGATCTAGTATCATTGCCAAAGGGCAAGAAAGCTATTGGATGTAAGTGGGTTTATAAGATTAAGCACAATGCAGATGGTTCTATTAGTAGGTACAAAGCTAGGCTGGTTGCAAAAGGCTATGCCCAGACATATGGCATAGATTATGATGAAACCTTTAGTTCAGTTGCCAGGATGGCAACTATCAGATGTGTGATTGCTTTGGCAACAGCCAAAGGTTGGAGATTGCAGCAAATGGATGTGAAGAATGCCTTCTTGCATGGTGATTTGTAGGAAGAAGTGTATATGGATCAGCCAGCAAGTTATGAAGATTTAATGCATCCCATGTATGTGTGCAGGTCGAAGAAGGCGCTCTATGGGCTCAAGCAAGCACCTAGAGCATGGTCTAACAAGATCAGAGAGTATCTTGTCAATATTGGCTTTTATGTTTTTGATGCTGATCACTCACTTTATGTGAGAAAGGGAGATGCACGTTTGATCATCATGGTCATCTATGTAGATGACTTGATTATTACAGGTGATAGTGATAGTGGGATTGCTGAAGTCAAGGACTTTTTGAAGAACAAGTTTGAGATGAAGGATTTAGGTGAGCTAAAGTACTTCCTTGGCATTGAGGTGATCAGATGTGATGATGGTATATGGATGTCCCAAAGACAGTATGGCTTGGATATGTTGTCCAAGTATGGTATGATAGCATGCAAACCACTTTCAGTCCCGTTGGAGCAAAATGTAAAGTTGAGTACTGATGTTGGGGATGAGATAGAAGACCCTACTATGTTCAGGAGGATAGTGGGGAGTTTGATCTACATGACCATTACAAGGCCAGACTTGAGCTACGCTGTTGGTCTTGTGAGTCAGTTTATGCAAGTACCTAGAAAGCCACATTTGGATGCAGTCAGATGCATATTGAGATATGTGAAGTCCACATTACATTATGGACTTTTCTATGAGGCAGGTACAGATGTACAGGTGTTTGGATACACAGATGCAGATTGGGCTGGTAGTATATTTGATAGAAGATCTACCAGTGGATACATGTTCTCTCTTGGTAGTGTAGCAGTTGCTTGGAGTAGCAAAAAGCAATCTACAGTTGCTTTGTTGAGTACAGAGGCTGAGTATAGAGGTGCTGATGTTGCAGCATGTGAGGTAGTATGGCTACAAAAGTTATTGGCCGATTTAGATGTGTAGGTGGAAGGTCCAGTTGTCATTTATTGTGACAACATGAGCAGTATACAGTTGGCTAGGAACCCTGTGTTCCATGCTAGGACAAAACATATTGAGATACATTACCACTTTGTGAGAGAGAAGGTACTAGTAGGTGAGATTGACTTGGTGTATGTCAGCACACAGGATCAGATAGCTGACATCTTCACGAAGGCATTGGGTACAGAGAAGCTTCAAAAGTTTCGAAGCTTACTTGGAGTTGCAGAGATGCAGTTGAGCTTGCGGGGGAGTGTTGAGATGACAAGCTTAACACATGCGGACATTAATGATGGACCGCCTAGTTAGATGGGTCCACATGTCTACACTTAGCACTTCGGTGGTCATTATGACTCTCACATGGCCACTGACTCATTACTTATTATATTCAGGTTATTACACCTATTTACATCTAGCATAGTTATAGCGCCAATCGACTAGTATAGTCGGTTATGCATTGTTTGACTTAGTAGGCCACTTTCCTTTATGTTGTATCTTATCTATACTTTGTGTAACTTGTAAAATGTGTGGAAGAAGAAGAACAAACCAGCAAGAAAACGTTTTGGCCTCCATCTCTCTTCTTGTCTCTTGAGTGAGCTTCTCCTTGTGCATTCTGTGTGTGTTCGGCGCAGCATCTTGAGTAAGTCCCCCCACCACGCGATTCTTGACATAGGAGATAGAAGAGAAAAAAAAGAATAGACAAGTGGTAAACACGATAAAGATAAAGCACAATGAATCAAATCAATGTATATTAATAGGATCTAGAATCCCTTGTCTAGCATTACTCAGAAGCAATCTCTAAGCGTTACATCTCCTGGAGCTTCCTCGTAGACTAAAAACGTACATCAAAACAAAAACTTCTTCTCTGTTGCTCAGAATCCAAATCTGATGGCTTTGTTGGCTCCAAAAGGGGGGTAAAACTCTAGGACACCACTTGGTCAAGAATCTCCCAGACCACTCCTTCTTCTCCCAGTTCAAAGTGTTGTTTACTGCCTATCAACTACAATTGCGATGCACGCAATATCACCCATCTTTCTTTTTCATGAAAAATCCCAAAACTGGCTGAAAAAGTAACTTGATTTTTGCATGCCACCCTAATCTAGAATTTTTCCTAGATTTTTAGGATATTTACAATAAATATTATCCAAAAATCTAGTATTTTTGGACCATTCATGCCACTGACACTAGTACTAATGACTTAGATAACATTGAGTCTCTAGATCAATAAGAAAGTCCAATGATGATACTCTTTAGAGTTTTTCACACTGTGTCCGTGTAGTGGCACGACAATGTGCATGGTTATGGAGCCTAAAGCTTGGAGCTTAGAGATGAAGCTTGCTTGAAAGTGTATTTTGGATCGTGGAGCTAGCAGTGGATTCATGGGAGGAGGTAACTTGATCAGATTCAAAGATAAGCTCACTAAACTTGTGTGTGTGAGAGTGTGCACGGCTATGTATGCATATATATAAGCAATGATTTTTTGTGTCACCCTGTATAGACGCTATCAACACACACAAGCTATAGATCTTGGCTTAAAACACTTGAAGCAATAAGAAGTCCATGGGTCTTAGTGGTATGCTCACGAAAGTGACGACTAATAAATATCAAGGAAATATATAATTGAAGTATGATACATTAATGTTACATGTATTTGCAATATTGTATATGTTGAGATGTCAAGCTCAACATCTCCGGACATTGATGATAGACCACCTGGCTAGATGGGTTTGCATGTCTACACTTAGTACATTTGTGGTCATTATGATTCTCAAATTTTCATTTACTTATTACTTATTATATTTAGTTTGTTACACTTACCTACTAGCTTAAGCAACTCCCTTCACCATATGATTCTTAACATGGTATTAGAGCAGCACCATTGAGAGAAGATTGCTTTGAAGGCCGAAGTGAAGGAGAAGAAGCAAGAATTTAAGTAAGTGGATTAGAAGCTCTCCCATTCTTCCACTCTTTCTCTTGGATAGTGCCTATGGAGGTATCAGAAGAAAGGCAAAGCAAAAATCTCATATTGCTATGAGATTTGGTGTGCGAGCAGAGCATCGCTACTTATTTGGTCATTTGAGGCCATTTTGAGCCTCGTTTTAAAGCCATAAAGTTTCCAACAACAATTTTAGGGTATATTGTGATTTTAAATGTTGAGTAAAAGTAGGTGCACATGTTACAAATTTTAAATATGTAAGTCTTGAGGTGTTTTCCAATAAGTAAAAACAAGTTTAATCTACAAATAGGTAACAAATTACATGTACTATTGAGCAATCAGTGAAAAACGCTACTTAGTGTATTGATGTGCACTTATTGTGAAAGATTGCAGAAGACTTTGCTTACTGTTTTGCATCAATTTTTTGATAATGGTAGAGAAGAGTGAAAGACCCATCATTGAGAAGCTAGGCAAGAATAATTATCCATCATAGAAGTTTCATGTGATGAACTTCCTTATTAGAAAATGCCTTTACAAGTTTGTTTTCAAGTGAAGAAAAGGAGTCAAAGCTGAGTTGCAATCATTGTAAAATTAGAGCATATCAGAAATGCAAAAACTTCACATTTAGCTTTTTGAAAAAAATTTAGAATATTTTTTCAATCAATATAAAGGCACAAAATATTCAACTCAAGCAAGAGTTGAATACCCTAAAGAAAGAAAAAATGTTTGTTAATGAGTATGTTTTGAAGGTGATGAGCACTGCAAATGCTTTGGTAGTGATGGATGCAATGCCTGATGATGATGATTTGGTTTCATCTACTTTGGGTGGCCTTAATAATAAGAAGGCTTAAAAATCATTTGTTACTTTTATATATTTACAAAAACCATTTCCAAATTTTGATGAATTGGTCTTTCTCATGATCACCAAAGAGATCAATATTGAGGGTGAATCATCTAATCAATCGAAGTCCACTTAACCCCCCATTAAATCCTTGCAAACAAGGGTTCACATTATAAAGCAACTATGTGATCTGGGAGTGGAAAAGAGCATGACGAAGGCTAGGTTGCAATGCTATGAAGCCAACCATCCAATCAGATCACAAATCGAATTTCGTTTAGGCCTCTGTTAGGGAAAAAAACCATTTACTGGGTAGTGTGAACACTCAAAATCGAACCAGTTATTTTGATGTTTAAAAGCTTAATGACTTGCTTAAGGGCCTTAACCCCAAAATTCATGCGACAGGGGGGGGGGGGGGGGGGGGGGGGGCATTGTTTTTTTCGATGCCCTATTTTTTCATTTTAAATGGATGATTGCACCCGTTGGCCTTCAATCACTTCAAACAGATTAGAAAATGGCTAAGTAAATGAAACCTTCAATTTCTGGTATTTCTCTCTCCTCTCTCCTCTTGATGTGTGTTCCCATGGATCAATCTATGAGAGAAGGGGGTGGACTGAGATGCAAGATAGGATCATGGGGTGATGCTGAAGCATAAAGGAGCATAGATCAAGGTTTGGGGGAGCATCAGTGGCTATTGGGAAGCGTCAACGAGCCTCCAATCACGAGATGTGTATGATATAAAGCATGGTTCTATGAGTAAGTTATAAATTTAATCATTTTATGATAAGTTTCGTATATCTCAACACAGACATCATCATATTCTCCATGCGCACGTCCATAGTTGCTTTAGCCAATACATCTGACTTGCATGACTTTTCTCATCATAGAGGTTCTTGATCTTATCTCAAAGTTGCCAAACACTCTGTGCTTCCTCAACCACATTGTAATAAACTTTTTCAGTGAGAGACAAGATGAGGGTGGACTTGCATAACTCATCAAGCTCCATCCATTCGTCATCAATCATAGTTTCAGCTTGCTCTCCATGCAACCTTAGTAGTTTTATCTGTGATTTCTACACCAATACCTGCCAAACTTGGCTCTTCCAATAGGCATAATTTGTACCATCAAGCTTAGTGATGTTGAAGATAGCAATGTCAGTGGAAGAAGATGCCATACTGTAGTCCAAAACAATGCAGATAGTTCAAAACAGCTTGCTATTTTCTGCTGTAAACAAATACCACCAAAACCAAGGAAAAATGACCACAAATTGATAGCTAATGATGTTGTCCGCCAAATGCCATCAAAAGTACATAAAATTAGGATGATTTAGCATGAAAAATACATGACAGTCCATGCATAACTGCTTGCTGTAATAAATTACAACCAGTCACCATTAGAGCAAACTATAGGTAAAATGAATGCACCAAGTCAACCACTGATTGTCAAAGCATAACCAACATCAAGCAGGCATAAATCAGCATGTGACAGTCATATGGACATCGAGAAAACACCCAAGCATGTCAAATGAATTCATCACTAAGCCGTCACACCCCTGTGTAATAGGACAAAGTGTGCACGACACTAGCAAGACCTGACACAAATAGGTCTATGCTCAGGGAGTGCAAAGCCCAAATCAGCCCAAGTACATCTGTGAGGACCACGGCATATCAACCATGCAACATCCAAGTGAAGATCCCAGTCTCAAGTGTCCAAATGCTCAAGTAGCATAAACCGCCTACTCAATGTCTGTCAAGCATCCAAAGACTCACCCACTAGCACAAAAGCCATAAATATCAAGCAAAGAAGCTCAACAAGGGTATATGATAGCACTAGTGCCAAAAGATTTAAGATCAAGCATCAATAAGACCTCATGATCATATAGGCCATGTAGCATCTGTACATGGCATCCATAGACATCAAGTACATCCAAATTGTAACTCTGGCAAGCCAAAAAATAGCCAAAGTAAGTGCCAGAAGATCCAAGATCAAGCATCAATAAGACCTCATGAGCATATAGGCCGTGTAGCATCCATACATAGCATCCATAGACATCAAGTACATCCAAACTATAACTCTAGCAGGCCAAGAAATAGCCAAAGTAAGCTCCAGACTATCAAATGCCAAGCCCAAGTAAGCCACAATAGCAATCAACACCAATGTAATTAGCATGTATAGAGATGGCATAAGCTAAGCATGTCAAGACCGGTCAGACATAAGCAAAGTACATGCCATAAGTACATCAAAGATGGAGATCCAAATGCTATGTGAAGTGAGCTCAAGCTCAACCAATGATCGAGAAAAAATCCAAGCTCTATGTCGATCCCCGAGAGTCACTACATCAATGTATACATCCAAGACATAGCCCAAATCCAATAGGCATATCCAAACATAAGCAAATGAGCTTCAGCCCTGAATATTCCAATAGCAAATAAATGTCCAAAACTGAGCAAACAGTGGCTCAATCCAAGCTTAAATTTATAGGCAAACCATAGGCATACTTGCCCATATGTACAGGGCATAATCAGGCATCAAATGACCATGCAGTATGAGCTTAAAATGTAATGACAAGGGGATGCCCTATTTGGGCTACCTGTGGACTATGTAAAATATTCAATGGCTGAGAAAATTCAACCCCAAAAGCATCTCACATCATAGGCATACATTCCCCTAGCATTCGGGACCAACCGGGCAACCGATGTCAATGCCAAAGTGGTCCAAACATAAAATGCTAATGTATGACTACTATGGATTGCTTGAAAACTATGTATAACAATCCCAAACTTGAAGTAAATCACATCAATGCTCAATGCCAAGTCTTGGGGTCAAATGCCAAGCATAAACCAAGTGTATAGTGCCCAAATGAGGCTACTAATGACTAGGATGAGCTGTCCAGGGGCTGCCATAAACTAACACAAAATCACATTGATTGTATGGGATTGGTGCTCACATTTTTGTGCTTGTCAGGGTGGTAGGAAGCTCAAGGGGGTGCCAAAAAAGGCACACAACAAGCCTAAGGTGCCCTACAACGGCCTATGTCTAGATCATTTGGATCAAAAATGCTTCCAAAACTGCACTTTTATTAATCACGAGATTAAGAAAAGGGCCAAAAAGAGTTTGCCACATGCATAAGAATATGGTATTCTTATCTCCTCCTTTTTTAAAATAGTAGAGTCCACTTCGTGATTCTCTCCTCTCTTTTAGCCAAAATCTCCAAACTCTGACATATTTTGATAGTCTCGAAATCCTTATTTTCTTATAAAATCTAACAAAACCGGTTATGATAAAGATGTTGTGAAGTTAATAATGAATTTTTTAAAATTCAGGAGCTTTTGGTGCCCCCAATATATTTTCATTAGTCTTTTCAGTATTTTTTCTTAGTTCATTCATCTTTCTCGGTGAGCTTCTTTCTTTGCTCATTTGCCTTTCTCAGTGAGTGCTTTTCTCTGCGAATTCAATCTAAGTATGGCATCCAAAAGGTGCCCTTCTCATTTAATAAACTCCTGCACTGTCTATAGCTAAGGAGTAGATGGAAATTGGGAGCCCAAAACCTTTTGCATAAGCAATTGGATTACCATGTTGCCCTCTTGCAAAGGCTCTCACAAGGTCAAAAGAAGAAAAAGAGAATATATAAAACATCACTAGAAAGGGCATATCATTGCTTTCAAAGTTACGCATGAAGGGTGGTTAGTCAAAGTGCAACATGTTTACATTGCCAAGGATATGTAGTTGTCTCCTAATGAACATGTTTGCCAGCAGACACATTGTAATTCTTAAGTTAATAACATACGTGATATTTTTTTTCATTTAAGCGAGTATTAGTATCAAAATCTCGATTGTAGATATCTTTCCATCAACAAGTACTGAATGGCAACCTGTGGAGAGTTTGAGTGGAACTTTCAATGTGATTCATAAGGCGTTTGTAGACATTATATATGCTGATGAGACCATCGATTTTTTTCGTGAGAGAAGAATTTGTATATATTATGCACAATATGTGGTTCCGTCTAAAGAGGGTACATATGGACATATCAAGGATTTTCCATTGCCAAGTCTCTCATCTCTAATTTGGGAGGTTCCTGATAAGGCAATGATGCATAGTTTTAAATTCAAAATATGTCAAGATATTCAAAAGTCCATGACAGCTGGAAGGATCTCAAGAAGAATACATCTGTCATGGTTTATCCCCTTACATATCTTTGTGGGCTGCTTCAAAATAGCAAACTTACAAATTAAAAAAATATCTTGGCTAAGTAGAAATTTACAGAAGCAGAACTAGATAACATTATAGGAAAGCTTTGGAAATCTAGAGAGGTTGACCATAAGGGCGACACCATGAGGTGTATTCTATGCCCCCAATCCTTGTCTTTGTGTTATAATATAGCGCGACAAACTCTTGCTTTGGGCTTTGATTATAGGAGATACAAACTTAAACTAGGCATCTGGATTCCCTTTGATTCTGATACAGATTGCACACCCTTCAAACTTAAGGTGCAAGTTATAGAAAAGGAGGTAAATATCACTTCCAATTGGAATCTTAAATATGTAAGGGATACCTTGGAGATGCTAGATTGTACATTCCCAGAATATAAGTTCAAAGTAAACGCTAAAATAGTTGGGAAAAGAATTAAAAGCTCTTTCTCTTGTATGAGTTGCTTGCCTTCCACAATTGTAAGCTTCGAGCCATAAATATGAAAACATTGATGACATTTACATTTGACAAAAAGCTTTACGTTGAATGACAAGTTACAAAACGAAAGTGTAAATATACAAGGATCCTGCTTCATTTGCATCTATTTGTCTTCTTTTAGCTTTGTAACTTCTTCGTCACTTTCTAAAAAAATATCTAATCTCCTTACAATGGCTTTTTTCTTTGGTTGGTTGAAGAAGTTGACTTGGACAGGGGGCCCTTGCCTTACTCTTACTCTTAGTTAAGGATTTAAGTGGAGGAGAGTTGGGGTCAACCAGTGTGATCACCCTGTCCAAAATTAACTCAATACATCTCTCTCTTATCCACCATGTGTATGAATTGGGGTAGGAAAATTGTAATAAGTTGGAAATTTTACCCAACATGTATCTTAAAAAGTCAGAAGTTGTTAGGGAAAGGATAGTTTGTACTTGTAGGGAGTTAAAATGAAGAAATTGAATTATTATAAAATTTGATGATAATACAGCAGTTGTTGTGAAAACTCAAAAGACATGTTGCTCAAAAAACAATGTGAAAGATACTTACATTAACCCCATCTATCTTGAGAATCTTTGAATCTATTGTCCTACAAACATTTGAAATCACTCTCCATCCACAAGAATGCTCTCCATCCATAAGAATGTGCATCATTTTGCAAGGGCAATTCTTGTAAGATAAAGCTTTAAAAAAAGACAATCAAATAAAATAAACAATAAACCAAAAAGTGAGGATTATTGTATTCCATGCACATTTTTGCTTGACCGTGGATACCACTGAGAGAGTTCATAAGGATAATTTCTCTAGTGAGAATATCAATATATATTAAGCTCCAATGTCCTTTGTAAAATAAAATGTTAGTAAGAAATGCATATTATAAAGAAGTATACATTAAGCCCTTTGCAAAATTGCATACCTTTCGACGTAAGGAAAAAAACATGGTAGTTTGTGATTGGATCGAACATTTTGAAAAAGCATTCTATGTTTGAACAAGATCTTGAAAATAATTCCACTGATAACAATGGATCAACAATAAATATGATTTTAGAGATTTCTTGGCTAAGAGAAGCAATCAATGCCCCAAAGGCTAAAACCAATAGCAAAAACAAAGGAATGTTAGTTACAATGAACAACACTATCATTCCATTTAAAAAAATTTTGAGTCAAAATGCCTTACCTTATACAACAAACGACTACAAAATCTGACAATTGAACATCTTTCTTAACAAGCATGGATTTGTCCTCGGGGGAAATACTAAGATAGTCCTCTTCTAAAGAAGTGCAAGAGACATTCACAACCATTTTCCCATATACCTCCCCCATTCTCTTCAGATTGATAGGACCAAGGACATCGATTTTCCTCTTGCAAACTTCATCACTCAAACTTCCCAATTAATTCACAAAATATTTCAAGCGAAGACCATTGACTTGAAAAGATTCATGCACTGCCTCTAAGTCTTGAATTTCCACAAAATAATTATCATAAACCTCTTTAACTTGAAATGGACCCAACCATATAATACGAAGTTTTCGTGGAAATTTATGATAACGTCTATTATACAACAGAACTGAATCATTCTTCTGGAAATCCTTAAGCTTCAAACGTCTATCATGCCAAGCTTTGTGTCTCTTATAACGGGCTTCAATACACTCTAAAGCAAACATACGATCTTCATCATGCTTAACTAACTTACACAAGCGATTGATAAGAGATTCCCACTCTCCAAGGTGATTAGACAACACAACACACAAAGTAGGAACTTCCAACTCAATAGGAAATATAGACTCAGTCCCATAAACCAAACTAAATGGTATATTATTAGTCGTCACCTTGTAGGCTGTTTGATATGCCCAAAGCGCCTCTGGGACAAACTCTCATCCTAGTCACGTCTATTCTCAGCTACTGTCTTGGTTAGAATTGTCATCACAATATGATTAGTAACTTCTACAGCACCGTTGGCTCTAGATAATAAGGAGTAGACTTCCAATGTTTAATTTTATAAAGATCCGTCAATTCCTAAATTAAATTAGTCAAGAAATGAGATCCACGATCACTAACCAACTCTAGGGGACAGCCAAAGTGAGTAATAATATTCTCATAAAGGAATAGAGCGGCATCCTTGCCTTGATCATTTTTAAGAGCTTTAACCTCTACCTATTTAGTTACATAATCAGTACACACTAAAATATATCTATTAGAATGATACCGTATAGGTGGATCAATTGGACCAACAAAATCTATACACCCATTTCTCAAAATGTGCCAATGCCAATACAAGAGTTAATGGCATTGTAGAACACTTAGTCAGTCTCCCAGTATGTTGGCATTTATCACACTTTCTACAATGTTCATATATATCCTTGTATAAAGTAGGCTACCAATAACTATCAAACAATATTTTCTTTGCTGTCAAATCTCCTACAAAATGACCAGCTTCATGATCCACATAAAAAATAAACTCGTTGCCCAACAAATAATGTCGAAACTAGTAATAGTAAACACCATCAAGATAAGCACTCCTCCTCAGTTGTTATATAATTTTTCTCAGCATCACTTAAATTTTAACTAGCATAATAAATCAGATGATCTATATTCTTATCATCTGCATGACACATAACAACTCCCACTATATCCATAGAAGCGTCAGCATGAATATGAAACTCTTTAGTCCAATCATGCGAAACCAAAATTGGACCTTCAACCAACTTAGCTTTCAATGTCTCAAGTGCAGCTTGGCATATTGAATCCCAATCATAAGGTTGATTCTTCTTAAGTAAAACAATTAGAGGTGAAGCTACCGCTGCAAATGACTCAATAAAGCGTCAGTAAAAATTAAGATGGCCAAGAAACCCTCGTAATTGCTTCAAATTTTGTGGTGAAGGTAAATCAAAAATTTTCTATACTTTTGCCATATCCATTGCAATACCATCACCTGAAACTACATGGCCTAATAATATTCCACGTGGTACTCCAAAAACACACTTCTCAGGGTTTAAAGAAATACATGTACTCTCACAACATTGGAATACCTCTTCCAATTGATCAACCATATTATCATCATCACCATGCACACAAAATTCATCTAAGAATACTTCCATCCATTTAATTAGAAAATCCTGAAATATTGCCATCATTGCTCTTTGAAAAGTAGCTAGGGCATTACATAAACCAAATGGCATTACTTTATAGACAAAGGTCCCCCACTCTGTAGTGAAAGTAGTTTTAGGCTGATCTTTAGGTTAATCAGAATTTTATTATACTACTAAAACCATCCATAAAATAATATAATTGATGTCCTGCCACACGATCTAATAATTGATCAAATAAAGGCAAAGGAAAATGATCCTTACAAGTGTGCTTATTCAGTGCGCGATAATTCACACATATGCGAATAACCCACATCTAATAATTTAGTAATTTCAACATGTACTTTATATGCATGGTTAGGATTTGTACGCCATACACTAGCATATAGGTCTAACACCTGGTTCAACATCAATATAATGTTGGCACAATTCAGGTTTCATGCCTTTCAAATTTGCATAGCTCCAACTTGCAAACAGATGAGAATATTTCTTTAGAACATTTTGTAACTTCTCCAAAGTAACCCCTTGCAACTAACTGCCCAATAATAAAAATTTATTAGGTGCCACTTCAAAATGTGTTGTTTCAATTTCTAAATTGCTTACATAAGCTATTTGAACCCTATTAGGTTTAATAAGTGATACATCAATGGATCTCATCATGGGTACCTGACATAGCCGATTACCCACTCCCACATTTTGCCCATCATTAACTTCAAAATGTGGATCGTGAGATGTTGATTTGCAAGACGTTTAATACACAACTAATGCACTGGAAGGTTCCTCTGGTGGAAAAAACTCAGTAATCTCAACCATATAATGATCCAACACATCTTTCTTCCCCATTAATGCTTGCAAGTCCTTTGAATAATACCCTGCACTCTTGTTTTTATTCTTACCTTGATCATGTAAACCTTGGCGACTGTCAAGAATCGTGTGGTGGGGGACTTTGCTTGAGCTACTGCACCAAACACACACTGTATACACAAGAGGAATCTCACTCAAGAACACAAGAAGAGAGATGGAGGCCAAAACGTTTTCTTGCTGATTTTTTCTTCTTCTTCCACACACTATACAATGTACACAAAGTATAGATAAGATACAACATAAAGGAAAGTGGCCTTCTAAGTCAAATAGTGCATAACCGACTACACTAATCGACTGGCGCTATATCTTTGCCAGTTGTAGGTAGGTGTAACAAACTAAATATAATAAGTGATAAGTCAATGGCCATGTGAGTGTCATAATGACCACCAACATGCTAAGTGTAGACGTGCAAACCCATCTAGCCAGACGGTCCATCATCAATGTCCGCACGTGTTGAGCTTGCCATCTCAACACTCCCCCTCAAGCTCAACTCTATCTCTGCAACTCCAAGTAAGCTTCGGAACTTTCGAAGCTTCTCTGCACCCAATGCCTTTGTGAAAATGTCAACTATTTGATCCTATGTGCTGACATATACTAAGTCAATCTCTCCTACAAGTACCTTCTCTCTCACAAAGTGGTAGTGCACCTCAATGTGTTTTGTCCTAGCATGGAATACTGGATTCCTAGCTAGCTATATGATGCTCATGTTGTCACAATGAATGACAACTCGACCATCCCCCTGCACGTCCAAATCACCCAATAACTTTTACAGCCATACCCAACGTTAGCACTCAACTTCACATTTTGCTCCAATGGTACTAAAAGAGGTTTACATGCTGTCATACCATACTTGGATAACATATCCAAGCCATACTACCTTTGGGATAGCCATATACCATAATCACATCTTATCACCTTAATACCAAGAAAGTATCTCAGCTCACCCAAATCTTTCATCTCAAACTTCTTCTTCAAGAATTCTTAACTTCAGAAATCCCATTGTCACTGTCACCTGTAATAATCAAGTCATCCACATAGATGACTATGATGACCAAACCTGCATCTCCCTTTCTCACATAAAGTGAGTGATTAGCATTAGAAATACAAAATCCAATATTGAAAAGATACTCTCCAATCTTGTCAGACCATGCTCTAGGCGCTTGTTTCAGCCCATAGAGCGCCTTCTTTAATCTGTACACATATGTGGGATGCTCTAAATCCTCATAACCTACTGGCTGCTCCATATACACTTCTTCTTGCAATCCACCATGCAAGAAGGCATTCTTAACATCCATTCGCTGCAAAATCCAACCTTTGCTGCCAAGGCAATCACACATCTAAAATTTGCCATCCTAGCAATTGGACTGAATGTCTCTTCATATGCCATATGTTTGAGCATAGCCTTTTGCAACCAGCCTAGCTTTATACCTGCTAACTAAACCATCTGCATTATGTTTGACTTTGTAAACCCACTTACAGCCAATAGCTTTCTTACCCTTAGGTAAGGTTACCATATCCCAAGTCTTTTTGCCTTCTAATGCAGCCATCTCCTCATCCATTGTTGCATCCCAATGAGCATGACCAACAGCATCCTCAAAACAAGTGGGCTCAACATCCTCAACTAGTTTCACCATATAAGCATAATGGTGAGCTCCATAACCTTCAAAGCCAAATCTTTCAACACGGTATCTGACCCTGCTAGATCTGCATACCACCAGATCACTCAATGGAGCCTTTACATTACTATGAGCTCTTTGTACACTTAGTGTCCAAACTGAAGGAATACCAAGCTCATCATCCAAACTCTCTAAACCATTGGAATCTTCGTCAAATCCCAAATGGCTAGTAGATGCATCATTACCATCCAGCACTTTTTTCTTTCCTTTGTCCTTCCTTGCAACACTTATAGATCCACCTGAAGATGTGGGGTTACTCCTTAGTCTCCCATACCAAGAGCTCATTGTAGGTATAGTACCAGATGATGTTTCTGGTCCACTAAGACTCTGTGATTCTTGTTTTTCTTTCTACACATAGTTATCCTGATCATTATCATTATCTAATACATCACCATCTTGTGCATACCAGCTGCCCATCTCATCGAAGATAACATCCCTCTCACTCTGAACTCACCTATGACACGGTTTTAACAGCGATACCCTTTCTGCTCTAAAGAGTACCCAATAAAAATACATTTTTTAGCCTTTGGATCAAGCTTCTTCCGTAGCTCATCTGGCACATGAACATATGCAATACATCTAAATATCTTCAAGTGTGATACATTGGGCTTCTTGCCAATAAAGCACTCTTCAGGAGTCATCCTATGAACTGCAACTGTGGGAGTTTTGTTCATTATGTAGATAGCAATATGGACAGCCTCAGACCAAAAATGTTTGGGCATATTCTTTTCAGCCATTAATGCCCGTGCGACTTCTGCAATATGCCTATTTTTTCTTTCTGGAACCCCATTTTGCTGTGGGATATACCTGCAAGTAAATTGCCTCTTTATCCCATGAGTCCTCAAGAAGCCAGTAAACTCATTAGAGAGGTACTCTCCCCCTCCATTTAATCTCAAGCACTTCACTTTTAAGCCTATTTCTATTTCAATAGCTGCCTGAAAAGATTTGAAGTGCTCAAACACATCACTCTTTTCCTTCATGAAGCATATCCATAACTTCCTTGAACAGTCATCAATAAATGTGACAAAGTATTTGTGTCACCAAGAGATACATTATGTGTAGACCCCCAAACATATGTATGCACTACATCATCAAGTATTTTTCTACTCATTTCTCTATCATGCAAGAAGGGTTGTCTTGCCTGCTTACCAAATTGGCATGCTTCACAGACTTTATGCAATTCTGCAACTCTAAAAGAAGGCAACCCTATAACCAATCCTCTGTATTGCATTAATTTCAGCCTTTGCACATTTGCATGTCCAATATGTTTATGTCATATTTCAATATCTCCAATTACTCCTTTTCCTTTAGCATACATAGCAGTATCCATTGCAAGAATTCCAGCATCTAAAGTGAACATTCAGCCAACTCTACTTTCTTTTGCGACCAACCTGCACTTATCATTAAAGTCTTCTACAAACAACCTTTTTCATTGAATCGAACATGCAACCCCTGCTCTACCATTTGGCCAATAGACACTAGATTCTTTGTAATTGATGGCACATGTAATACATCTATCAGGCTCTTTGTCTGGCCATCATATAAGGATAAGGGAACCTTTCCAATTTGTGAGATTGGGTAGCATGAATCATCACTCGTCTACATATAACCTCGATTTTGTAAGTCATACATCTCTCCAAACCATTCAACATGACTGGTCATATGATTAGGTGCAGCTGAATTGACATACCATACATCATCATGTGTCCCCTTTCTTGTAAGTGCATTCATCATATGCTGCATAACAAACAGACGCTTATTTTTTTTTTCATTCTGTCCGGAAGACAATGCATAGTTTCCTTGCTGCAATTTACCACTGTGAATATCATCCTTCTTAGCATAGCAATGGGTTGCAATATGGCCTATTTTGCCACAATAATGACAAACAATAGCAGAATTTTCAAAACCTCTATTCTGCCATCCACCTCTTCCTCTAGAGCTCCCCCTGCCTCTAAAGTTTCCTTGGCCTCTTGAAATCTACATTTCACCAAATTGTTGATTGAACCTGTTTTGTTGGTTAGCACCAACACGTCCCATACCATGGCCTCTCGAAGAGGATCTACCACGTCCCCTTCCTAAACTTGAGTAAAATGCTTGAACTTGTTCACCATTTTTTTTAGATGAGTCACCCTGCATATTGATCTCTTCAGTAATCATGAGAGAGATCAGCTCATCAAAATCTGAAAATGGCTTCCGTGCATATATTGAAGTAACAAATGATTTCCATGCCTTCTCATTATTAAGGCCACTCAAAGTGGATAAAACCAAATCATCATCATTAGGCATTACATCAATCGCTGCTGAAGCATCTGCAATGCTCCTCACCTTCAACACATACTCATTGACAGACATTTTCCCTTTATTCAAGGCATTCAACTCTTGCTTGAGTTGAATTTTTCGTGCCTTTATATTTACTGAAAACATATTCTCAAAAATTGTCCAAGCTGCATGTGAAGTTTCTGCATTCCTTAGATGTTCCAGCATCGTATTATCAATGATTGTAGATAACCAGTACATCACCTTTTTGTCTTTCGCATTCCATTCTTTCCATGCTTTTAATTCATCTGCAGTCGGAGGGATACACAGCTCTGGCTCATTTTCTTCACCTGAAACAAACTTATAAAGGCCCTTTCCAATGAGAACGTTCGTCAGACGAAACTTCCATGAAGGGTAGTCATTCTTGTCAAGCTTCTCAATAATGGGATTTCCATTGTTCTCTACTGTTATCACAAACAAGGATACAACACATCAAGCCAGTATTCTGCAATCTTTCATAACCCATGCACAACAATACACCAAGCAAAATTTTTCACTAATTTCTCAATAGTACATGTAATCTGCAACCTATTTGCAGATAAACCTTATGTTTTCTTCCTGAAAACACCTCAAAAATTACAGATTCGAAATCTATAACGTGTGCACCCACTTTCCGTCAATACAGCTGAAATCACAGTGTACCCTGAAACTGTTGTCTGCAACCTTGTGGCTCTAAAACGGGGCTTGAAACGGCATCAGATACCCAAAAAATTTACGAAAACCTCCAAAGTGCTTAATCGGCAGAATAAACAGTGCTCTACTCGTACATCAAATCTCACAACAATCTAAGATTTTCGCTCTCTACCTTGCTTCCGGTGCCTCCACAAGCACTATCCAAGAGAGAGAGTAGAAGAATGGGAGAGCTTCTTACCCATTGCTTGCTTGCTCGAACCTTGCTTCTTCTCCACTTCAGCCCTCAAAATCATCCTCTCTCAGTGGTGCGACTTTGATACCATGTCAAGAATCATGTGGTGGGGGACTTTGCTTGAGATGCTATGCCAAACACACACGGTATACACAAGAGGAAGCTCACTCAAGAACAAAAGAAGAGAGATGGAGGCCAGAACGTTTTCTTGCTGATTTTTTCTTCTTCTTTCACACACTATACAATGTACACAAAGTATAGATAAGATACAACATAAAGGAAAGTGGCCTTCTGAGTCAAACAGTGCATAACTAACTACACTAATCGACTGGTGCTATATCTTTGTCAGCTATAGATAGGTGTAACAAACTAAATATAATAAGTGATAAGTTAGTGGCCATGTGAGTGTCATAATGACCACCAACACGCTAGGTGTAGACGTGCAAACCCATCTAGCCAAGCGGTCCATCATCAATGTCCGCACGTGTTGAGCTTGCCATCTCAACAGCGACAATGTCGCAAAATCTGATTGTTAAACTCAAGACATCATTGACCTTGAAAATTCCACTTCTATCTCTTACGCTTCAGCTTAAATATCAACAAGTGAAGATTTGCATTTCCTTCTCCTTTCATGAAATACCCTAAATAGTGAATAATTCTCTTTAGCTTTGTAAAATTTGTTGGAGCCACTAGTTCATGCCATGAGAGGTGTGGTTCAATCCCATCACCATAAATTGTAAAGTCCATAATCTTTTCAGCGGGATGTGGTAAAATCTTTCTCTTGCCACACTTGTCACTCACACATGAAAATAAATTTCCCATCCTAGATCTCAAAGGCACTCCCCCTTTTTGATGATCTATTTGACATAGTTGATGATAAAGCCAAGGGACATTTCTAGCCCCCTAGCCCTTAGGAGACACTAGGATGCTTTCACTTTTTCTCTCTAAAGACAAGTTGTTACGAGATGTTGAGCTCACCTCTACTTGCAAAACATTGATGGTTGCATCCCTCATAGTTAATTGTTCCTTCAATTGAAATTTTACTTGTTCTATATGTGGCTTCTCCTGTAACACTTGCTCGGTGAAATTCTCAGTTTGACTTACAATCTCCTCTAGATGATTTATCTCCTTGCAATAATATAATTGTAAACATTGAGCTAATTTCTTATTCTTTAATGCTTCATGATATGCAGTAGCTTTATCTATTTGTAGTTGAGTGATTTTATTCAACAATGGTCAAATGAGACCACTATCATCTACTACCTCATCTTTATTACTTAAAATTTCCTCTTCCAATGCATCCACTAAGTAAAATGCATTCCCTTGAGGCATCTTCATAGCTTTACTATGATAACTAAGCTTATCCCCACAACTCTCTTCCCAATCTATCATGGTCACATAACAGGAGACAACTCCGCCCATTGAGAGAACCATCGTCATCTTCTTTACAAGATAGAGTCTGGAAAGACCTGCAACTCCCATTACCATGAGATTCATGTATTCTTTTTCTCTGATAATGGAAGTAAAACTATTGAATAGACAAAGGTAATTGGTCAAACCCAAATGGAATCTTCTCATCCTCAAAGAAACAAATGCAATAGGTAGGCTCTTTGTTTCCTTTTCGTTAACCTCCAACACTGGTGTAAATTCTTCAATGTTTGGTTCATCACTCATCTCCTCTATTCATCCTATGATTCTTCTTCGTGCATATTGAATCAAGAATTAAACTCAAATAAGAAATCCTGAAAATGATCATGCTCTTGTATTCCACTAACATTTAACCTTGGGCTCTCCCTCACTAAGCTTCTAGCATCTAAACTAGTAATCCCCCATTCGTCTCCAGCATTTTTCTCATCCATAAAAACTGTCAATAGATAAGATAAACCTGTATTAGTGTAACATGTCCTGTCCTTAGCACATTTTAGTAGTCCATCAGGTGTCTGATCTAAAACACGTGTGGCACTCGCATGGAATGTCACAGGGTTTGTTGGATAGCGAATCCCGAGTCTACTCCACAATGAAGCATATTGGGCTACCCTGTTAGGATCAACCTAAATCTTTCTAGGTTTCCAATGGTCAAGTCATACTACAGCCTTCTAGTGTCGGGATCTACCTTGCATAGAGCATCTAAACCGAGGTGGACTCATATCGCACTTGGTTCAAAGAGATGGGAAATAAGAGGGATGTATCGCTCTACCTCTCTAACTGTAGGGTAAAGTCCCATTCCGGTCCCCTAAAACGATATGAGCCATGGTTCTACCCTATATTATCTAAGGTCAATACATCATCACAATTTGAATGTTGAGAAGCCTCCCAGTTTTCTGAGACCATCTGCCATGGGACAGACCCATTGGGGTTCTGTCCACCCGCTTCCCTTGATAGATTTAGTTTTCTACTTACCTAAGGGCACATTAGTGGCTTCACGTTCAAGAAGCTTCCTTAATTAACCCGTTAGTCAGATGTTTCTTTACGTAATTTATGCATTGACATGAAAACAGTTCATGTAAATTTCTTGAAATGTAAAATGGACAACAATCATTAAGTTGGTACCCCATTTGTTTGTAATCTAGGACCCTAAGATATTTGGGCCATTTTGACTCTATGTTTAGTCTCATGATACCTGCATCAATGAGCAAGCTCGCAACGTGAGATGGTTTGGGAGCCATAAAATTTGCTTAATGGTGCAAATTTCATAATCGATCGAATCAAAGACAGAACCTTTGTCATTGTGAACTGTCTAATTGCCCTCAGAGTCACTCGCTTCCTTTGCATCTATGCCTTGTTCCCTAATCAATGAGGCAAAGAGGCTCTTATAGAAATCAAATAGGACTTGGTGCAAGTTGGTTCATTGCTAGATGGGGATACTTCAATAGTTCGTCAAATGCAGTCGTCCACTCAATTCTTGAAACATGGCTGCCCACTAACTCAGGATCTTGCATAATGTAAGCTTGTCCGTCAAGGTAGGATAGCCCTGCAAGGTTGTCGCTATTGAGGAAACGGCCATCATAAAGAATGGATTTGAGATTGTTTCTTCATGGGGATCTATCATGATCATTGAAGTATCTCATGCATCTTTCTAACTCAAGCATTCATAAGTTGTCTCTTTTGTGAATGGAAGTTCCAAGGTAGCGAGAATATGCATCCAATCGTACTCATCCTCAAGATAAGGAATTTATTAGGTCAATGGTTGAGAAATTGGAGGTCAAAGAATCTCCACATAAGACCAAGTCAACTATTGTGTTCCAAGACTCCATCTCGATGCAAACTACCTCCTTCCTATTCCCTAGGAAGACCGGACCATTACCCTAATCCTCAATGAGATGTGCATTGCACATCCATGGTCGGCCAAGTACGGCCAAGTAACAAGTCATAGTATACACCTTTCATAATAACAAACCTAACCTTGAACTACACTCCAATGATCTTGACCGACCAATCTCTTAGAATGCCCATCGATCAAACTTTAAATCTATCGATGACGATCAAATTAAAGTGTTTTAGTTCAATCAATGGACTTCCCTAGGCTTTTGGAGTACATCTTGATTAACTATGCTTACACCAACTTTGGTGTCTAAGATTCTATGGAGAATAGTATCTCTAAGGTTTGCACATGGAGGATAATATTTCTCTTGACTCCTTTCCATAACATGTTAACCCCTAAAGCACTTAAGGTTAGGGGTTCAATAAAGTAGGGATGTTGAATATGGGGAGATCTAGCAGGGTTCGTACCTTCTACCCAATACTTTAAACCTTGCCAAATCAACAAGCTCTTCCTGAGTAGAGTCCCAAGTGGAATGGTGACTTTAGTTGATGCAAGAGCTACAACAATGGTTTGTTCAATATTTTCATAGATATAATATGCTTTGTTTGCATTAGAAACAAGAGATCTCTTGTTCTATGGGTTGTTATTCAAGTAAGGGCTTAGTTGTGATTTCATCTAGTTTTCGAGCCTTCTCTTGTGTAGGTGCATGAGGCAAGCTTGGAAGGCTCAAGACCTCATCATCCTACCCTATCTACAATTTTTCTTGAGTCACCTCTACTCATTCTTTGACCTTGTCAATTGCAGCTAACTACTAAACTGGGTCATGTATACCTTGTCCTTGGTGATGGTCTCTTTAACAGTTTGTAGTATTGTTGTAACACTCATTGTGCTAGAGGTAGTTGTTGTCTTGGGTGGCGATGTGAGTCCTTCACTCTAAAGCCTGAGTTTAGGAATCTTTCTTCTTTTCTTAGTAGTTTTTTGGCCAAAGACCAATCCATTCATTGTCCTAATGCCTATGATGCTAACTCCTCTAACTTTGCTTTGCTTATGAATGATAGTATGCATAGGAATGGGAATAGTATATTTACCAGTGATCATTTGCACTATTGATATGCTCAATGGAAGAGATTGCACTATCTCCTTGCTACTACTTGCCTTACGTTGTAGATAGTTTGGATACATGTAGGTGATTCCACATTCAAGAGGGCAACATTGGTCAATATCACCAACCTTAGCAGTTTTCTTTTTAGGACACCTCAAGGAAATGTGACTTAGCTAGGAGGCAATGGGATCCCTGCATATATAATAATAATAATAATAATAATTCCCTTTTTTAGAACATAATATTATAAATTGATGCAAGTTTTTTCCAAAAATAAAAAAACTGCTCTATTGAACAATGTGGTATACTTACACTTTAGAGATGCACAAATCCCCCCCCCCCCCCTTGATGGCCCCAAGCACCCTGTAAAACCTAGTACCAAGCTCCCAAGCACCCTAACTCTCACATACAAAAAATGAAAAATCTAAAAGCTTATTAAATCTCTCAAGGATGCTTTATGTAGTCCACTCAAGTTATATGTACGTATGCATATACCTCATTAGTGTGTAACGGCCCTAACAACTCTACCAAACCTTTTCCAATGTTCAACAGGGCTCTTTATGTACTACAAGAATATTTGAATCCCTAATGGGGATATCATCATTAGCACTAACAAGCTATTTAAGTACATTTGAAGAATCTCAAATAATACATATAGAATAATATTTATTGGCATTTGATCATTTCCATAGTAAGATACAAACCTTAAACAAGCCACATCACACATAACCTATTTATTTATATGAGGTCAAGCCATATACTAGCTATAACCTAAATAATATCTAGGTTATGAAATATCATTTACACGTTCACCATTACAAAAAATAAAAAACACTCACATTCTTCTTACAAAAAACAAATTGAAAAATCATTGTGCTTGCAAGAAGGTGTTATGTCTCTTACATAAGAGCTTTGTTTCAATAGTCTAGAAATCTCTACATAATAGGTTGATGTTACTTATAATACAAAAGATAAATGAAAAAATCATTATGCTTGTGAGAAGATGTTATGTCTCTTACATTAGAGCTTGGTTTGAGTAGGCTAGAAATCTGTATACAATAGGTTAGTGTTACTTGTAATGGTTTACTATTAGTCAAATTGAGAATATTCTAATGAAAATATGCTCAATTTTCCATTCTTGATCTAGAAGTGAAAATAAGTATTAGGCATATAAATAGGTATTATAGATTTTTCAAGGCATATCATTTTGTATTTAGCTTACAATAAGCCAATAAACATTGCTAATTTATAGTGGGATTTATTACAATCAAGAATCAAGGGCATAAACACTAGAAATCTTCAAGGTTGAAGGCTGTGTCTCCCACGTTTGGTAGTATTCATCCAATGATATGAACCATTTAGGAACGTGGTGAACTTGATGGAGAAGATTTATACAACCTATTTTTGTCTCACAACACCATGCAAAAAGTCTTCCCTCCACTTAAGTGGTCTAAAGTGTTAATATTATTCAACAAATCCCAATCATTGATGTGAAACATTTGGGAAAGTGTTTAACTTGGTAGAGAACATTTGCATAACCTCTTTTCCTCTTGTAACTCCATGCAATCCTAAAATTTTCTTTGAACTTTATATATCACTCACACACGCTTACACACATAAGCTGACACATACAGAGCCCAATATGAAAGTCATTTCATAGGTAGAGGCTAAAGAACAAAGTGTGGCTCCCTAAAAGACCATGATGGTTGGTCCAATGTAAAGATTCGACCATCCATTTTAAGTTTGTCTCCAACATTATGATGCACATAAATGTTGGTTACATAATAAGAAATTATTTTTTCCTCCCTCTAACAAATCACAAAAAAGTCAATCAACATCCCAAAAAGCATGGCCCTAATAATGCAAGTTTGTGAATAAATTTATTGTCGTAAAAAATATCATCTTGGGGGGATGTGTGCTTGATTCCTTATTGGGAAAATGATTGTTTTGGTAACATCAATCATTTTCTACATACTTTCCTTGTAAAGCATTCTTTAGATGAATTGTTAGGGAAAAAGGGAAAGGCAAAGAATAATACATGACAAAAGGAAGGCATGTTGGGGGTACGTGATGATGAGAATATAAATTTCTTTGGTGAGTATATATAGGACATGAATGGAGCATTACCATTACAACCACCCAAGACCTTCATGTGTCTCCAAACTAGGACAAGGGGATTGATTTAAGTGTAAAATTAGGGAGAATTGGTGATAAAGGGATTTGATTTGAGATACATGATGAACTTTGGGGGAGCTCCCTTTGATCCAAGCCTGGAATGTGGGGAGTCAAGTAGGGTGCAACACTTGACTCCTTCTCTCGTGTGGCCATTTCCTAAGAGGTGATTAATTGTCATGTGGTAATTGTGGATATACAAGGGCAATGATCAATACGTGAGAGGGATGCAAGAGTTGCCCTTCCCCCTCCCTATGATCTTGCCAGACTTGGACTGAAGGGAGCTCCCCGCACCACCATCTCTCTCTCTCTCTCTCTCTCTCTCTCTCTCTCTCTCTCTCTCTCTCTCTCTCTCTCTCTCTCTCTCTCTCTCTCTCTCTCTCTCTCTCTCTCTCTCTCTCTCTCTCTCTCTCTCTCTCTCTCTCTCTCTCTCTCTCTCTCTCTCTCTCTCTCTCTCTCTCTCTCTCTCTCTCTCCCTCCAAAGTTGGCATGAGTGCTTACCCTCTTTGTGTCTATCTACAGTATATTAGAGAAAATGCATGATAATGATTAGCCAAAGTGTTTGAGAATTTGGTTTGCAAGGTCTTGTATGTTATTAGGAGGCTATTTGGATCATGTATCATGATATTGGCTCTTTTCATATCAATATACATGGTAGAAAATGCATGATAATTAATAGCCTAGGTGTCAAATCATGATCTAGAGAGAGAGAGAGAGAGAGAGAGAGAGAGAGAGAGAGAGAGAGAGTGTGTGTGTGTGTGTGTGTGTGTGTGTGTTGGGGGGCAGTGCGTGTTTGTGTGTGCGCCCGCATGCATGCATCTATGTATAGTTTTAAACGCACTTTGAATAAGCAATTCATTCTAAGTGTGGCAAGCTTATCATGATGTTGATTAACCTATCTAAGAGCCTACAATTTTATGCTATGTATTTAGCGTTGAATAGACATGTATAAAATGTGACATTATCTATGCTATGTACAAGAGTTTTCCTTAATAGAGGAGTTAGGTACAAGAACCATTGGTTACTTATAGTCAGAGTCTTCTCAAGCTTTCAAAAGTTACTTTTGCATAAGATTTATGACCAACTATTAGATAGCAAGAGCTTGATGATTACAACTATCACCAAGAAATATTTTTGAAAAATTGTAGAGAATCTTATCTTATTTTTGGAAGTATGAGAATGTTGTCCTTCATTGAGCACCATTTAAAAAAAGTATACTTATCATGCACATTGTTCATCTCAATTCCTTTGTGTTTTGCAAAGCATTTCTAGTGCTTATTATGCCTATTATTGTTTATCTTGATTCCCTTGTTGTTAGGAAATAAGCCTCTTTGAGTGGAAAAGTACCATACAAGACAAAGGTATTATAAAGTTGTCCTCTATATATACGACATAGAGCTTAAAACTTAATCTCTCTTCCTTTCATAAAAGTGATTGCAATCTAGGATTATTAATGAACCTAGGATTGGGTAATCTTCCACCAGCAAAGGGATTTTCAATAAAGACAATTATGCATGTTAAGGAGTAACTCTATAGAGGGTTATCACGAGATAAAATGAAATAATCTTACTAAATCTCCCGCTTTATTGCTTTTTCAAGTGCCAAAAAATGGAATGATTATGACTTTTACATGTCTGTGTACATAGAAAATAGTGATTGTGTGCATATGGCATTTGCACACACATTGTGCAAGAGAGAGAGAGAGAGAGAGAGAGAGAGAGAGAGAGAGAGAGAGAGAGAGAGAGAGAGAGAGAGAGAGTGTGTGTGTGTGTGTGTGTGTGTGTGTGTGTGTGTGCGTGCATGTGCGTCTAAAGGGTCACCCTAACACAGTAGTTTAACACACATCCAAGTTAGTCACATCACAACCAATCAAAAATAAGAGTGGTGACATTGCACTTGGTACAATGAGAGCGTAAAACAAGAGGGAGATAAGTGCTACCCTTCCACTCTAGCATAGTCACAGATTTGACCTCTAAAGTAGTGCTAACTTTAGGTTCTATCTAACTAAAAGAGGTATTCTTCTTATAGAGCTTCCTAGTTTTTATTTTTAGTTATTCAACTTATCGAGTCCATCCATGCTTAGAGTTAATCATCAAGATTAAGATCTTCTACTTTCCATGTTCTCACTTATAATTTTATTTAGCTATCTAAAAATTTTATGTTATCACACAATGAAGTATATAAAAACAAGTTTCTTTTATAGCCCATTAAACATTCTCTCTCTCTCTCTCTCTCTCTCTCTCTCTCTCTCTCTCTCTCTCTCTCTCTCTCTCTCTCTCTCTCTCTCTCTATATATATATATATATATATATATATATATATATATATATATATATATATATATATATATATATATATATATATATATATATATTATAGAGAGAGAATAAATTGATGGATGATGGAAGATGATAAAGATATTAATGAAGATATGACTTTTGAAACTTCCAAGCCTCCCACAATGGTTTTACATTGTAAAAAGAGAGGGAAGAGAAGTTGGTTCATGCTCTCATAAAGAGGGGGTTTTTTGCCCGCAAGGGGTGGGGGGGGGGGGGGGGGGGGGGGGGGGGGGTTGTTGCTTGATGCATCCCACAAAGCATTATGCTTTTTGCCACTTTTGGGATGGTCCTAAATTGATTTGTTATTTGTTCATTTGAACCGCATACTCCAAAAAGTATGATATAATACTTGCCCTTTAAATTCCAATTTCTCTTATCCTCTCTTTGAGTCTAGTTTACTTTCAATTCTCGATTTCTAATATAATGAGTTTCCAATATTAGATTGATACATTGTGAAATACATTGTGAAATACAAATCAATCAATTTTTAAGCTATTCACATATACATTGTTTACTTTTCTTGGTTTGGTTTTCTAATGTTTAATTCATTATTCTCAATTTTGCATTTTTTAATACATTTGACTATTTTCTCCCATTGTACTTGTCGCTAACTTGTTAAAATTCACTTTTTTAATCAATATTCTCTTATGAGAAGTAATCTTAGACAACTTAAAATTAATGATTCAAGTATGGTGATGTTATACTCCACATTGTTAGGTTAAGGTATTGTTTATGAAATCATTGTGGAAGGCCATTGTTTGTAGTAGCCATTATTAAGGAAATCCATTGCATAAGTTACTCAATTTGGATATATTTCTTGTGATAGAAGTGAAAGCACGTGAAAACTATAAATGTTCAAAAAAAGAGAAGTCCATGTATATTACATCCTTGTTCCTTTAGAAAAAATTAGATGTTCTCATCTATCAAATTTTTTCTTTCACAAGGGTGGCTTCTTCTACCCACGTGGCATCTTCTTTAGGATAATATTTTCATTGTGCAAGATGTTCTCATAGGTCATTTTATCCACTCAGCCCTAAATGTTGGGAGTATGGAATGGAGGGGACCATGGAAGGTTAAGTTGTCTCATCTCCTACCTTTTTGAAGGTTTGAACCTAGGATATATGTGGACATCACTTATAAAGTATTAATCAAATGACCATTCATGGTGTTTGAGAGTCCATCTAGAGTAAGGAAAGAGATCATGAGTCATTTGGGTGCACTAATGATTATGGAGCTTATTGGGGGGATGTAATATTTCCACAACGAAATATTAACGACTCTAGATCCCGCGCAAAAGCAGTTTAGAAAATTCTCCCGCAACAAAAAAAGAACCTTGGCCTAAGTGCTCCATCCTCGCGCATTATCAATACCATTCCCGCGTGGTGCATATGAAACAGTGGCTCGAAACCGCAAGCCACAGTAGGAACTCCCTTTCAAGGGACAAAAAAGATAATGAAGCATGGCGGGAGAGGGAGTAGGTGTGGAGTAGGTGTTATGGAGGGGCATGGGGGAGGGAAGCATGCAATTGCCACTTGTGTGGCCACCCCCCCCCCCCCCACCTTCACCCCATATAAACCCCCCCTCCCAAGCTCGGGAGGGGATCGAGCTGTTGCTGCCGTCGTGAGGAGCTCCTGACGTCAGTTTGCTGCCGCCACCAGGCTGCTGCCGTCTTCATCATCATCATCATCATCATCTTCTTCTTCTTCTTCTTCTTCTTCTCCTCCTCCTCCTCCTCCTCCTCCTCCTCCTCCTCCTCCTCCTCCTCCTCCTCCTCCTCCTCCTCCTCCTCCTCCTCCTCCTCCTCCTCCTCCTCCTCCTCCTCCTCCTCCTCCTCCTCCTCCTCCTCCTCCTCCTCCTCCTCCTCCTCCTTCTCCTCCTCCTCCTCCTCCTCCTCCTCCTTCTTCTTCTTCTTCTTCTTCTTCTTCTTCTTCTTCTTCTTCTTCTTCTTCTTCTCCAATCATCTTCTCCACGTCATCTCCCTGTTTCTTCCAGAAGCTTGACAAGCTTCTATTGAAGTTTCTCTAGGCCTTGTTCACCCGTGCCTCTCGGATTTTTGACCATGTTTCCCAAGGACTATTTCCCGTGCCACGCAGGAGATCCCGAACTGAAGGCAATTTCAGAAATCGAAAAAGGGGACCAAGGGAGAGTTTGCTGAGTCGAGATTTACTTCATCAATGGCTCCCAAGAAAAAGTCGAGAGGAGCGCACGTGGGTGCTTCCACCCAAAGTACGAGTGGAAAATGCCCCAATATTGAATTCCCAAGTTTCGAATAATATTCCCGCATGGAAAGGTTGCACAAAGCATGTTTTAATTCACATAGAAAACTTAAATGCATTGGAAAATTTATATACTCGCTCAATTTACAAAGTGTAGTTGCATGACAAGTACTTGCATTTGCTTGCACTTCTATGGTCAAGGGTAGTTGCATTTTTTGAACGTATGATGCATAAGTTAAAAGATGGATTTGTGCAAAGACGTCCTTGTTGCATCACGCAAAGGACAGGGCATATAATACATAATGAACTTATGTAATAGTTTCCTAGTTGTGACTCGTGTATAAGATAATCATAGACGGCCATTAAATGATATCCGAATAGTTGTAATGCATGGAAAGGATTTATGTACTTCGCAAATCGCATGCAATGATAGTTACATTGTAGGTTGGGTTAAGTGATAAAGGAAGGATTAAATCAATGATGGATTCATGGCATGTGATCATGAAAGAATGATACACCATGCATGGAGTTCTTTTATCAAAGTTTGAATTTGGGAAAGGATGCATCTTCATTAAAATACTAAAAGATTGAATTCGATGCATAAAACGTAGGGTTTATAAGAATAACTTTGAATGTCGATCAATATCATGTAGGGCAAGGAAGAGAAAGATCACTATAGATCCTATAGTTGCATAAAGGCGAAAAGGTCTATGGTCTTGAAATTGCATATTCGCAGGGAATACAATATTAGTGAGTTTGGGAATCTCCCAATTTCCATTTTTTGAATACTAAAAAGGTGACGCCCAGATAACATGCCCATAAGTTTCTCAAAGCCATATGATGTGACCTATCATTGGAAAGTGCTTGAAAAATGGAATCTATTGAACTATAAAGCACTTGATTTGGAGTTATAGTATTCAAGTTATGACAAATCTAAAGATTTGACCATATGTCCCAAACTTATGGGAAATTCCCATTTTCCCCAATGTGGTGTTAGAGAATGATACATCTCATACATCTTGCAGTTACTTACATCTTTAGGGAAAGTATTTGCATCTCTAAGGGAAGGATCACCTTTAATCATAAGACAATTAGATCAATTAGGTAAATTCCATGTAATTGTGTAACTCACATGAGATTCATAAAGGTGTGAATAGTTGGCATACGACGAACACCCCAATGTGCCAGGTTAGGGTAAGTTATGTTAAAATTCTGCCTAGTATCGCACTTGGGATGCCGATTTAATATTTCCGAATCTCAAAGGTCCTACCCACATTCTCGAAATGTTAGGATTATCTAATCACCCGTGCAATAATAATCTAGGGTTCTCACCCTAAGGATCGGTTCACCAAATGCTAGACCTCCGCAAGGAATTTAGGTACCCTAGGGCCAAAACGTTTATTGGCCTAGTAGGGTCAAGGTTTTGGATTGGGTGAATAGGACTCCCAAGCCCTACATCTTGACCAAAGGTATTCTTGATCAAGGAATACCGTGTGATGAGAAGAATATTCCCACAAGTCAAATACTGACACCTTTCTCGTGCTACAAGCTGCAATGTCATATGCTTTTGTATCTAAATCACAAAATAGTATTGCTACTTCTTAGACCAAGCTTGGCAAGTTCTAATTACAAGTCTAATTTTCTAGAAGTTGAGTAGTCATCCTGCTACAACACTCTTCCTTGGGATTAATTTGCCAAGCTAGGGTAGTTATGAATTGCCAAGAAAGCAATTAACCAACCAAGTTAGGGCGACGGGGTTGCCCAGGATTTATTGGCCATAATATATGGAAACCTAAAGTAGTGATAACAATGTATAAACCCTAACCCAAGGAAAAAAGGGTAAACAAGCAACTCAGCTTACGAAACCCTTGGAATCTTGCCAAGTCGCAAATGATCCAGGATCGAATGCTGGAAGTATTCGTGGAAAATGAATTACACCTTGGTAGTTGGCCATAAGAACGACCACTGGAATGCTCGCGATTGTACACTTAGATGCACTGTTTGTACTTCTTTGATCAAGGAAGTAATTCCGAAAAAACAACTAATGCTTCACGTTAAAATCTTGGAGGGAGAGGCAGTATCAGCTACCTCCGACTGTCTGCCTGCTGACCCTATCCAAGAGGATTGTTAGCCGCGCCGGGTATGTGGATCGAACCCGTCGTAAGATGTCTCTCCGTGGGTGTTGCTTGGAGCAGGAGGACGCTTGGGTGCCAGTGGAGGCTCTAGTCGTAAATTCCTTGCCTCTGGATCCTACACAAGAGGTCGACGTGACTCAAGATGGGATCTCGAGGTCCGCATACTAGTCAACGGGCAAAACTTGGAATAGCGATCCCTGAGGATTGCTGGAATAGCCTTTGGGCTGGATATTTGATGTATTCCAAAAACTATGATAAATAAAGATCAAATGTTGAAAAGGAACTTGCTTGACATTGTTTTTTGTGTCAGTGCTTAAGTTACATGAAGGAACCAGTGATTAATTTGGTTAATTAAGGAAGCTATTTTCGCTTGTCAAACTAAATGTGGTAGGTAATTGGATAACTAAAGCAACCTTAGGAAAGTGCGGTGGATGTGACTCTAGGTCTGTCCTACGGAAGGGTGGTCCGGTTGGCCGAGAACTTTCATCAAAGGAATTGAGAGCAAGGTAACAATGACCTAGAAACTATAGAGCTAGAGTCTCGATTAATATTGTTTTAGGGGAATGGAATGGGACTATGCCTTATGGGCAGAGAGGTCAAGCTTCGCATCCCTCTCGTTTCCCATTCTCCTTGAACCAAGTGCAGTATAAATCTGCTTCGACCCTGATGTCTCTACGCAAAGTAGTTCGTCTGGGGCTCGACGCTAGCTACCTCCTAGGAACTTGACTATTAGGAAAACCCTGATTCAAGTTGGTTCTAAGTGGGAATGGCCAGGTGCTTTCGCTTCGTGGCAAACTTGGGGAGACCTAGATCGCAAACCCCGTGACATTCCTTGTGAGTGTCGGGCAACACTTTCTAGACTCTCTTCCCGATGGGCTGCTAAGACGTGTCCTAGAAGTGGATAGGCGGACACGTTACAATTGATATCAGAGCGAACCAACGAGATCTAATATTTACAAGGAAACTTAATGAGGGAAAATAGAGCAATGTTGTCGTTAAGAACATTTCCTTACTTACTTATGGATACTGGCTTGCAGAGTCATGAAGCATGGAACAAATTCTTGGTGTTCCAGGTTATGTTTATGACTGCAATGCATGCTTTGGATTATCGATGGAGGCTAGGCATGATGAATATTCTAGACCATATCTACAATCCTTCACCCCTGTACTACGTGGAACGGAGATGGACAAGTGAATCAGGAATATATTACATAGCGGCCCACGGACTTGTGTACCTTCAGACCAACTTGAAGAGAATCAAGTGGATGGAGGATTTAAAGATCGTGAAGCTGTTCATCTTTGTCGAGGCTCACACAAACGCAACCCTACATGTCGGGAGATGGAAGGTCAAGCAGCTCAAGACTTTGGTGGAAACAATGGTACAGAGACCAAGGGATCTCGGAAGGGTCATTTACTTGGGAAAAGCTTAAAAAAGCTCTGCAAGGGAGATATTTGCCACTTGCCTACCGCACACAGAAGATGAACGAATTCTATGAATTAAAGTAGCTTGGACTATCCCTGGATGCATATTATTCAAAGTTCATCTCTCTCTTAAACTACGCACCACAAATGGATATGACCCAATAGGTGTCAAAGTTTTGTGCTGGGTTAAATCCACCCATAAACACCCGCTTGGAATCAATGCGTCCAATGGATCTACAAGACGTGCTCATTCGAGCTGCACCGATAATATAGGAGATGCAGACCAAGCCAAGTAATAATAGGACTTGTTCTTATAAGGAACAAAACAAGGGGATGTATAGATCTGTTGAGTGTTGAAATGACCTATTTTTTGGCTGATTTTTGTTGTTTTTGAGAGCTGAATGGTTGATTTTATGAGATGATTGATTGGTTTGGAAGTGGTTTGAGAATGTTTTGGATAGGTTGAAATGGTTTTATGGAGCTCATGATGTTTATTAGTAGAGATGTGAAGTTTTGATGATGTTCTGATATGATCTGATAGGTTCTAATTGGTTCTATTAAGCTTCTGTTTTATTCTGTTTGTATGGAGAGATGGAGTATTGATTGATAGGGTTTGAGATTTTTTGGAAGCTTATTGAGTGATTTTTGATGGTTTGGAATGGTTTTGGTATGAGTTATGTGGTTCTGATGCTTTCTGTTAACCTTCTCTAACTCTCTGATGAGCTTCTGTAGACCTTCTGTATGCTTCTGTATGTGTTCTAATGGATGAGAGTGTAGCTTGGGAAAGTTTTATAGCCTTGGAAAGAGGTGAATACAAGTGCAAAAGAGCTAAAAGAAGTGAAAGAAGTAGCTGTTGAAGACTCAAGTAAAGACTGGAGCGAAGTAACAGTGATGAGCTATGAAAGGACACTGTAGTGGCTCTGGTGACTCTTCATATCAGACACACCTCTTGGGAGGGGTATCCACGACCTAAGAGGGATTATTGTGAGTGATCATGAGAGATTGTAGTGAGGATATGATGTATTATTGATGGAGAGAGAGAGAGAGAATCAGAGATAGCCAATTCTACTAAAACATAGTGATTGTATGTGAGAGAATAAGAGAGAAGACTATGAAGATATTGAAGATGAATACTATGTGATTTATTTCCATTCAAAGATGGTGTATTTCTTTGCTTTCTTTGTTCTATTGATGGATTTTGTGAAGATATTGAAGAATATGGTTGATTCTATCAAATTCGTGGGAGATCTACATGATGCTGCATGAAGATTTGTTGTGCCTGGTGTTCTTTTCTTCATTGTGATCATATAAAACCTGATAAAAAATCTTGTTGATGTTACAAAATAGATTTTCTTGCAAAAGAATTCCCTTTTCCTTGGTGTTTCTCTTGGGGCTCCATGTTTTTGGTGCGCAGCCGGGGAAACTTGCCATCAACAAGCACCAGAAGAGGCTGAAAATGAAGGAAATGGCATTGCCAAGAAGAGAAGAATTCAATGGATGTTTGTAAAGTTCCTTCTTCCATTGGAGAGTTGGAATTTCTCATCATCAAAGCCACTTTCCACGATAAGTTGATCCCACAATGGCGGAAACACATCACCATCATGATGCATGCTCTATGTGGTGGACAGTTTCCTCTTCTTGTTGAAGCAGCAGAAACTTGCATCTTGGTGGCAAACTGTTTGGGAACAAACTGAAGAGCAGAAACAGAGAGAATGACCATCTATGGAAGATTTGGCATTCATTGAGAAGTTTCCAGATATCATCAAGTAGGAGACTGTGAAGAAGCTTCAGGAGTCTTGGTCTGTGGAGGTTCACAAAGATAAGAAGGAAAAGAGTTGGAATTTGTTCGTGGATGCTCAACAGCAAGATATGTGGGATGCTTGGTGTTCTGACAATCTTCTGTTTGTTCAATTGGCAACCCACTGGAAGTTGGTAGACAGAGTGTTCTTCACAACATACACTATTGAAACCATCAGAAGCTGGCACTACTATGATAATGGCACCACCACAATGCTGAGACATATGCATTTTGACACCTTCAAAACCGAATACCTTCCTCTGTGCAGTGGCATGAAAGCAGAATTCAGAGACGTTGAAAAGGAAGAAGTAGAAGAAATGTTGGCAAAAGAGTTCTCCAGAGACTGAAGCCTTCTGTTAATCCTCTGTGGAGCACTAACAACAGAGTGGACCCAACCCCCTGATGAATGACGCAATAAAGAGGCAAGCATTAGAACGAGTCCAGAGGTACGTGAGAAGAGAGAAAGCAAAAATCAAAGCTAAGAATGAACTCGCAGCAGAAGCCGCCTTTGACGCCCTTGCGGAACTCTTTACAGAAGTCCCAATGGCACATCAAGCCCTTCCTCCTCCTGCTGGAGGTCCACTTCCAAGCCAGATCCATCTTGGAAATATTGATGACAGGCCAGCGAATGTAGTTCCATTGCCAGTTTTTAAGGGAGAGTACAATGAAGACCCTGATCTTCATGTAGCAGAGTTTATGGTAGCATGTGTGGCTAACAATGCCAGAACCCCTAAGCATTGGTTAGCAATATTCCCTGCCACTTTCAAGGGCGTGGCATTTTAGTGGTATGAGAGACAAGCAGCAGGAACTTTTGGCACATGGGACGACCTGAAGTTGGCCTTCCTCACTAAATTCAGGCGTGAAGGTTTTGAAGAGCGGATGCGAGAGGAATTTATGAATTTAAGTCAGTCCTCTGGAGAAAGAGTAGAAGCTTATGTCTCACGAATGGAATCCATCCTGAAGAGATGGACTAACCATAATCTAGATGATGGCATTCAGAAGGGGATGTTTCTGAGAGGATTACAACCAGAAGTCCGTAAGTTTGTGGAGCTGCAAAGACCAACCACGCTACAAGCTGCAACAGAATGTGCAAGATTGTACGATGAAGTGGAAGCTAGATTGGCGATGAATCCAGGAAGAGGAGTCCTACCTCCTCTGATGCCAGGAATGATGCACCCACCAAATGCAGTCCCAGGGACTGTTCCCTACCCCTACCAACAGATGCCCCCAGTATCACAGTACAGTGCACCAAATCCACAGTGGCCACAATCCATGCCTCAAATGATGGTTCAACCACAACAATAATGGTCCCAACCAATTTCCTCAATGCCAAATTAGCAGCAACAGTGGAACCCTACCAACTGGACCCAACAGCCAACAGTTCAAACAGGAGCTCTGAATCAAAATCAGAACAGAGACCCCTCTGCACCAGCCCAACCTGTTTATGTAGTGATTACAGAGACTCCTCAAAACCCTACTGTCAGTACCTCGGGAGGAGAAAGCTTGAAGGATTATTTATCCAACTCAGTTGCAAATATCAAAAAGAGTTGATGGATGTGATTACAGAGCAATTGCAAACTCTGAAAGTGAATACTGCTAGCATATCCAACGTTGCAGAAGCATGAAGAGATGTGATGCGATCAAATACTTGGTGTGGTAAGTGTCATCAAGCAGGCCATTTAGCCACTGAATGTACACGAAAACCAACCATTCCTGGAGCTTTCTGTTCCTACTGTTTGCGGAAGAACCATACAGAGGATATTTGCTCTCTGAAGGAGATGCATGATAGGAGAAGAAAGGAAGAAGACGCAAGATTCAACTTGCTAGAATCCAAAATGACAACACAGGATATTGAACCCAAGCCTAGAGAGTTTGGTCCTAATTTCGGTCCAAGGAGGTTTCCCTCACAAAGTTACAGAGGAAGACAGTCTGGCGGTGGTCAGAGATCAGAAGTGGAGTATTACAGATGCGGAGAAAAGGGACACATTTCACCAAATTGTCCAAATCCCAGAAGGTCAGTGGATTATAAGCCCTTATGCAATCGATGCAAAGGAGAAGGCCACACTGCAAAAGACTGTCCTCCAAGCCCAGCCCCAGTGAAAAACAGTGCTACTGATAGTCCGAAGAGCCTACCTCCAATTTAGTGGAATTGGAAGTTGCTGCCATCACACGTGCAAAGAAGAAGGAACCACCTATCCAGAAAGAAAATAATCCTCCTGCCAGAACAGTGAAGTTCAATCTTCCACCAGAAGAACAGAACATAACAGAGCCTAACAGTGCCGTACAGAGCACCACAGTGCCACAGAGAGTCACAGAGACAGTTCCAGAGACAGTACCAGAGGTTCAGGAGATCGAAGAGGAGGAAGTGCCACAAGTGGCAAAAGAAGTCCCCATGATGCCTCTGTTGGAAGAAAAAAGGAAAATGAAAATGGGTGTTGCTCCATTTCCTAACCGGTTAGAGAAGCCAGTGGATCCTATTAGGGAATAGGATCTGGTCAGAGATCTAGATACCTTTAAACCAAACCTCACATTCCGACAATTATTGATGCTGTCTCCCAGTTGCCGAAAAAGGTTCAAAAGTATACTGACAAGAAGATGTGGCTTAAGGATTGCTCCCTCAATAGCAACAAAGTCCAACAAAGCTCCAGAGCCTGTAAAAGAAGTGGATGTGGCGCTTCCTAGATCCGGGTATCCCAGAGACTGGCGTGTGGATAGAAGGCTGCTTCATTGCAATTGCCCTGATTGATGGTGGTTCATCAATGAACATTATGATGGATGTGACAATGAAGGATCTAGGCCTACAATGTGTGCAACCAACCCAATGGCTCATTAGACTGGCGGATCAGAGTAGAATCAAGCCTTTGGGCATTCTCCCATATGTGAAGACAATAGTAGCTCGAAAAGATTATTGGCTAACCTATCTGGTGGTGAAGCCAAACTCTTATGGTACATCCTACCCTCTGTTACTGGGCAGACCATGGCTTTTTGAAGCCAGAGCAAGGACGGATTGGTTCAAAGGAACCTTGACCTTGGGTAGAGGAACCAACAAAGTGGTGCTGAAGCTATATGGTTCTCAAAAAGGGCATGGATCCACCTCCTTGGAATTATCTTCTAACTCCCCTAATGAGGCTACACATGGAATATCAGCAGACGAAGATACTGTCAAACGAATCCTTCTCAAGAAAACAGTGGCACGTTCCTTAACAGTGGATACTGTAAGTCGACTCCCAAAAGATGCAAAGCCATTATCAATGGGTGAATACTCCTGCCTGAACTAGGAACGATTTACGAAATCACTTCTGACAGTGAGATAGAAGCATGGATGTACTGCTCTCCCTGTTACATGGCCATAGCAGAGCCAGAGACAGAGGCAGAAGATGAAACAGAGAACCTGTTCTTCTCTTACAGAGCTCCTACAGAGACAGAGACGGAGACAGAGCGAGAGACAGAGACAGAGACAGAGACAGAAACAAAGACAGAAGAGGATGGAGATGATATGGAAGAAGAAGGTTATGAAAGCGAGATGGAAGAGTCTATCCCACCTGAAGAGGATACATATGAAGAAGAAGTACCAGAAGCATCGGAAGCAGACGAGCTCATGCTATGGGACAGAATGGCGCTGGTACCATTTGTTCTGGTAAATGGATCTTCTCATATGCAAAATCTTTATAAGAAATGGATTAAGAAGAACAAGCCGTCTTTCAATATTGGCTCATGCCGTCCTCCCCCATCCTTGCCAAAGAATGATGATGATGATGATGCACCGTGCCAATAAGCACCAGTCCCACGATTCCAACAGGAATCAGAGGGTCCCTATTATGTGATGTTCCTGGATGCGTCATCAGAAGATGAGTCTTTAAGCCAAGAGGTAACTAATCTTGAAACCAAACCCGAAACGGATCTAATCCCATTTCAACATCTCAAGGAGCAACCTAAGTATCCACCAAAAGAAGAAGTTGGTTCTAGTGGGACATCGGATGAGGACACCACCCCCTTGAAGGAGTCGGATCTGTACCCACAAGCAGTCCGCGGGACCTTCATCCGTGAAGTAGAAGGTGAAAGGCAATTAACTTTTGTGGATGCAGATGGCACTGAACGCCATTTGAAGGTGGGTAGTAGCCTACCAGAAGAGGAGTTGTCAACTTTGTACAACTTGTTGAAAGAGAATTTGGACGTGTTTGCGTGGTCCTACAAAGACCTAAAGGGGATTGATCCCACAATATGTCAGCATCATATTGATTTGGAGCTTGATGCCATGCCAGTACGACAACGAGAGAGGCGAATGAACCTGAATTATTCCACATTGGTGAAAGCGGAGCTGCTGAAGCTTCTGGAAGCCGAGTTCATCTATCCAGTGGCAAATAGTGAATGGGTTTCACCCATCGTGGTGGTACCCAAGAAGAATGGCAAGCTTCGTATATGTGTGGATTTCCGCAAGTTGAATTCCAAGACGAAGAAGGATCACTTTCCTATCCCTTTCACATACCAACTGTTGGACACACTGGCAGGACATGAGCTTTATTCACTTCTGGATGGATTTAGTGGATACAACCAAGTGCAAATCGCAAAAGAGGACCAATCCAAAACAACCTTCACCACAGAATGGGGGACCTACGCTTAAGGAGTCATGCCATTTGGGCTCTGCAATGCCCCTGCTACTTTCCAACGAGTCATGATGGTCGCATTCAAAAATCATCTACACGACTTTATTGAGGTATATTTGGATGACTTCTGTGTCTATAGTTTGATCCCTGAACACTGGGGACACCTGGAACAATGCTTTGACCGATGCCTTGACCGATGCCGGGAGTATGGGATTTCCCTCAACCCTGACAAATGCATATTTGGGGTCTCTTCTGGATTTCTGTTGGGCCACATTGTCTCTACACAAGGGATATCAACAGACCCTGCAAAGATCGAAAAGATCGCAGCTTTGACAGCACCCACCAACCTCAAACAGTTGAGGGGATTCCTAGGCCATGTGGGTTATTATAGAAGATTCATAGCCCATTTTGCCACAAAGACAACCTCCTTGCACAAGCTTCTGAGGAAAGATGCAGAGTTTATTTGGACAGAAGAATGTGACAAAGCTTTCAACACTCTGAAGCAGTGTCTGATTGAGGCACCCATTCTGCAACCTCCTAATTGGACGAAGGAGTTTCATGTACACACTGATGCATCTATTGAAGGCTTAGGCGCAATTCTTTGCCAGAAGGGCTCCTCGAAGCTGGATCAACCGATCTATTACGCAAGCCGAAAAGTCACTGATAGGGAATGGAACTACACAGTGACAGAGCTAGAGTGCTTGGCAATGGTGTTTGCCCTAGAAAAGTTTCGCCACTACCTCCTATCTACCCACTTTAAATTTTATGTGGACCATGAGGCCCTGTCGTTCCTGATGAACAAAGCAGATGTGAAAGGACGAATGATGAGATGGCTCCTTCTATTCTAGGAGTTCGACTTTGAGGTAATTACCAAACTTGGTCGTTCCCATGTTCTGGCTGATCATCTGCCGCATATCCCACAAATTGTAGACAATGAGCAGGATGATCCAGACCTCCTTGATGCTTCCCTATTCCTGGTAGAAATTGTAACCCCCTAGTATGCAGATATTGCCAATCTGCTGGCAACCCAACAATACCCTCATGGCATTTCTAGTCGGGAAAGGAAGAAGCTTATGTTACAATCAGCCCCCTACACCCTGTGAGGTGGTGCACTCTACAAGAAAGGCAAAGATGAAGTGCTCAGAAGATGTGTTGCAGGAGATGAGATTGGGATTGTTCTGAAGGCTTGCCATGACGAGCCATGTGAAGGCCACTTTGTAGAAAAAGCCATAGCCCGGAAGGCTCTGCTAGCAGGATACCGGTGGCCTACCCTCCATAAGGATGCCTATGATTAGTGTAAAAGACGTGATGCTTGTCAAAGAATGGGGAAACCTACCAACACCAGTGCCATGCCATTGCAACCTATCCTTCCTTTGAAGCCTTTTGAGAAGTGGGGCATCGACTTCGTAGGCCCAATTGATCCTCCTACTAGAAGGAAGCAGAACAGATACATCCTCGTATGTACGGATTATGTCACAAAGTGGTGAAAAAAAAAGAAAAAAAAACAAGATAAGAAAAACGAAAACAAACAAAACTGTTATGGGAGAAAAGGAAGCAATTCCCTGTCATAGCAGGCCTTGTTCCAAGAAAAGGTGGTCAACACCCTTGGGCGAGAAGCTGGCTGTGGAAAAGGTGGCAACACGCAGCAGTCCAGAAAGTGGATTCATCAATTGATATCCCTAGGATCCGGTTCCGAAGCTGCCTCCCTTGGTACGTTGTGTCCTTTGCCTTTCTGCAGAGCATTTGACAGTCCTCTAGCAGACGCCGTGTCCTATCCAACACAACATTCGATGATGGCTACCTCCCTGGGTATGCCTCTTCAACAAACTAACGACGTGATCTTGATCGACAAACAATTGAGTGACGCGAGCTTTCATCCTAACCGGATGGGGAAGTGAGTACGGGTTGCCCTCTGTAACTATCAACAGAGTGTGAGACAGAGGGTGGGGCGAGTGACCAATCTTTTCCCTTCAAATCAAATGAGAGGTGAGAAGTGTGAATGAAGTGTTGCACGCAGGGATGGGCCTCTCAATGCACAAAGCACAATTTCTTTTTGTGCACTATACTATAAGGCTCCCTGGCCTTTCTTCTCGCACCGTATGCCGACACAGGGCAGGATGCACAGTTGCACCATCAAATGCGCACAAGGCATACAACCTTTGCACAAGTGACTGCGAGGATTACATCAATGGATTTTAGGACATGGCTGCCCTCATGTATCTATCATCAAAGCGTGAGACAGAGGGTGGGCTGAGTGTAACTAGAGTTTCTTCAATCAATTACCGAGAGGTGAGATTGAGGGACGTTACGACATTTGGAGTCAGGTATGTTCCCGTTTCCCTATGAACCCACGGGGTGGGTCTCTACTGTCATCACAAGGCACGTCACCCTGTTCTGTACACTGCACTGTAAGGCTCCCTTGCCTTCCTTCTTGCACTTATGCCAGACGGGTTGGACGCACTAATGCACCATCAACTGTGCACCTTGGCATACTCCCTCTGCACCATTCTCTTGTCGATTCCTAAACCGGGTACGAGATATGGGTTTCAATCATTCTTCCTCGAGTGATATTAGTCCTGGGGCGAGTGACAGTTCTTTCATTCCATTTGAGTGACTGTGAGTTGAGTGCAACATCCCTCATCATCGATGAATTTCCTGTGATTCCTTCAACCAGTTATCTCCTTGGGTGCTGCCATGTGTTCCCTGCCACGAAGGACGAGTGCTGAGAAGATGCCTTGGTACCTCCTACAGCCAACAATGACAGTGGACGTGCCATCGACAATCAAACTTGATTCTCTACAACTTGGGCCAAGTTTTTCTAAACCTACACCTTCTGTTTCTCAGTGACGTTCATGTTTTAAGTGTGAGGACGTTAGTGGATGGTTTGTTGCATGGTCCTAGGTCCCTGTTGCTCAGTTCACCCTATCCGTTAAGGTTTTAAGTGTGGGGACGCGTCCCTGCGCGTCTACATTGCATATCCTTTTGCGTATGCCTCAACCTGCTAATGCCTCTATGCCATGCCTTGCTTTTACCCTGATGGGGTCCCTTACCACCCACCCGTTTATGTTCCACCCACCCTCGGGGCCGTTCCCTTGCAGTTTTCCTTTATTCCCTGATTTTGTTGTCCTGCCATGTGAACGTACCGTACGTTCACCGAAATCCACATCCAACCTTATAGCCATGTTCCTCCCTTTGAACTGACCATTTTTCCTTTTTAGCTACCCCTATTCTGGTGCACGGTTTTCATGTTATTAATTTTTGAAGCATTTTGTGCACATTAGCCGGTTTTTCCATATGAATGCAATTTTCTTACTTCAGCACCGTGATCTAACGTCATAGCCCTGACAAAAAATTTCTCCTTGATATTTTTTCTTTTTACTCCATGTCATTTCGTTGCCCGGTTTGTTCAATATTAATTTTGCTGTTTTTCAAGACTTTCTCGTGCATCTTTTTGACATTTTTCCATGTGAACCTACCCTGTTTCCATCGGAATTCCAAATTGATTTCACAGCCGTGTCCGCCGTGCCTTCCCCCACCTTTTTCCTTTTTCCTCCACCTCTTTCAACTTCTGGATTTATTATTTTTAATTGTTAAATGTGTTTTCGAGAGTATTTTTGGTGTTTTTCGCATGTAAACCCCTCCTACTTGCGTCAGAACTAAGTTCTGACGTGACAACCCACACCCCCCCTTCCTGCGGCCATTTTTCCTTTTTACTGCCTATCATTCCGGCCAGCAGTTCGCCCAATATTAATTTTCGATCCCATTTTCGGGTTTGTTTTTTGGGTTTTTCCCACGTGAACGCATCTTATCTCAGTCGGAACTATGTTTTGATGTGATAGGATTGTCGGGCACGTTTTTTTGCACCTTTTTCCTTTTTCCTACACCTCGTTCTAATGCACGGATCTTCCGATATTAATTTTTAATTGCGTTTTTTGACCCGTTTTTTGTGTTTTTTGCATGTGAACGCCCTGTCTTTCACCTGGAACCCCCGCTGCACATTTTCCTGTCTTCCCCCTGCCGTCCTGCCCAATTTTTGTTTTTACGGCATTTTGTTTTGATGATCGGATTGGGAGATATTAATTTTTCTTTATTTTTACGTGTTTTCGCACGACTCGTCTCGCGCATGAACGCGTTTGTTTTTTATTTTATGCGTCTCCACGCGCCCCAGTCGCATCCGCGTGCCCCGTCTCGACATTCCAGCGCTATTTAGATCCCGTCACGGCTAATTTTTTTACCCCGCCCCACGCACGCGCGCGGGACGGGGGTACGCCTTTCTTTAATGGCAGCCGCCTATTCTCCCCCATGGACCCCCGCCCATTCCCCTATAGGCACCCCATGGTCCCCCTACCCCTACCCTTCCCCCTGGTCACCCCTAACCCCCCCCCCCCCCCCACCCCCCCGGCCCCTCCCCCCCCCCCTTTCACCCTACCCCCACCCCCATCCCCATGGGCACCCTCCCATGGGCGTACCCCTCCCACCCCCCACCCCTCGGGCGCCTTTCCACCCCACCCTTCCCTATCCCCCCCACCCTTCTCTCTCCCCGACCCCTTCCCCCCCCAACCACCTCTCTTCCTCTCCCTTCCCCTACGGGTCTCCCTCCATCCCCTCTCCATCTCCACCTCCATCTCCTTCCCCTTCATCTTCTTCTTCACCCTCCCCTCCTCCTCTTCTTCCTCCCCTCCTCCTCTTCCCCTTCCCCTCCCTCTTCTCCTCTGCAACGCCCCGCCGTGGGCCTCCCTACCTCCCTCTGTCATCGTGCGCACGCCACCTCCGACGCCACGTGCCCTGTGGCCTCCTCCTCGCCGTACCGCCGTGGCCCGGCGCCCTGCCCCGTGGTCTTCTCCCCCACGCCGCCATGTGCCCCACCCTTGCCTGGCGTGCAGCCGTCTCCTGTGCCTGCGCCCCCGCTGCCGTTCGTGGCCTCCTGTAGCCCGCGTCCTGCGCCTCTGCCCCATGACGCCGCCTCGTGCCGCACTGCCACCTGCCTTGTGCCAATCCACCGCCCCTGCCTGTCCTGTACACCACGTGCCCCACCCATTCCTACCCCCCATCTAAGCCCCCCTTCCCCCACAGCACACCAAAACCCACCCACCCCCCACCCAAGCCCCCAGTCCCACCACCAAACCACCCTAACCCCTCCAAGCCCCTGTTCTCCCCCCAGAAACCCACAGAACTGCAGAACCGCAGAAACCCCTCCAAGCTACTGTTCCCCCCGTAGAACCGCAGAAACCCTTCTCCAACACTGTTCACACCCCGCAGACAACCACTTAACCCCCCATCAACCCCCCTTTTACCCGCGGACAACCAGCAGCACCCGCAGCCATTCAAGAAACCACCGGTCGAAACCCGCAAATACCATTCTCCACCCCTTGACACACGCCAGCGTGGTTGTGTTCGTGCGAGTTTGATTGCTCGTGTTCGGGTGCTGCTGCCGGCTGTTCACATGCAGCTATCACGCAGTCTATTCTTGGGTATATTCTCGGATTTTTAATTCCAAAAACTTGAAAACCTTCAAAATACATTGAAAAATAAAAAAAAATATTAAAAAACACTTAAAATTCAAAAAAAATCTAGGAAAAATCCCAATATTTCTGCAGTATTTTGAACTATTTTTCTACACCGAAAATTTCAGGAAAAATTTTCAGACCGTTTTAAAATTCAAAATTCTTTTAAAAATACCAAAAAAATAAAAAAAAACATTAAAATTTGTAAAAAACTCCAAATTAATTGCCAACTTTTTTCCCTAAAATTCCATTAATATTTTTACTTATTTTTGGCATATTTTCTAAGTTGTAAAAATACTTCATTAAATTCTAAATTAATAACAAAATCCTTTTTCATTCAAAATACAAACTGAAAAATCTAGAAAAAAATCTAGATACATTTTTGGATTGAGAAGAGCGCATTCATTACATTCACATACACCCACTACCAGGTATTTTTCCTTTTATATTTTTATTTTTTTTTTCATTACCCCAAAACTCACGGTTAATTTTTAAAATGAACCCTAAACACCACCATGGCATGCGTATTCGCACTAAACACACCATTTTTTTAATTAAAAATTAACAAGCCGTTCACTTAGCACACGCTAAGTGCGCTTAAGAGGTACTTTAACATTTTTAATAAAAATGAACCAGCCGTCACAAGAGCACGCGCTGGCAAAAAAGCGCTCCACATCACCTTAATTTTTAATAAATGAACTTGCATTTAGAGACCCAGTCTGGGTATCGAAGTCTGGGATTCAGATTAAATCACCGCTCTAACCTAATAATTGGTAATTAAATTTTTAAGAAGGAACCGCCGTTTTCTTGATAAGGTTTATCACTTAATAAAAATTCATCCATTTCTTAATAATTTATTAAAATGAACCTTTCATTTAAATTAATTCCCCCTCACTGCACTTATTTTCCCTTTTTAATGAACCCGTTTCGTGGGATGGGTACACGAAGTCTTCAGAGTTGTCTCCATGGTCAAACCTGATTATCAAAGTTGTGGTCCTGATATGTGTGGGTTGTTGTTATGTTTTGGTTCAGTTTCTTTGTTACGGTTAAGGATACGGTATGTAGTTTTTTTTCTTTATTGCCTAATACGGGGATTTGGGTATTTGCATGTTGCATAGCATGAAGCTTTCGGTCGCATATGTCTAGAGGTCATGTCAAATTTTTTCTAGGCTGTGGTTTGCTTGGGAATAGTTGGTCGAGTCACGTTTTACCATCTTGGTTGATATCTTATCCTTGGTTTTTGTATGTTGCTTTGCAGGCATTCTCCTTGTTTGTCTGTGTTTGTGGTGTGTGTGTAACCATCTGAATAGCGCCCTCTCGTACTCCTCCCCCAATTCAGTACGTTCCTTTGGATGTCCATGATTATTCTTTATTACTGGATTCGGATGTTGTTGCTAAAGCGAGCTTGTCCAAGTTTGTGAGCTTGTCTTTCCCCCTGGTTCCAGATGATCCTTCCCTTTGTGACGAGTTTCTAACCTCTTACAGCAAGAGGTCTGGTCTAGTCCATGGCACAACTATTCTTCTGACACCAAAGAGTCTACACAAGGCTCTCAGTTTGCCATATCATGGGGAATCTGTCCCTACTGCCAGATAGTTGTTTACCAATGACGATATTTTGAAGCTTTTGCAGAAGCAGATTCAAGATATTCTTGATCCGAAGAAGGTCATTATCACGTCAGGAGTGGGTGTTTCCATGATTTCCAATCCCTTATGGAAACAGATATGCCAATTCCTTCAGGACAGGTTCATGCCTGCAAAATCCCCTTCTCATTATCTTTCCAAGGAGTTGTTTACAGCTTCCCGAATGATTTTGAAAGGCATAACCATTGATTGGAGTACCTATCTCCTCTCCAAGATGGATCACCATTTTATCCGAGCTACTCAAGGAAATGTGACTAATGTTACATTTGGGTCCTTCCTCTACATCTTCTTGCTACATGCTGCCCCAGCAAAGGAAGTTCCTTTACCTCCAGTTGATCCTCCAGAAGTTCCTCCTCTGCCTCATAATGAAGCTGATGAAGTGATAATTGAGGATGATGATTCTCCTCCTCCCCTGGTCATTCAAAGAAAACACCTCAAGAGGGTGGCTGATTCAATGCCTGTTCCTCCAGTTCCAGTGCCAATTCCTGCCGAGTCTTGCAGCAGCTTGCCTGCATTCCTTCAGACGCCAAACCTTTTCAGAGCCCATAGAGATGGGATGCTCGATCTTAATATTCATTCTGTTCACCGCCTGGTAACAGGAAATGCTATTCCATTCCTGTGCAAGGATATCCAAAGTTCTATTGAACTTTCGATGATTGCTTGTATCCAGTAATTATATTCTTTATTTTATGAAGAAGTTCAGCGTCTAAGGAGAAATTGAATAAGACCACTACTGAGTTAGCCTCTGCTCAGGAGAAATTCTCTGACCTTTGTATGCAAATGGAGCAACAGACTAAGCTAGTAGATACTCAGAAAGCTGAAATTTCTAAGTTGCAAGCTGAGTTGGTAGAAGCTAGGTCTCAAGTGGTTGCTGTGATGACAGAGGAGAGGGATAAGTTCCAGAAGGAGAGTCAAGAGATGAAGGAGGAGATAGCTGCCCAAGCAGAGAAGTTGAAATCCACCACAGCTATTTTAGACCAGAGCAATGTTCAAATCCAACAACTCAAAGATCAGTTGGCTCAGTCTCGGTCTAATACACAGAGTCCTGTGCAGCCAATTTCTCTTTTATCCCCTACAGACTTGGCAGCTCTTCAGAGACAGGCTACCTTATGTCCCTTATTTCAGGCCAAGGTGGAAATATTGCAATCTCGTATGGACTTGTTATGGTCTTCTTTTGAGCAATATCAGGAATATGTTCCACTGGATCATTCCTTTTTTGTCCATTATCAACAACAGAAGTTGGCCTTCTATATGAAGCTTTCCACGATGGATCTTCCTCTTCTAGAGGATGGTTGGAGTGGGGCTTGGTCTCCTGAGTTGCTGACAGGGGTGGTCCGTATGGTGTTTGAAGATTCTGTCATGACCGATACCATGTTGATGTCATATATGTATCTACGAGGAGACTTGTTGATTCCAGATGAAGTGAATATGGCCTGGTATGTGGGAGACGTGGTTTTACAAGCTGTTTTGTATGTCAACCATTTGGATTTACGAATAGATGACATGTTCCAGAGTTACTCCTCCAAAGTGGCTACTTGCCCTGATAATTCCTAGCATACCATGATTGATTCTGTGGTCCTGAATCAAAGACAGAACACAGCCCCTACCTATGTACAGAGCACTAATCAACTGAGGGTGGATCTCTTAGCTTATCTTTCCAAACATAATCCATTTGATTCTACCTTTTTTTATGCCTATCAGAGAATATCTATCTTAGGTCCTTCTGTTCCTACCCTACTGTATTACCAACAAATGGCTCACCGTTATGATATATATCTTTCCCTCTATCAAACCAATTCCACAACCATCTTACCCCTTCTTTTCCAACCTCAATCTTTTCCTCAAATTCCCATATTTACATACTACTCTTTTATCGAGGATAGAGTATTTTCCCCTTCTCCACCGTCCTTTTCCATCCATTCATGTACCTTCTACCTTTCCTATTTATCAATTAACACCCTTCCTAAGTGATTCCCTAAAATTTTCAGCCACTCCTTCTTTAAATTATTCTTCCTTTTATGATTTTGCCTACCCATCTCTTCATCCACTTTTACTTATTCCACTTCCATCTCCTGCCACTTCTATATCTCAACCACCTCAGTTGGTTAGTGACTATGACGGGTTTGATCATCAGATTTCCAGAAGACGGGGATGGGGTCCTTGTCTATGGATCATTTCCGAAATCACCAATCTTTCAAGAGGGATCATCTTCATTGATACCTTTGCCATGTATGGTGGATGATTTTTAATGATAAAATCTCTCTTTTTGGACGAGTCATTCAGATGGTTGTGTTGTGTGTAGTGTTTATGTTGTGGGTTAATTTACGTAATAAGATCGTGGTGGTTGCCTATTCGATTGGCTTTCGTGCAAGCTACATTTTTGGAGAATTGTGGTGATGGGATCGTGGTTGGATAGTTGAAGCTGATGCAAAAGAAGAAGAAACCTCTTATATCCTTTACAAGTTTGTTGTGATTTTCAGTTTGATAAGAAGTGTTAATGTATAAAGGGTTTTCCTTTAGTTGTATTTTTATATTAGATACAGGTGATAAGTTGGGGTCGTGGTTGGATGGACTATTTTTGAAGACTTATTGAAGATCAAAGTTGAGCTTTTGAATGAACTTATATTCCCTTTTTCCTGGGTCGTGAGGACGCTTCCTTATTAAGTGTGGGGATATGTTTAGTGTTGAAATGACCTATTTTTTGGCTGATTTTTGTTGTTTTTGAGAGCTGAATGGTTGATTTTATGAGATGATTGATTGGTTTGGAAGTGGTTTGAGAGTGTTTTGGATAGGTTGAAATGGTTTTATGGAGCTCATGATGTTTATTAGTAGAGATGTGAAGTTCTGATGATGTTCTGATATGATCTGATAGGTTCTGATTGGTTCTGTTGAGCTTCTGTTTTGTTCTATTATCTCTCTGTATGGAGGGATGGAGTATTGATTGATAGGGTTTGAGATTGTTTGAAAGCTTATTGAGTAATTTTTGATGGTTTGGAATGGTTTTGGTATGAGTTATGTGGTTCTGATGCTTTCTGTTAACCTTCTCTAACTCTCTGATGAGCTTCTGTAGACCTTCTGTATGCTTCTCTATGTGTTCTGATGGATGAGAGTGTATCTTGGGAATGTTTTCTAGCCTTGGAAAGAGGTGAATACAAGTGTAAAAGATCTAAAAGAAGTGAAAGAAGTAGCTGCTGAAGACTCAAGTAAAGACTGGAGTGAAGTGACAGTGATGAGCTATGAAAGGACACTGTAGTGGCTCTGGTGACTCTTCATATCAGATACACCTCTTGGGAGGGGTATCCACGACCTAAGAGGGATTATTGAGAGTGATCATGAGAGATTGTAGTGAGGATATGATATATTATTGATGGAGAGAGAGAGAGAGAGAGAGAGAGAGAATCAGAGATAGCCAATTCTACTAAAACAGAGTGATTGTATATGAGAGAATGAGAGAGAAGACTATGAAGATATTGAAGATGAATACTATGTGATGTATTTCCATTCAAAGATGGTGTATTCCTTTGCTTTCTTTGTTCTATTGATGGATTTTGTGAAGATATTGAAGAATATGGTTGATTCTATCAAATCCGTGGGAGATCTACATGATGCTGCATGAAGATTTGTTGTGCCTGGTGTTCTTTTCTTCATTGTGATCATATAAAACCTAATAAAAAAGCTTGTTGATATTACAAGATAGATTTTATTGCAAGAGAATTCCCTTTTCCTTGGTGTTCCTCTTGGGGCTCCATATCTGAAGATCTTATACGACGTACAATCGATGCAACTTTTGAAGCGCAAACAAAGATAAGCAAAAAAAAAATTAAATTTCGTACTTTCAATGGGTCACGCGATGGAAAGGCTGTACTTACTTTATCAATCAATTTGATGATTATTTCCATAAAGAACAGTATGCTGAGAAAGACAAAAATTAAGTGTGTCACTAATCATCTAGTGGACCGAGCATCCCTATGGTGGACTATTGTATGCAAGAGCATTGATTGTCCTACTACTTTGGAGACTTTCCAAAAGAAATTTTTGCAGAATTTCCTTCCACCCCAATTCCACGAAAAAGCAATCAAGCAATGGGATCTTCTTCAAGGGTATGATATGTATGTTTTGTTTTTTTTAATGCCTAATACGGGGATTAGGATGCTTGTGTATCATGAAGCTTTCAGTCGCATGAGTGGTTAGGTCATGTCAAATTTCTATAGGATATGGTTTGCTTAGGATAGCCAATGGTCAAATGTACAAATTGATGCTTTGTCAATCTCTTATCTATTTTTTGTTTTGCTAGTTTACAAGTACCTATATAAATGGCAACTCAACCCATCCAATATGTTCCTCTAGTTTGTAGAGACTTCTCCACTGTTAAAATCAGATCTTATTATTAAGGTTGGCCTTTCCAATTTTGTGACTCTTTCATTACTACTGATTCCAAATTATCCTACTTTGTGTGATAAGTTATTATCCTCTTACATAAGAGTTGATTCTATCCGAGATATTAATATTACAATGATACCTAGAGGCTTGGGGAAAGGTTTGTCTCTTCCTTACCATAGAGAGGGTTTTTCAATAGCTCGTCATCTCTTAACTAATGAGGAAATTCTCAAGGTGTTGTAGAAACAAACTTGTACCATCATGGATGCTAAAATAGTTATTACCACCTTAGGTGTCTCGATAGAAATGATCTCGGATTCATTTTGGAATCTATTGTATCAATTTTTTCAGGGCAGGTTCATGCTTGTCCATACTCCATCTAACTATCTATCTAAGGAGTTTTGCACTACCTCTAGAACAATGCTTGAAGGTGTGGTCATTGATGATTGCAATTCATACCTTTGTATATAAATGGATCAACATTTTATCAAGGTCATAAAAACATGGAGCCCCAAGAGGAACACCAAGGAAAAGGGAATTCTCTTGCAAGAAAATCTATCTTGTAACATCAACAAGCTTGTTTATTAGGTTTTATATAATCACAATGAAGAAAAGAACACCAGGCATAACAAATCTTCATGCAACATCATGTAGATCTCCCACGGATTTGATAGAATCAATCATATTCTTCAATATCTTCACAAAATCCATCAATAGAACAAAGAAAGCAAAGGGATACACCATCTTTGAATGGAAATACATCACATAGTATTCATCTTCAATATCTTCATAGTCTTCTCTCTCAATCTCTCATATACAACCACTCTATTTTAGTAGAATTGGCTATCTCTAACTCTCTCTCTCTCTCTCCATCAATAATACATCATATCCTCACTACAATCTCTCATGATCACTCTCAATAATCCTTCTTAGGTCGTGGATACCCCTCCCAAGAGGTATGTCTGATATGAAGAGTCACCAGAGCCACTACAGTGTCCTTTCATAGCTCATCATTGTCACTTCACTCCAGTCTTTACTTGAGTCTTCAGCAGCTACTTCTTTCACTTCTTTTAGCTCTTTTGCACTTGTATTCACCTCTTTCCAAGGCTAGAAAACTTTCCGAAGCTACACTCTCATCCATCAGAACACATACATAAGCATACAGAACAGTCACAGTACAGCACCAGAACAACTACAGTACAGAGACAGAAGCTCTAGAGAATATCTACAGAAGGTTATAGAAGGTCATCAAAGCCTCATAACTCATACTCAAACCATTCCAAACTCTCTAAAACTATTCAATAAGCTTTCACAAGATCTCAAACCCTATCAATCAATACTCCATCCCTCCTTACAGAGAGAAAACAGAACAAAACAGAAGCTCAACAGAACCAATCAAGACCAATCAGAACATCATCAGAACTTCACATCTCTACTAATAAACATCATGAGCTCCATAAAACCATTTCAACCTATCCAAAACACTCTCAAACCACTTCCAAACCAATCAATAATCTCATAAAATCAACCATTCAGCTCTCAAAAACAACAAAAATCAACAAAAAAATAGGTCATTTCAACACTCAACATATCCCCACACTTAATAAGAAAGTGTCCTCGCAACCCAGGAAAAAGGGAATACAAGTTCATTCAAAAGCTCAACTTTGATCTTCAATAAGTCTTCAAAAATAGTCCATCCAACCACGACCCCAACTTATAACCTGTATCTAATATAAAAATACAACGAAAGGAAAACCCTTTATACATTAACACTTCTTATCAAACTGGAAATCACAACAAACTTGTAAATAATATAAGAGGTTTCTTCTTCTTCTACATCAGCATCTTCAACTATCCAACCATGACCCCATCACCACAATTCTCCAAAAATATAGCTCGCACGAAAGCCAATCGAATAAGCAACCACCACGATCTTATTACATAAATTAACCCACAACACAACCATCTGAATGACTCCTCCAAAAAGAGAGATATTATCATTAAAAATCATCCACCATACATGGCAAAGGTATCAATGAAGATGATCCCTCTTGAAAGATTGGTGATTTTGGAAACGATCCATAGACAAGGATTCATCTACAAATGTCTTGGGAGGATTCTGAAAAAACTGAAGGCAGCACATTCTTTCCAACAAGACAAGGTATTTGCTAGGCAAACAAAGGGCATGAAAGTACAATACATCCAGTTGCTGGGAATCAATGCTCACATTGACATTCATGCACAACTTTGGAATAGGCTTTGAATCATTATGAGAATGCCTATGCATATACGCCAGGTACCAAGCAAAATGAGTTGTCAATCTCACCGAAGGATCCAGAGACTGTGAATATTGCTGAGCAAAATGCAGATAATTCTGATAAGCCTGACTAGCACTTATCCATTCTCCTGGGATCAATGGCAAATTGATTTGAGGTCCAGTAAGATAATCATTCGAACTCCAGCCTCTTCTTCGAAGAATCTTCTGATCAAATCTTGGATACCCACTAACCAACTGAGGAGGATTAGGAATAGAAGTGTTAGGAGATGGAAGGGGGACTAATGAAAGAGGATGAAGTGATGGATAGGAAAAATCATAAAATGAGGAATGGATTAAAGATGGATTGGCTGAAAATTGAGGAGATTTTGTTAAGAAAGGTGTTAAAAGATGAGGAAAAGTTGATAGAATATCAGGGGATGGGGAAGAACAAGGATCAGGAGGTAGAAAAACTCTATCTTCAATAAAAGAACAATGAGTAAAAATAGGAATTTGAGGAGATCCTTGAGGTTGGAAAAGAAGGGGTAAAATGACTTTTGGGTTAGATTGAAAAAGGGAAATATAAGCATCATACCTATGAGCCATTTGTTGATAATGAGTTAAGCAAGGTAAGGATGGACCTAAAGTTGATCTACGAGATAGGCTTCAAAGAAAGAAGTATCAAATGGAGGTTGGTTGGAGAGATAGGCTAAAAGATCCACCCTCAGTTGGTTAGTGTTCTGGGCATGAGCTGAAGCTTTGACCTGACGGTGATTCAAAATGACAGAATCAACCATAGGGTGCCATGAATTGAAAAATACCCTTGGAACATCTCATCAATCCTCAACTCCAAATGTCGGACATACAAAGAAGCTTGCAACACCACATCTTCGACATACCAAGCCAAATCTTCCTCGTCTAGAATTAGTAAATCACCCCTCAAATATATGTAGGACAAAAGCATGGTATCTGGAGTGACAGAATCTTCAAAAACCATCCTTACGACTTCGATCAGCAAATCCGATGACAAGGCCCCACTCCATCCATCCTCTAGAATAGGTAAATCCATCGTGGAAAGCTTGATATAGAAGGCCAACTTCTGTTATTGATAGTGGACAAGAAAGAATGGTCCGGAGAAACATATTCCTGGAATTGCTCAAATGTAGACCATAGCAGATCCATCCTGGACTGCAATCTTTTCACTTTATCTTGGAATAGAGGACACAAGGTAGCCTGTCTTTGAAGAACTGCCAAGTCCTGCTGTGAGAGAGAAGGGATCAAGGGAACATGAGGGCTTGGAGGAACAGACCGTGATTTTGCCAGTTGATCTTGCAACTGCTTGATTTGGAAAGCTTGTGATTCCACTGTATCATTAGCAGTCTGTAAGGCTGAAAGTTTGACATCTAAAAGAGTTTGAAACTCTTGCGCTTCTTTGGACATCCTTGCCTTGTCCTCGGAGAGGCTAGTAACCTCTGATTGAGCCTCTATTAACTGAATCTTCAAAGAAGATATCTCATCTCTTTGGGTTTGAATCAATTGGGTTTGTTGCTCCATCTACTTAAACAAATCTGCTAGGGTATCCTTAGCAGAGGCTAACTCGGATGTTGCCTTATGCAACTAGTCCTTAGACTGCATCAGTTCTTCATAAAAGGAAGCGTACATCTGTTGAACACAGGCGGTCACTGACAGTTCAATGGAACTCTAAATGTCTTTACATAGGAAAGGAATGGCATCTCCCGAGACTAGACTGTTCAGTGAGGGGACTGATATGTCCAACGAACCTTCTCGATGTGCTCTGAACAGGTTATTACATGTGAGATAACCAGGGAGATTACTGCCAAAGGTAGCAGGAATGGGCACAGAAGGAAGAACTGAAGGAGCTTTATCTACTACCCGCTTCAAGCGTTTGCGCTGTATAACCAGGGGAGGAGGAGAATCCAAATCCTCTATATCAATTGGTTCTGACTCATCTGAAGGTGGAGGAGGAGGTACTGGATCAGATGGAGGAGGTGGAGGCACACTCTACTGTAAACCTGAGTAGGTCAAGAAGGCAGACAAATACGATCCATAGATGACATTGGTAACATTGCCCCTGGTGACTTTGATGAAATGTTGATCCATCTTAGTGAGTAGGTAAGTGCTTCAATCAATAGCTACTCCTTTTAACACCATCCTTGAAGCTGTAAAGAGCTCTTTGGACAAGTAATGGGATGGCATTTTTGCAGGCATAAACCTGTCTTGGAGAAACTGACAGGCCAACTTCCACACAGGATCAATGATTATGGAAAAGGAAACTCCTCAAGAGTTGATTACCTTCTTAACATCCAGAATTTCCTTGGTCTGCTTTTGTAACAGCTTCAAAATCTCTTCGTTAGAGAAAAGCTGGCGAGTTGTAACAAAGGGTTCACCTTTGGAGGGAAGAGACAGAGCCTTCCCGAGGCCTCGAGGTGTTAAAGTCATGGAAGTACCCTAGACTAGTCCCGACTTCTTGCTGTAGGAGGCCAGAAACTCATCACACATCGATGGATCCTCTGGAAGCAATGGAAAGGAGACAGCCACAAAAGTCGCGAGTCCCGCCTTCGTGAGAGGCTCAAAAGTGAGTAGAGAAGAGTAATCCCTACTGACTAGTGGGACATATTGGATAGGGGAGGAGCGTGAGGCGCCATTCAGATGGTTACACACACACTACAACATAGACAAACAAGGAGAATGCCTACAAAGCAACAAACAAAAACCAAGGATAAGATATCAACCAATATGGTAAAACATGACTCGACCAACTATCCCCAAGCAAACCACAGCCTAGAAAAAATTCAACATGACCTCTAGACATATGCGACCGAAAGCTTCATGCTATGCAACGTGCAAACACCCAAATCCCCGTATCAAGCAATAAAGAAAAAAAACTACACACCGTACCCTTAACCGGATCAAAGAAACTGAACCAAAACATAACAACAACCCACACATATTAAGACCACAACTTTGATAAAATCAGGTTTGACCATGGAGAGAACTCCGAAGACTTCGCGTACTCATCCCACAAAACGGGTTCATTAAAAAGGGGAAATAAGTGCAGTGAGGGGGAAATAATTTAATGAAAGGTTCATTTTAATAAATTATTAAGAAATGGGTGAAATTTTATTAAGTGATAAACCTTATCAAGAAAATGGCGGTTCCTTCTTAAAATTTTAATTACCAATTATTAGGTTAAAGCGGTGCTTTAATTCGAATCCTGAACTACGATACCCAGACTGGGTCTCTAAATGCAAGTTCATTTATTAAAAATTAAGGTGATGTGGAACGTTTTTTTGCCAACGCGTACTCTTGTGACGGCTGGTTCATTTTTATTTAAAATATTTAAGTGTTTCTTACGCGCACTTAGCGCGTGCTAAGTGAACGACTGGTTCATTTTTATTAAAAAATGGAATGTTAGGCGCAAATGCGTGCCATGGTGGTGTTTAGGGTTCATTTTAAAAATTAACCGTAAGTTTTGGGGTAACGAAAAAAATAATGAATATCAAAGGAAAAATACCTGGTAGTGGGTGTATGTGAATGCAATGAATGTGCTCTTCTCAATCCAAAAAGGTATCTGGATTTATTTCTAGATTTTTCAGTTTGTATTTTGAATGAAAAAAGATTTTGTTTATTTTTTTGTTTTTTTAATGAATTGAGGTGTTTAAGGAAGTATGTTTTACAGCTTAGAAAATATGCCAAAAATAAAGTAAAAATGTTAATGGATTTTTTAGGAATTTTTTGGCAATTAAAATGGAATTTTTTTACCATTTTTAATGAATTTTTTTTATTTTTGGATACTTTTAAAAGAATTTTGAATTTTAAAATGGTCTGATTTTTTTTCCTTGAAAATTTCAGTGTAGAAAAATATGGCAATTTGCTGCAAAAAGATTGGAAATTTTCAAGATTTTTTTGGTTTTTTTTTTGGTGAATTTTAAGTGTTTTTTAATGATTTTTGTATAATTTTTAATGTATTTTAAGGGTTTTTAGGTTTTTGGAATTAAAAATCTGGGAATATACCCAGAAATAGGCTGCGTAGCAACTGCATGTGAACAGCCGGCAGCACACCACCTCACGGACTAGCTAACGCGCGTCCCCGCGCGTGAACATCCGCTAACAGTCTCCCCCACACGAACACGAACAATCACAATCAACCACACGAACACAACCACGCTGGCGTGTATCAAGGGGTGGAGAATGATATCTGCGGGTTTCGACCGGTGGTTTCTTGAATGGCTGTGGGTGCTGCTGGTTGTTGGCGGGTAAAAGGGGGGCTGATGGGGGGTTAAGTGGTTGTCTGCGGGGTGTGAACAGTGTTAGAGAAGGGTTTCTGGGGTTCTGTGGGGGGAACACTAGCTTGGAGGGGAGTGCTTTTCTGTTGGTGTGCCTGTGGGGGGGAAGGGGGACATGCAGGGGGTAGGGGGTTTGATGGTGGGACTGGGGGCTTGGGTGGGGGTGGTGTGTGTGGTGTGATGGTGGGAAGGGGGGCTTACAGAGGGGTGGGTGGGAATGTGTAATGGTGGGGGGGAAGGGGGGCTTAGATGGGTGGTAGGTGAGTGTGTGTAGGGCACGTGGAGGACAGAGCCCGTGGCAGGAGGCCCAACGGGCAGGGCAGGGGACCACAAGCGTAAAGAGGGCGGGCGCAGGCGGCAGAGCTCCACGTGGCGGCGGCGTCAGAGGAGGGGAGCACGGCGGGCGTCATGGCACGTGGCGCCGTGGGGTGCCACAGGGCGGCGTGCAGGTGCTCAACGGCGGCTAGGAGGACTCAGACGGCGGCGGGGCTCCACAGGAGGGGTGACGAGCCACAGGTGGCGTGGGGCTGGAGTCCAGGCGACCAGCGGCGGCATCAACAGCATGGGGCAGGGAGGAGGCAGGGCCGAAGGAGGTGGCGCACGACGGCTACCAGAGGCAGTGGGGCCCAGCGGCGGACGGAGGGGTCCACGACGCTGCACGACAGAAGGGCGTCGCCTGAGAGATGGAGAGCACGGGCGTTGGGGTGGGGTGCCTATAGGGGGGTGGGCATAGTGCCCATAGGGGGGTACCCATGATGGCCATAAAAGAAAGGCGTACCCCTGTCCCGCGCGCGTGCACGGGGCGGGGTAAAAAAATTTGCTGTGACAGGAGCGAAATAGAGCCGAGATGGCGGGACGGGTCACGTGGACATGACCGGGGCGCGTGGACACGCGTAAAATCAAAAACGGCGCGTTCACGCACAGGACGAGTCACACGAAAACATGGAAAAATAAAGAAAAATGAATCTCTCCCAATCCGGTCATCAGAATGAAATGTCATAAAAACAAAAAGTGGGCAGGATGGCAAGGGGAAGATAGGGAAAATGTGCAACGGAAGTTCCGGGGGAAAGACAAGGCGTTCACATGCAAAAAATGCAAAAAACAGGTCCAAAAACACAATTAAAAATTAATATCGAAAGATCCGTGCATCGGAATGAGGTGCAGGAAAAAGGAAAAAGGTGCAGAAAGATGTGCCCGGCAATCCTATCACATCAAAACATAGTTTCGACTGAGATAAGACGCGTTCACGTGGGAAAAACCCAAAAAACAAACCCGAAAATGGAATCAGAAATTAATATTGGACGAACCACTTGCCAGAATGACAGGTAGTAAAAAGGAAAAATGTCCGCAGGAAGGGGCGGTGCAGGGTTGTCATGTCAAAACGCAGTTCCGGTGGAAGTAGGAGAGGTTCACATGCGAAAAACACCAAAAATACTCCCGAAAACACATTGAAAATTTAATAAGAAAAAATCCAGAAGTCGAAAGAGAGCGGAGGAAAAAGGAAAAAGATGGGGGAAGCCACGGGGGACATGGTTGTCAAATCAAATTGGGCAGGTTCACATGGAAAAATGTCAAAAAGATGCACGAAAAAGTCGTAAAAAACTGTAAAATTAATATTGAACAAACCGTGCATCGGAATGACACGGAGTAAAAAGGAAAAATGTCAAGGAGAAAGTTTTTGTTAGGGCTATGATGTCAGATCACGATTCCGAAGCAAGAAAAGCGCGTTCACATGGAAAACCGGCTAATGTGCGCAAAATGCTTCAAAAATTAATAACTCAAAAACCGGGCACCGGAACAGGGGTAGGTAAAAAGGAAAAATGGACAGTTCAAAGGGAAGAATAGAGCTATAAAGTTGGATGTGGATTCTGGTGAACGAAGGGTATGTTCACATAAAAACACAACAACATAAGGGAAAAAGAGAAATGGAAGAGGAACAGCCCCAAGGGAGGGATGACAGTGGACGGGTGGGTGGGAAGGGACCCCATCAGGGTAAAAGCAAGTCATGGCATAGAGGCATTAGCAGGTTGAATCATATACAAAGGGGTATACAATGTAGACGCGCAGGGACGCGTCCCCACACTTAAAACCTTAACGGATAGGGTTAACCGAGCAACAGGCACCTAGAACCATGCAACAGACCATCCACTAACATCCCCACACTTAAAACATGAACGTCACTGAGAAACAGAAGGTGTAGGTTTAGAAAAACTTGGCCCAAGTTATAGAGAATCAAGTTTGATTGTCGATGGCACGTCCACTGTCGTTGTTGGCTGCAGGAGGTACCAAGGCATCTTCTCAGCCCTCGTCCTTCATGGCAGGGACCACGTGGCAGTACCCAGGGAGATAACTGGTTGAAAGAATTGCACGAAATTCATCGATGATGAGGGATGTTGTACTCAACTCATAGTCACTCAAATGGGATGAAAGAACTGTCACTCACCCCAGGACTAATATCACTCGAGGAAGAATGATTGAAACCCATATCTCGTACCCGGTTTAGGAATCGACAAGGGAATGGTGTAGAGGGAGTATGCCAGGGTGCATAGTTGATGGTGCATTAGTGCGTCCAACCCGTCTGGCATAAGTGCAAGGAGGAAGGCAAGGGAGCCTTACAGTGCAGTGTACAGAACAGGGTGACGTGCCTTGTGATGACGGTAGAGACCCACCCCGTGGGTGCATAGGGAAACGGAAATATACCTGACTCCAAATGTCGTAGCGTCCCTCAATCTCACCTCTCGGTAATTGATTGAAGAAACTCCAGTCACACTCAGCCCACCCTTTGTCTCACGCTTTGCTGATAGATACAAGAGGGCAGCCATGTCCTGAAATCCATTGATGTAATCCTCACAGTCACTTGTGCAAAGGTTGTATGCCTTGTGCGCATTTGATGGTGCAACTGTGCATCCTGCCCTGTGTCGGCATACGATGTGAGAAGAAAGGCCAGGGAGCCTTATAGTGTAGTGCACAAAAACAAATTGTGCTTTGTGCATTGAGAGACCCGTCCCATATGTGCAACACTTCATTCACACTTCTCACCTCTCATTTGATTTGAAGGGAAAAGACTGGTCACTCGCCTCACCCTCTGTCTCACACTTTGTTGATAGTTACAGAGGGAAACCCGTACTCACTTCCCCATCCGGTTAGGATGAAAGCTCGCGTCACTCAATTGTTTGTCGATGAAGATCGCATCATCGATTTGTTGAAGAGGCGTACCTAGGGAGATAGCCATCAAATCGAATGTTGTGTTGGATAGGACATGGCGTCTACTAGAGGACTGTCAAACACTCTGCAGAAAGGCACAGGACACAGCATACCAAGGGAGGTAGCTTCGGAAGTGGATCCTGGGGATATCAATTGATGAATCCACTTTCTGGACTGCTAGGTCTTGCCACCTTTTCCACAGCCAACTTCTCGCCCAAGGGTGTTGACCACCTTTTCTTGGAACGAGGCCTGCTATGACAGGGAATTGCTTCCTTTTCTCCCATAACAGTTTTGTTTGTTTTCGTTTTTCTTATCTTGTTTTTCTTTTTGAGTTCTAGCCACACATATGAGCTAGATGTGTAGTCTCCAAATGCTGGACAACAAATAGATGTCTCTTCTCTAAGTGTTAGGAAACCGATAGATCCTCATGCATGCACCTAGCTACACATATGGCCTAGTTATACACATGTAAGTGTAGACAACCAATAGATTTCTAGTGCATGCATCCTATCCACACATATGGCCTAGGTGTATTTTCTTTTTTTTTCTTGTTTTTCCCTATTCCTGAGGGTGTCTCCACCTTTTCTCGAAGAATAGGTCGGCATGACAGGGACCTAAGTCCTTTGCTCCCATGACCGATATGTGTATTTTTTTCTTTTTCTTTTTTTTTCGATTTAAGCAAGAGAATGGTAGAAATACCATTTGTCAGAACCCACCTCACCACTGTCGTTGGTGGAAAATAGAGGATAAGAGATCAAGGCTGGAAGGTGGAGCTGATGGGACAGAGGGTTGTGTCCACTTCATCAGAAGTGGCTGGAGAATGGCTATCAGAAGTAGCATCATAAGAATGACAGTGCCGTGCCAACGGGGGAAAGGATCAAATGACCGTGATTGTCAAGATCCCCAAGGAGGAAAGTATTTCTTCAGGCGATATCCATTGATCAGGAAGGGATCATCAAAGGCATCAACGGTCTGCACTTGGACAGAGCCATTAGGGTTGACAGCAAGTACCTTATATGGGCCCATCCACCGCTGTTGAATCTTCCAGGAAACTTGCCAAATCGTGAATCATAGGCTAGGACCAAATCACCTTCTTTGAACTCCTTGTGCTTGATGAAGCTGTCATGGTAAGCCTTGCGTCGAGCTTGCGTGGCTTCCATGCACTATAGAGCCATCCTACGAGTTTTGTCCAAACATTCCAAGTGTAGGAGACGGCGTTACAATGAATCATCGTCCCCCAAATGCTCTTTGATAGCCATCGCAAAGAGGGTAATTCCAGTTCAACAGGGAAAACAGCTTCTGTACCATACACCAGCTGGAAGGGTGTCTGTCCTGTTGCTGCTTTATGGGAGGTTCTATACGCCCAGAGGGCCTCTGTAAGTCGATCATCCCAGTCACGACAATGTGCGGCAATCGTCCTTGTCAGGATCGAGCAGAGGATGCAATTTGTGACTTCGACTTGGCCGTTGGCTCTAGGGTAATAAGGAGTGGACTTGCGATGGCGGATCTTATACAGCTCTGTCAACTCTTCCATGACTTTATTAACGAGATGAGTGCCTCTATCACTTACCAGCTCTAAGGGACTACCAAAATGGGTGATGATATTCTTGTACATGAACGGGGCCATGCTGTTACCATCATCCCGCTTTAGGGCTTTAGCTTCACACCACTTTGTGACATAATCCGTACATACGAGGATGTATCTGTTCTGTTTCCTTCTAGTGGGAGGATCGATTGGGCCTACGAAGTCAATGCCCCACTTCTCAAACGGCTTCAAAGGAAGAATAGGTTGCAGTGGCATGGCACTTGTTTTGGTGGGTTTTCCCATCCTCTGACAAGCATCACATCTTTTACAGTAATCATAGGCATCCTTATGAATGGTAGGTCATCAGTATCCTCCTAGCAGAGCGTTCCTGGCTATGGCTTCTCCCGCAAAGTGGCCCCCACATGGCTCGTCATGGCAAGCCTTCAGAACAATCCCAATCTCATCTCCTGCAACACATCTTCTGAGCACTTCATCTTTGCCTTTCTTGTACAGTGCACCGCCTAGCAAGGTGTAGGGGGCTGATTCTAACAGAAGCTTCTTCCTTTCTCGACTAGAAATGCCAAGAGGGTATTGTTGGGTTGCCAGCAGATTGGCAATGTCTTCATATCAGGGGGTTATAGTTTCTATTAGGAATAGGGAAGCATCAGGGAGGTCTGGATCATCCTACTCCTCGTCTACAGTCTGTGGGATACGCGACAGATGATCAGTCAGAACATAGGAACGACCAGGTTTGGTAATTACCTCAAAGTCAAACTCCTGGAATAGAAGGAGCCATCTCATCATTCGTCCTTTCACATCCGCTTTGTTCATCAGGAAGGACAAGGCCTCATGATCCACATAAACTTTAAAGTGGGTAGATAGGAGGTAGTGGCAGAACTTCTCTAGGGCAAACACCATTGCCAAGCACTCCAACTCTGTCACTGTATAGTTCGATTCCCTATCAGTGACTTTTCGTCTTGCGTAATAGATCGGTTGATCCAGCTCGAGGAGCCCTTCTGGCAAAGAACTGCACCTAAGCCTTCAATGGATGCATCAGTGTGGACATGGAACTCTTTCGTCCAATCAGGAGGTTGCAGAATGGGTACCTCAATCAGACACTGCTTCAGAGTGTTGAAGGCTTTGTCATGTTCTTCCGTCCAAATAAACTCTGCATCTTTCCTCAGAAGCTTGTGCAAGGAGGTTGCCTTTGTTGCAAAATGGGCTATGAACCTTCTGTAGTAACCCACATGGCCTAGGAATCCCCTCAATTGTTTGAGGTTGGTGGGTGTTGTCAGAGCTGCGATCTTTTCAATCTTTGCAGGGTCTGTTGATATCCCTTGTGCAGAGACAATGTGGCCCAACAGAACTCCAGAAGAGACCCCAAAGATGCATTTGTCGGGGTTGAGGGAAATCCCATACTCCCGGTATCGATCAAAGCATTGTTCCAGGTGTCCCCAGTGTTCCCGGATCAAACTATAGACACAGAAGTCATCCAAATATACCTCAATAAAGTCGTGCAGATGATTTTGGAATGCGGCCATCATGACTCGCTGGAAAGTAGCAGGGGCATTACAGAGCCCAAATGGCATCACTCGGTAAGCGTAGGTCCCCCATTCTGTGGTGAAGGTTGTTTTGGATTGGTCCTCTTATGCTATTTGCACTTGGTTGTATCCACTAAACCCATCCAGAAGGGAATAAAGCTCATGTCCTACCACTGTGTCCAACAGTTGGCCTGTGAAAGGAATCGGAAAGTGATCCTTCTTGGTCTTGGAATTCAACTTGCGGAAATCCACACATATACGAAGCTTGCCATTCTTATTGGGTACCACCACGATGGGTGAAACCCATTCACTATTTGCCACTGGATAGATGAACTCAGCTTCCAGAAGCTTCAGTAGCTCTGCTTTCACCAATGTGGAATAATTCAGGTTCATTCGCCTCTGTCGTTGTGCCGTACTAGCTTAGCATCAAGCTCCAAGTCAATATGATGCTAACATATTGTGGGATCAATCCCCTTTAGATATTTGTAGGACCAAGCAAACACGTCCAAATTCTCTTTCAACAAGTTGTACAAAGTTGACAACTCCTCTTCTGGGAGGCTGCTACCCACCTTCAAGTGGTGTTCAGTGCCATCTACATCCACAAAAGTTAACTGCCTTTCACCTTCTACTTCACGGATGAAGGTCCCGCGGACTGCTTCTGGATACAGCTCCGACTCCTTCAAGGGGGTGATGTCCTCTTCTGATCTCCCACTAGAACCAACTTCTTCTTTTGGTGGAGACTTAGGTTGCTCCTTGAGATGTTGAAATGGGATTAGAGCCGTTTCGAGTTTGGTTTCAAGATTAGTTACCTCTTGGCTTGAAGACTCATCTTCTGATGACGCATCTAGGAATGTCACATAACAGGGATCTTCTGATTCTTGTTGGAATCGTGGGACTAGTGCTTGTTGGCAAGGTGCATCATCGTCATCTTTTCTTGGCAAAGGTAGGTGAGGGCGGCAAGAGCCACTACTAAAAGACAGCTTGTTCTTCTTAATCCATTTCTTATAAAGATTTTGCATATGAGAAGATCCATTTACCACACCAAATGGTACCATCGCCATCCTGTCCCACAGTATGAGCTCGTCTGCTTCTGATGCTTCTGGAAGTTCTTCTTCATATGTATCCTCTTCAGGTGGGATAGACACTTTTGTATCGCTTTCATAACCTTCTTCTTCCATATCATCTCCCTCCTCCTCTGTCTCTATCTCTGTCTCTGGCTCTGTCTCTGTCTCTGTCTCTGGCTCTGTCTCTATAGGAGCTCTGTAAGAGAAGAACAGGTTCTATGTTTCATCTTTTGCCTCTGTCTCTGGCTCTTCTATGGCCATGTAACAGGGAGAGCAGTACATCCATGCTTCTATCTCACTGTCAGAAGTGATTTCGAAAATCATTCCTGGTTCAGGCAGGAAGTATTCACCCATTGATAATGGCTTTGCATTTTTTGGGAGTTGGCTTACAGTATCCACTGTTAAGGAACGTGCCATTGTTTTCTTGGGAAGGATCTGTTTGACAGCATCTTCGTCTGCTGATGTTCCATCTGTAGCCTCATTAGGGGAGTCAGAAGATAATTCCAAGGAGGTGGATCCATGCCCTTTTTGAGCGCCATATAGCTTCAGCACCACTTTATTGGGTCCTCTACCCAAGGTCAAGGTTCCTTTGAACCAATCCGTCCTGGCTTCAAAAAGCCATGGCCTGCCCAGTAATAACAGAGGGTAGGATGTACCATAAGAGTTTGGCTTCACCACCAGATAGGTTAGCCAATAATCTTTTCTAGCCACTGTTGTCTTCACATATGGGAGAATGCCCAAAGGCTTGATTCTACTCTGATCCGCCAGTCTGATGAGCCATTGGGTGGGTTGCACCCCTTGTAGGCCTAGATCCTTCATTGTCACATCCGTCATAATGTTCATTGATGAGCCACCATCAATCAGTGCATTTGCAATGAAGAAACCTTCTATCCACACACCAGTCTCTGGGGTACCCGGATCTAGGAAGGCGTTAGCCACATCCACTTCTTTTACAGGCTCTGGAGCTTTGTTGGACTTTGTTGCTGTTGAGGGAGCAATCCTTAAGCCACATCTTCTTGTCATTATACTTTTGAACCTTTTTCGGCAACTGGGAGACAGCATCAATAATTGTCGGAATGTGAGGTTTGGTTTAAAGGTATCTAGATCTCTGACCAGATCGTATTCCTTAATAGGATCCACTGGCTTCTCTAACCGGTTAAGAAATGGGGCAACACCCATTTTCATTTTTCTTTTTTCTTCCAACAGAGGCATCATGGGGACTTCTTCTGCCACTTGTGGCACCTCCTTCTCTTCTATCTCCTAGATCTCTGGTCCTGTCTCTGGAACTGTCTCTGTGACTCTCTGTGGCACTGTGGTGCTCTGTACAGCACTGTCAGGCTCTGTTCTGTTCTATTCTTCTGGTGGAAGATTGAACTTCACTATTCTGGCAGGAGGATTATTTTCTTTCTGGATAGGTGGTTCCTTCTTCTTTGCACGCGTGATGGCAGCAACTTCCAATTCCACTAAATTGGAGGTAGGCTCTTGGGCCTTGGCCGGACTATCAGTAGCACTGTTTTTCACTGGGGTTGGGCTTGGACAGTCTTTTGCAGTGTGGCCTTCTCCTTTGCATCGACTGCATAAGGGCTTATAATCCACTGACCTTCTGGGATTTGGACAATTTGGTGAAATGTGCCCCTTTTCTTCGCATCTGTAACACTCCACTTCTGATCTCTCACCACCGCCAAACTATCTTCCTCTGTAACTTTGTGAGGGAAACCTCCTTGGACCGAAATTAGGACCAAACTCTCTAGGCTTGGGTCCAATATCCTATGTTGTCATTTTGGATTCCAGCAAGTTAAATCTTGTGTCTTCTTCCTTTCTTCTCCTATCATGCATCTCCTTTAGAGAGCAAATATCCTATGTATGGTTCTTCCACAAATAGTAGGAACAGAAAGCTCTAGGAATGGTTGGTTTTCGTGTACATTCAGTGGCTAAATGGCCTGCTTGATGACACTTACCACACCAAGTATTTGACCGCATCACATCTCTTTCTGCTCCTGCAATGTTGGATATGCTAGCAGTATCTACTTTCAACGTTTGCAACTGCTCTGTAATCACATCCATCAACTCCTTTTTTATATTTGCAACTGAGTTGGATAAATAATCCTTCAAGCTTTCTCCTCCTGAGGTACTGGCAGTAGGGTTTTGAGGAGTCTCTGTAATCATTGCATAAACAGGTTGGGCTGGTGCAGAGGGGTCTCTATTCTGATTCTGATTCAGAGCTCTTGTTTGAACTGTTGGTTGTTGGCTCCAGTTGGTACGATTCCACTGTTGCTACTGATTTGGCATTGAGGAAATTGGTTGGGACCATTGTTGTTGTGGTTGAACCATCATTTGAGGCATTGATTGTGGCCACTATGGATTTGGTGCACCGTATTGTGATACTGGGGGCATTTGTTGGTAGGGGTAGGGGACCGTCCCTGGGACTGCATTTGGTGGGTACATCATTCCTGGCATCAGAGGAGGTAGGACTCCTCTTCTTGGATTCATCGCCAATTTAGCTTCCACTTCATCGTACAGTCTTGCACCTTCTGTTGGAGCTTGCAGTGTGGCTGGTCTTTGCAGCTCCACAAACTTACGGACTTCTGGTTGTAATCCTCTGAGAAACACCCCCTTCTGAATGCCATCATCTAGGTTATGGTTATTCCATCTCTTCAGGATGGATTCCATTCGTGAGACATAAGCTTCTACTCTTTCTCTAGAGGACTGACTTAGGTTCATAAATTCCTCTCGCATCCGCTCTTCAAAACCTTCACGCCTGAATTTAGTGAGGAAGGCCAACTTCAGGTCGTCCCATGTGCCAAAAGTTCCTGCTGCTTGTCTCTCATACCACTGAAATGTTGTGCCCTTGAAAGTGGCGGGGAATATTGCCAACCAATGCTTAGGGGTTCTGGCATTGTTAGCCACACATGCTACCATAAACTCTGCTACATGAAGATCAGGGTCTTCATTGTACTCTCCCTTAAAAACTGGCAATGGAACTACATTCGCTGGCCTGTCATCAATATTTCCAGGACGGATCTGGCTTGGAAGTGGACCTCCAGCAGGAGGAGGAAGGGCTTGATGTGCCATTGGGACTTCTATAAAGAGTTCCGCAAGGGCGTCAAAGGCGGCTTCTCCTGCGAGCTCGTTCTCAGCTTTGATTTTTGCTTTCTCTCTTCTCACATACCTCTGGACTCGTTCTAACGCTTGTCTCTTTATTGTGTCATTCATCAGGGGGTTGGCTCCACTCTGTTGTCAGTACTCCACAGAGGGTTAACAGAAGGCTTCAGTCTCTGGAGGACTCTCTTGCCAACATTTCTTCTACTTCTTCCTTTTCAACGTCCCTGAAATCTGCTTTCATGCCACTGCACAGAGGAAGATATTCGGTTCTGAAGGTGTCAAAATGCGTACGTCTGAACGAACAGAAGATTATCAGAACACCAAGCATCCCATGTATCTTGTTGTTGAGCATCCATGAGCAAATTCCAACTCTTTTCCTTATTGTTTCTGTGAACCTCCACATACCAAGATTCCTGAAGCTTCTTCACAATCTCCCACTTGATGATGTCTAGAAACTTCTCAATGAATGCCAAATCTTCCATGTATGGTCATTCTCTCTGTTTCTACTCTTCAGTTTGTTCCCAAACAGTTTGCCACCAAGATGCAAGGTTCTGCTGCTTCAACAGGAAGAGGAAACTGTCCACCACATAGAGCATGCATCATGATGGTGATGTGTTTCCGCCATTGTGGGATGAACTTCTTGTGGAAAGTGGCTTTGATTATGAGAAATTCCAACTCTTCAGTGGAAGAATGAACTTTACAAACATTCATTGAATTCTTCTCTTCTTGGCAATGCCATTTCCTTCATTTTTAGCCTCTTCTGGTGCTTGTTGATGGCAAGTTTCCCCAGCTGCGCATCAAAAACATGGAGCCCCAAGAGGAACACCAAGGAAAAGGGAATTCTCTTGCAAGAAAATCTATCTTGTAACATCAACAAGCTTGTTTATTAGGTTTTATATAATCACAATGAAGAAAAGAACACCATGCACAACAAATCTTCATGCAGCATCATGTAGATCTCCCACGGATTTGATAGAATCAATCATATTCTTCAATATCTTCACAAAATCCATCAATAGAATAAAGAAAGCAAAGGAATACACCATCTTTGAATGGAAATACATCACATAGCATTCATCTTCAATATCTTCATAGTCTTCTCTCTCAATCTCTCATATACAATCACTCTATTTTAGTAGAATTGGCTATCTCTAACTCTCTCTCTCTCTCTCTCTCTCTCCATCAATAATACATCATATCCTCACTACAATCTCTCATGATCACTCTCAATAATCCTTCTTAGGTCGTGGATACCCCTCCCAAGAGGTATGTCTGATATGAAGAGTCACCAAAGCCACTACAGTGTCCTTTCATAGCTCATCACTGTCACTTCACTCCAGTCTTTACTTGAGTCTTCAGCATCTACTTCTTTCACTTCTTTTAGCTCTTTTGCACTTGTATTCACCTCTTTCCAAGGCTAGAAAAATTTACCAAGCTACACTCTCATCCATCAGAACACATACAGAAGCATACAGAAGCATACAGAATAGTCACAGTACAGCACCAGAACAACTACAGTACAGAGACAGAAGCTCTACAGAAGATCTACAGAAGGTTACAGAAGGTCATCAAAACCTCATAACTCGTACTCAAACCATTCCAAACTCTCAAAAACTATTCAATAAGCTTTCACAAGATCTCAAACCCTATCAATCAATACTCCATATCTCCTTACAGAGAGAAAACAGAACAAAACAGAACAAAACAGAACCCATCAGGACCAATCAGAACATATCAGAACATCATCAGAACTTCACATATCTACTAATAAACATCCTGAGCTCAATAAAACCATTTCAACCTATCCAAAACACTCTCAAACCACTTCCAAACCAATCAATAATCTCATAAAATCAACCATTCAGCTCTCAAAAACAACAAAAATCAACCAAAAAATAGGTCATTTCAACACTCAACATAGATCTCAAGCTAAGAGAGCACAGGGCCAAAACCAGGGACAAAGGAAGAAAGCTAGGGCCAACACTGTCAACAATTTTGTTCCTGCATAGGATAATAGCTGCAAACTCCGTTGCTTCCATTGCAATGAGCCTGGTCACTTTAAAAGGCAGTGTCCCAAGCTTAGCAAAGGATAACGTCAAGGGCCATTCCAAGGAGCCGTCCATGGCCAAGGAGCCATTGTCAGGGCGAGAGGGAGAACCTCTAGTGTTGCCAACAAGGAAATGGGTGATGAAGAAGATCCATCCATGGAAGCTGACATTGAGAGGGCAACACTGGAGGGAGAACCTCCAGTGTTGCCATCAAGAAACTGGGTGATGAAGAAGATCCATCCATGGAAGCTGACATTAAGAGGGCAACGGTTCATGCTGCTCTTCAGAAGAAAGGCCCAAATCGCCAATTCTTGATGATTCAAACTCCATCGGATTATCAAGGTAAAAGCTTCAAAACCTTGATTGATTGTGGCAGTACACATTCCTTCATTTCACCAGTCTGTGCAAAGAGATTAGGAATAGCCACAAAAGATGCACCTACCTTACTTGTGGAATTAGCAAATGGCTGAGAGGTCTCTTGTACTAGGAAAATTGCTAAGGTGAAATTCCTACTGGGAGGAAAGTTGACTTCGGTTAGATTCAGGGTAATGAACCTAGGTGTCCACGAATGTTTGCTCGGAATGGATTGGCTAATACCCAATGATGCCCACATTCACTGTGGAAAGGGCCAAGTCTCCTTTCGAAATTCTAAAGGGGAACTAGTTACAACTCAAGGAGAGGCTGGTAAGCCAAAAATTCAGCTGGCAAAAGCAACACGAATAATAAAAGGAGTTAGAAAGGGGCTACCTGTCTATTTGATTAAACTAAATAAGCTAGATCAGAATCAGGAATCTAGGGAAAAACCTTCATGGTTAAAGGAATACGCAGACGTATTTCCTGAAGAGCTGACAGAACTTCCTCCTCAAAGGGAAGTCGATCACGAAATTAAGCTAGCGCCAGGAGCTGCACCAATCGCAAAGAGACCATATAGGATGTCCATCCCAGAAGCGATTGGGCTGAAGGAGCAACTCAAGTAACTATTAGACCAATGATACATCCATCCTAGCAATTCGCCATGGGGAGCTCTAGTGCTGTTCCGAAAGAAGAAAGATGGAACGCTTCAGCTATGCATTGACTACAGAGGGTTGAATCAATCAACCATTAAAAACAAATACCCCATTCCAAGAATAGATGAACTTCTTGACCGTCTTCAAGGTGCCAAGATCTTCTCTAAAATAGATCTCAAGTCTGGATATTATTAGATAAGGATCAAGGAAGAAGATATCCCGAAGACCGCATTCAGCACAAGGTATAGACACTTTGAATTCCTGGTCATGTCATTCGGGCTGACAAATGCTCCTGCTACCTTCAACAGGCTAATGCAGGATATCTTTAGGCCCTATCTTGATGACTTCGTACTAGTCTTCTTTGATGATACCCTAGTTTACTCTAAGCAAGAAAAAGATCATGAACCCCAGCTTCGCATTGTCCTCGAAACAATGAGAGGACACAAGCTTTATGCCAAGAAGAAGAAGTGTGCATTTTTCAAGCGACAAATTGAATATCTGGGATTCATTGTATCAGCAGAAGGAATTTCAATGGATCAGAGACGTTCTGGAGTGGCCAATACCAACTTCTATCAAAGAAATACGTAGTTTTCTTGGATTGACAGGATGGTATAGGGTCTTTATCAAAAACTATGCTTCGATTGCAGCACCTTTGACTGATCTACTAAAGAAGTAAGTATCAATTGTATAGTCACCTGCTGAATAGTCCAGCTTTGACAAACTAAAGCAAAGCTTGGTATCAGCACCCATCCTGAAACTTCCTGATCTTAGTAAGAAGTTTGAAGTGATAATTGATGCTAGCGCACTTGCCTTAGGATGTGTGCTCATGCAAGAAGGTCATCCCGTAGCATACTCTTCAAGGAAACTGAAGAGCCATAAAAGGAATTATGCTACCCACGATCTGGAGCTATTGGCTATCATCCATGCTCTCAAACTTTGGAGACACTACTTGCTAGGTAACAAATTTACCTTAGTGACAGACCACAAAAGTCTTAAATGGATTTTCACCCAGAATGAGCTCAATATGAGGCAACATCAATGGATTGAAGTACTCGAAGAATATGACTTTGAAATTAAATACCAACCTAGAAAGGAGAATGTAGTTGCCGATTCACTCAGCCACCACAAGGCATTTCTAAATTCTCTGGTTTTGCAAGATCCATCAACAGCAAGATCTCTAGCCACAAAGGTATCCATGCCAAACAACCCAATTCTTGAGTTAGCTAAAGAGGAGGCATGTCATGACCCAACCTATCAAAAATTGCTAAGGGAGATCCCCATCAAAGATTAAGACCCGAAGCTACAAACGAAGTATCAAGAATTCTCTATCCATAGCGGACTTGTCTACCTTAGGACAAGATTATGTATCCCGGCAAGCCAGTCACTCAAACAAAAGATACTTTGGGAAGCCCATGACTCCCCTTTCTCAGGACATCTTGGCTATGCCAAGACCCTTAATGCGGTCAAGAAGAGCTATTATTGGGATAGGCTCAAAGGTGACGTTCTCAAATATGTCACGGAATGTTTGTCTTGTCAACCCATTAAGGCCGAACATGTCAAAATGCCAGGGAAATTGCAACCACTTGTGACATTCTCCAAATGAAATGGTAATTCATTAGTATGGACTTTATTGTTGGCCTACCCCAAGTTCAGGGAGGATACAACTCCATTATGGTCGTGGTAGATATGCTCACCAAGGTTGCACATCTTATCCCTGTTAAGACAAACTATAAAGCCTCAAAAATCGCAAGGTTATTCATCAAGGAAATATTCAAACTGCATGGGTTACCTAGAAGAATCATTAATGATTGTGACTCTCTCTTCACCTCACACTTGTAGAGGGCTATCTTCGAGGCCATTGGGACTCAACTCTATTTCAATACAGCTTATCATCCCCAAACTGATGGTCAAACAGAATGAGTCAACCAATTCATTGAAGATATGCTTAGGGCACACTACTATCACGAACCCAAAAAGTGGATTTAATATTTGCCACTGGTTGAGTTTGCCTACAATGCTTCTTACCAACAAAGCATTCAGCTGACCCCTTTTCAAGCATTATATGGGCACGATTGCTATACTCCTTTAAGCTTTTCGAATCCAACCTTGAGGGTTGAAGCTTCAAAGCAGATGCTCGAAGACATGGATGACCAAATCAAATCAATAAGACAGGACATCCAAGCCGCCAAGGACAGACAAAAGGCTTACGCGGACCTGAAACAACAAGACAGATCCTTCGTTGAAGGTGATATGGTCTTCATTCGCGTACGCCCAAAGAAGAGTTCCCTATCCTTGGGTGAATGCAAAAAGCTAAGTCCAAGGTATTGTGGACCCTACAAGATTCTCAAGTGCCTAGGGCCTAATGCTTACAGATTGCAACTCCCTGAAAACCTAAAAGTTTATAATGTATTCCATATCAACCTATTGAAAAAGTATGTGCCTAACCCTAGTCATGTGCTTGATGATCAACAAGTTGTAATGCCGAGCCAAGGAGTCCTTGAGCTACAGCTTGACAGGATCTTAGATGTTAGGGAGAGGCATTTGAGATCCAGGACCTTGAGAGAATACCTCATCCAATGGAAAGATTACCCCGAAGAGGATGCCACTTGGATGGATGAAAGTACTCTCAACCAACAATACCCCCAGATTTTCTTGTGATCATTCCTCTAAGGGGGAGAGAGTGTAATATTTCCACAGTGAAATATTAATGACTCTAGATCCCGCGCAAAAGTAGTTCGGAAAATTCTCTCGCAATAAAAAAAGAACCTTGGCCTAAATGCTCCATCCTCGTGCATTATCAATACCATTCCCGCGTGGTGCATATGAAACCGTGGCTCGAAATCGCAAGCCACCGTAGGAGCTCCCCTTCAAGGGACAAAAAATATAATGAATTAATTGCAAATTTTTTTAACTCCCTCCCCTTCAGTCGTTGCATGGCAGGAGAGGGAGTATGTGTGGAGTAGGTGTTATGGAGGGGCATGGGGGGAGGGAAGCATGCAATTGCCAGGTGTAGCCACCCCCCCACCTTCACCCCATATAAACTCCCCTCCTAAGCTTGGGAGGGGATCGTGCTGTTGCTGCTATCGTGAGGAGCTCCTGCCGTCAGTCCACTGCCGCCGCTAGGCCGCTGTCGTCATCATCATCATCATCATCATCATCTCCATCGTTATCCTCTCCATCATCATCTCCCTGTTTCTTCTAGAAGCTTGAGAAGCTTTTGCCTCCCAGATTTTTGACCATGTTCCCCAAGGCCTATTTCCCATGCCACAAGGGAGATCCCGGACTAAAGGCAATTTCAAAAATAAAAAAAGGGGACCAAGGGGGAGTTTGCTGAGTCGAGATTTACTTCGTCAATGGCTCCCAAGCAAAAGTCGAGAGGAGCGCACGTGGGAGCTTCCACCCAAAGTACAAAAGTGGACAACGCCCCAATATTGAATTCCCAGGTTCTGAATAATATTCCCACATGGAAAGGTTGCACAAAGCATGTTTTAATTCACATAGGAAACTTAAATGCATTGAAAAATTTATATACTCGCTCGATTTACAAAGTGTAGTTGCACGACGAGTACTTGCATTTTCTTACACTTCCATGGTCAAGGGTAGTTGCATTTTTTGAACGTATGATGCATAAGTTAAAAGATGGATTTGTGCAAAGTCGTCCTTGTTGCATCACGCAAAGGACAGCGCATATAATACATAATGCACTTATGTAATAATTTCCTAGTTGTGACTCATGTATAAGATAATCATAGACGGCCATTAAATGATGCCCGAATAGTTGCAATGCATGGAAAGGATTTATGTACTTTGCAAATCGCATACGATAATAGTTACATTATAGGTTGGGTTAAGTGATAAAGGAAGGATTAAATCAATGATGGATTCATGGCATCTGATCATGAAAGAATGATACATCATGCATGGAGTTCTTTTATCAAAGTTTGAATTTGGGAAAGGATGCATCTTCATTAAACTACTAAAAGCTTGAATTCGATGCACAAAACATAGGGTTTATAAGAATAACTCTGAATGTCGATCAATATCGCGTAGGGCAAAGAAGAGAAAGATCACTATAGATCCTATAGTTGCATAAAGGCAAAAAGGTCTATGGTCTTGAAATTGCATATTCGCAGGGAATGATACATCTCATACATCTTGCAGTTACTTACATCTTTAGGGAAAGTATTTGCATCTCTAAGGGAAGGATCACCTTTAATCATAAGACAATTAGATCAATTAGGTAAATCCCATGTAATTGTGCAACTCACATGAGATTCATAAAGGTGTGAATAGTTGGCATACGACGAACACCCCAATGTGCCAGGTTAGGTTAAGTTATGTTAAAATTCTGCCTAGTATCGCACTTGGGATGCCGATTTAATATTTTCGAATCTCAAAGGTCTTACCCACATTCTTGAAATGTTAGGATTATCTAATCATCCGTGCAATAATAATCTAGGGTTCTCACCCTAAGGATCGGTTCACCAAATGCTAGACCTCCGCAAGGAATTTAGGGACCCTAGGGCCAAAACGTTTATCGGCCTAGTAGGTTCAAGGTTTTGGATTGGGTCAATAGGACTCCCAAGCCCTACATCTTGACCAAAGGTATTCTTGATCAAGAAATACCATGTGATAAGAAAAATATTCCCACAAGTCAAATACCGACACCTTTCTTATGCTACAAGCCGCAACATCATATGCTTTTCTATCTAAATCACAAAATAGTATTGCTACTCCTTAGACCAAGCCTGGCAAGTTCTAATTACAAGTCTAATTTTCTAGAATTTGACTAGTCATCCTGCTACAACACTCTTCCTTGGGATTAATTTGCCAAGCTAGGGTAGTTATGAATTGCGAAGAAAGCAATTAACCAACCAAGTTAGGGCGACAGGGTTGCCCTAGATTATTGGCCATAATATATGGAAACCTAAAGTAGTGACAATTTGGGTTAATAGGGTATAAACCCTAACCCAAGGAAAAAAGGGTAAACAAGTAACTCAGCTTACGAAACCCTTGGGATCTTGCCAAGTCGCAAATGATCCAGGATCGAATGCTGGAAGTATTCATGGAAAAGGAATTACACCTTGGCAATTGGCCGTACGAACGACCACTAGAATGCTTGTGATTGTACACTTAGATACACTGTTTGTACTTCTTTGCTCAAGGAACTAATTCAGGAAAAACAACTAATGCTTCACGTTAAAAGCCTGGAGGGAGAGGCAGTATCAGTTACCTCCGATTGTCTACCTGACCCTATCCAAGGGGGTTGTTAGCCGCGCCGGGTACGTGGACCAAACCGGTCGTGAGAGGTCTGTCCGTGGGTGCTACTTGGAGCAAGAGGACACTTGGGTACTAGTGGAGGCTCTGGCCGTAAATTCCTTGCCTCTGGATCCTGCACAAGAGGCCAACGTGACTCGAGATGGGATCTCGAGGCTCGCATACTAGTCAACGGGCGGAACTTGGAATAGCAATCCCTGAGGATTGTTGGAATAGCCTTCGGGATGGATATTTGATATATTCCAAAGACTATGATAAATAAAGATCAAATGCTGAAAAGGAACTTGCTTGACATTGTTTTTTGTGTCAGTGCTTAAATTACGTGAAGGAACTAGTGATTAATTTGGTTAATTAAGGAAGCTGTTTTTGCTTGTCAAACTAAATGTGGTAGGTAATTAGATAACTAAAGCAACCTGAGGAATGTGCAGTGGATGTGACTCTGGGTCCGTCCTACGAAAGGGTGGTCTTGGTTGGCTAGGAACTTTCATCAAAGGAATTGACAGTGAGGTAACAATGACCTAGAAACTATAGAGCTAGAGTCCCGATTTATGTTGTTTTAGGGGAACAGAATGGGACTATGCCTTACGGGCAGAGAGGTCGAGCTTTGCATCCCTCTCATTTCCCATTCTCCTTGAACCAAGTGCAGTATAAATCCGCTTCAACCTTGATGTTTCTGCGCAAAGTAGTTTGTCTGGGGCTCGACGCTAGCTACCTCCTAGGAACTTGACTATTAGGAAAACCCTGATTCAGGTCAGTTCTAAGTGGGAACGGCCAAGTGCTTCCGCTTCGTGGCAGACTCGGGGAGACCTAGATCGCAAACCCCGTGACATTCCTTGTGAGTGCCGGGCAGCGCTTTCTAGACTCTCTTCTCGATGGGCTACTAAGAGGTGTCCTACAAGTGGATATGGGGACACGTTACAGGGAAAAATATTTTGTTGATTGTGATCTCGGGGAGTCCACCTATAAGAAAACATCTATATAACATGCGCTCAAAGGATATTAAGAAATACCCTTTCTTTACATGCTATAAGGTCTTGAAATGACCCCTTTTGCTTTACTAAACTTATGGATATTTTTTAAATTATACTTTTAAAAATTTTATGAATATAATCCCATAAATTTTACGAAATATAATACCCTTTCTTTTGAACTCACATGGTGTCTTACATGTTCTATAAGGTGGACTCCCCGGGATTGTGATATACATGCACAGCCCTAAAGCAATCAATTAGGTACCAAAATTTTGTGCTTGGTCTCATCATCGATCTTGTGTAGCTTCCTATTTATGTAATGTACCCAATTTTCATGCAATTAAATATGATATATTTTTTGGCCACTAGCTTGACCATGTCTCAATAATGAGGATTAAAGTCACTATTTCTATGCAATTCATAAGTGGAAGGTATTCGAAAAGCTATTCCAAAACAAGTTTATAAAAACTAGAACAACAACAAGGACTAGCTTGATGGATAGTCGGTTGGTAGCTAAGCATGCTTAGGTGATGGCATTGCTAGGATGGGGAACCTTCTAGAAAGGTTTTCCGACAATGTAATATTCCCATGCAATTAAAAGTCAATTGGTTAGTTTAAAAGTTAGTTAGTCAATTAATAAGTTAGTAAGATTACTAACTAAAGTAAAAACTAACTAACATTAATAACTAACAATTTTTATTTAAGTAAAAATATTTTATTTAAAAAATCAAAAGTCATAAATCCTATATTTTTCTCAGATTAACAAGGACCATAACCACCCTTCACGGAAGTTACAACGTGAACGAGAGCTATGAGCCATATTAATCACTAGTGTAAAATATGTATAGTATGGATGGTCCAAAAATATTAGATTTTGGGCAAAATTAGCATATTCTAGATATTTTAGATATTATCCTAAAAAGATATGGAGATTTCTAGAACTGGATGTCATTTTAGAGAAAAGACAAGTGAGGTTTTAGTTAGTTTTGGAGATTTTATAAAAAGAAAAAAATAAAGAGAGAGATTCGTGCGCGCTGTGATCACAGTCTATAGGCAGTAGACATCACTTCGAACATGGAGAGAAAGAAGGAGTGATCTAAAAGGTTTCCATCCAAGTGTCTTGAAGTTTTACCCCCCTTTTGTAGCCAATGGAACCATCAAATTTGTGAGTTAAGCATTAGATCACTGAGTTTTCCAAGAGTCCCTCCACCAAGAACTCTTGCTCTCAGCCACATCCCCTCTTCTCTAATTCAATATAAATATGAGGCATGGGGAGGCACAAGAGAGCATAAGGAGACCCCGAGAGGCTGCGAGAGAGAGGTAGAGAGAAGGATACCCCTCCAAGAGATTATGAGAGTGAGCTTGAGAGAGAGAGAGAGAGAGAGAGAGAGAGAGAGAGAGAGAGAGAGATTACCCTGAGAGGCTGCAAGGGAGAGAGTTAGCTCGATTCCCTCTATCTCAATCCTCGACTTAGCCATCTCTCTTACACTCTCCCATCTTGAATCTATTCTACCTTCTTAATCTCTTGAGTCTACTTGCGGACGATGGCCTCCAAGTGAATAATGTTGCATGCCGATGGCAATCCTACAACCAGCAAATGAAGCTTCGGGCGAAGGCATCACTATCAATCCAACAGTGGTTCCAGTCGTAAGTAATGTATTTCTAAAGTGATAAGTGCTTGCTTTGATTCTTGCATGAGATACATTAGGCTTCATACTATGATGTCCGAGAATAGGTCATGGGAAGGGATAGGCCTCTTCTCACATATTCAAAAGATGGAGTTTGCAAAGTGCATGTATCAAGGGAAGTTAATTGCACTTAGTTGCATATGGCTTATTAATTGACAGAGCAATCAGTCAGGGGTTATGAATAGCATAATCGTAAAAATAATGACATTAAGAATTATGCATACAAGTATTAAGTAAATTTTGCATAGAATCGCTCTTTGATCCCAAGGGGGAGAGAGAATATGAGATGGAATTATTATCGTGTCTATTCTTATATTGTTTATAAAAAATACAATTAGTTTTATTGGTTGATTGAACAACACCATAAATGCTTTTTGCAATCAACTAATTGTTGCATTTGTGATTTGGATAGATATTTCAAGTGCTTTCATTGGATGGTAAAAGCATGGCAAAGGTTAGACAAGTGGCCATGGGAAATAAAGGAATGTTTCACTGGAAGGTGATATTAGGCTAATTTCCTTGATTATGCTTGATTCTTAATTGGATTAATTAAGGAAGGATATTTTGCATGGGTGGATCATCTCCAAGGTTGCACCATGGATTACCCCGAGAGGGCACTGCTTGATTCACGGGTCGAAGGTCAAGTGGTGAAAAGGCCAACCATGGAAGTTGTGTCTCACTCCTAGGTCACTTGGGATCAGTGGAGCTCTGGACACCCCTTGCCTAGACTGGAATGGAATTGTAGACTATGTCGAGGGCATTGGTGGAAGATCCTATTCTAGAAAAAGGATGGAAATTCTGTTGCCATGTGATTTGGACCGTGTATTTTTGTTGGATAGAAGGGATACATAATTCTCATGTATGGGCAGGAGACAAAGATTAACTGGAAAATAAGTTAAGTAACTTGTTTGTCAAAAGAACTACTTACACTGTTTTCATGTTTGTGCTATAAGTTACGTGAACGAATCATGTTCTCTAAAAGGCTTAATTAATGAAACTGATTTTAAATGTCACACATAATTGTGGTAGGACCTAATTAGAAAACTAAAGCTATCAAGGGAAGCAGATGGGCGAAATCCCCAATAGGTCCCTGGGTGGTCCCAGAGAACTAGGAGGCTTCTCACAAGGTTTTATCATCGTTTGACCCTTAGATAAGGTTAGGTTAGAACCCAATTCATGCCGTTATAGGGGACCAGAATGGGACTATGCCCTACGAGCAGAGAGGTTGAGCAGTGCATCCCTATTTTTTCCCATTCTCTTTGAACCAAGTGCGATATGAATCTGCTTCAGATTGGGTATCTCTACATAAAGTAGAATGTCCAAAACCCAACACTAGAATGCTGTTAGGAGACCTTGGCTCTAGGAACCCAGATTCTAGGTCGATCCTAATGGGTTCGATCGTGAATGTTCCGTTGCGAGGCAGACTTGGGAGACCCTAGGCGACAAACCCCGAAACATTCCCTAGGAGTGCGGGCGAAGACGCTTAGATTCATTTCTCGATAGACCGCTAAAACGTGCTTGGGGCGGGCACGTTACAGATAAGCAAATTGTTGCACCTTTGTAACGAGTGAGGTGCATGGAAACTGGAGGTTAAATATCCAGTCACACTAACGAGGGTAGCAAGTGTATGTGAACTAGGGGTTAGGTACCCATCACATTGATCATGGTATAAAAGGTGTAAGAGACCTAGTTTAAGGCATCGAGATATAATCTAGAACAACTAGCTCTTCACCTTCTCTGTCAACTTCCATGGCTTGCTTCCTCTTTCTCCCTTCTTTCCTATCTTTCTCTCTCCTCTCCTAGTCTTTCTCTGTCTCTCCTTCTCCCCCTCTTTCTCTCTTTTGCTCATTCTTCTCTCTCCTCTCAGTCTCATTCATTACAAGTGGTATCAAAGCTTCATACATTGGCCCTTTTTCCCTTTCCTTTTTCTCAATCTAGCTTCCTTTTCAAATCTAAAAACTAGGCTAGTTACTCAAGCACTAGCAAGTATAAGTACAGTAAGGAGGACTACAATTAGTGGCAGTTTTCTTGAAGGCAAGCAAGAGATATGGCTAGAGATTTGATGCATTTGGTTAATCTAGCAGGTCTAGGGGTTTCAGAACAAAGTTGGAGGCTCTAGAGTTAGAGGAACACAATATCCTAGTTACTTTTTATTGCAAACCTTCTCCCTCTCTTTCTTTGCAAGTTGCCATGGTTTCCATGAACTAGAAACCCCCAAGATCTTGTTTTCCCCTCCTCCAAGATATCAAGCACCACTTGATTTTGATCCCTTGCACCTCCAATAGCAAGTAGAGTAGCAATCAGATTGGATGAATCATTCCCTATCTTGAGCATCCATATCTAGAGCAACATTACCACCAAGGTCGAGTGATTTGGTGGAGTAAGGGCTATTAGGTTATTGAGTGGCAAGATAGATCTTTCACATGGGAGATTAAGGTCTATTGCCACCATTGTCAACGAATTTTGATTAGCATTCCTATCCATTTCAGCGAGTGAGGAAGGAGATATTGTGCCTATTATACATCCTCTCTCTTAGCTTGATTTTGATTATCATAAGTACGAGTGAGCTAATTAGTATACCATGGCCTATCACTAAAGACCAGGTCTATACTTTGTATTTTTATTGAGCTTCTAGAGGGCCCGCTAAACATGTGAGTGTTGGTGTGGTCATTAATGTCAAGATTGTGGGAGAGAAGGAAGGAGTCTCACTTGTAGCTTTCTTGCTTGCACAATGGGGGAATACACACAAAGGTGGAGGCTGAAAAACAGTTTTCCTCTTCTTAGTTGTGTAAGCCAAAAGAACTCCCATACAAAGAAATAGAAGAACCCTATATATGGGTCTCAAACCAAACTCAACTAACTAAGGTGGCATACTAACTGAGCCACGAACTAGAGTAGATAAGGATAGCTATCATGTAGCTATTATTCATGGGCGGTGTACCAACCGCGTCTGCAACTGACAAGTCGGTGACATAAATACACAACGGTCACCCTGCCGTATCACGAGTTGAGCTCGATATCTCAACACTCCCCCTCAAGCTCAATCCCAATTCCTGCACACCAAGCAGGTCTCTGAACTTGCGCAGCTTCTCTGCACCCAATGCCTTCGTGAATATGTCAACTACCTGATCCTCTGTGCTGACATAAACTAGATCAATAAGACCTAGTAAAACCCTCTCCTACACATAGTGATAATGCACCTCAATGTGCTTTGTTCTAGCATGATAGACTGGGTTATTTGCCAAGTGTATACTACTCATGTTGTCACAATAAATGACAACTGACCCATCTGTAGGCTGATACATATCATAAAGTAGCTTATGCAACCAAGCTACCTCACATGCAGCCATTGCTGCACCCCTGTACTCAGCCTCTGTGCTCGACAAGGCAACTGTAGGCTGTTTCTTGCTGCTCCAAGTGACTGCAGCACTCCCAAAAGAGAACACATATCCACTGGTAGATCGTCTATCAGAAATACTACCATCCCAATCAGCATCAGTGTATCCATGTAACTGTATCTGAACCCCAGTCTCATAAAATAGTCCATACTGCAATGTGGACTTCACATACCTGAGTATGTGTCTAACCGCATCCAAATGTGGTTTCCTTGGAGCATGCATAAACTGACTTACCAATCCAATAGCATAGCTCAAATCTGGCCTAGTAATAGTCATATAAATCAAACTTCCTACCATGCGTCTGTACATAGTAGGGTCTTCCAAAAGCTCACCTGCATCTGTGCTCAGCTTCACATTCTGCTCCAAAGGAACTGAAATAGGCTTACAGCCTATCATCCCATATTTGGACAGCATGTCCAATCCATACTGTCTCTGTAAGAACTGTATCCCACTTGGTGATCTAATCACCTCAATGCCCAAGAAATAACGCAGCTCTCCCAAATCCTTCATCTCAAACTTCTGCTTCAATAGCATTTTCACATGAAGGATATCTTCATCACTGTCACCTGTCATAATCAAATCATCAACATAAATGACAAGTAGCATAATACCTTTCTCTGTTTTTCTCACATAAAGTGAGAAATCTGCCTTGGAAATCTGAAAGCCAATAGTGACAAGATTTTGTCCTATCTTGTCAGACCATGCTCTAGGTGCTTGCTTCAAGCCATACAAGGCTTTCTTCAACCTGCAAACAAACTCAGGATGAACAGCATGCACATAACCTGGTGGCTACTCCATATAGACCTCTTCTTGCAAATCACCATGCAAGAAGGCATTCTTTACATCCATCTGATGTAAAGACCATCCCTTTGATGCAGCCATAGCAATGACTGCTCTTACGGTTGCCATCCTTGCAACCGGACTGAATGTTTCTTCATAGTCAATGCCATATGTTTGTGCATATCCCTTGACTACTAATCTTGCCTTGTATCTGTTCACAGAACCATCTGCATTGTGCTTCACCTTATAAACCCACTTACAGTCAATTGCATTTTTACCTTTAGGCAAAGGTACCAATTCCCATGTAGCATTTGCTTCCAAGGCATCCATTTCTTCATCCATGGCTTTCTCCCATTTTTCTTTTCCCATGGCTTTCTCAAAAGAAGTGGGTTCTGGTTCCTGTATCACTCTAACCATATATGCATAGTGAATGGCTGTAAATCCATCATATTTCAGCCTATCCACAGGATACCTAGCTCTCGTAGACCTGCGCAAAATAGGTTCACTCCCAGGTGCTCTCAAAACATCCCTGGTCTTCCTTACTCCAGGTATAACAATAGAAGGAATACCCAACTCATCATCAATGCTCTGTTCTGAGCCACTGGATTCACCATCCACATAAGAGTGACCTGCATTCACATCAAACATGGGCTGATCAACCTTCTCTTTTCCTTTTCGTGATACCTGCATACCACTATCTGCATTGCTTTGAGAAGATTCTCCTAATCTCAATCTGCCTGTCCATGGCGAAGAATGTGAACCACTGCTAGAGGACGCTCCAGGTCCACTAATATTTTGTGACTGCTGCTGTGAATTCTGTGCAGCATTACCATTTTGTGCATCTACATCATCAATCACATTTACTGGTTTATACCAGCTACTCATCTCATCAAAAACAACATCTATGCTCACTGTAAACTTACAAGTAGAAGGGTTATAGCATCTATACCCTTTTTGCTGCAGAGAGTAACCAATAAAGATGCACTTCTCAGCTTTTGGATCCAACTTGGATCTCAACTCATCTGGCACATGTACATAGGCAATGCAACCAAAAATTTTCAAATGAGAAATATCTGGTTTCCTACCAGTATACCTCTCCTTTGGAGTCATTCCATGTATTGCTGCAGTGGGAGTCATGTTCATTATGTAGACTGCTGTAGCAACTGCTTCAGCCCAATAAAAATCTGGCAAGTCTTTTTCATTGAGCATGGCACGAGATACCTCTCCAATATGCCTGTTTTTCCTTTCTGCAATTCCATTTTGTTGTGGGGTATGACTGCATGAATATTGCTGCTTTATGCCATGCTCCTGCAAGAACTTTGCAAACTCATTTGAGAGGTACTCTCCCCCTCCATCTGACCTTAGGAATTTTATCTGCAAGCCTGTTTCTTTTTCAACCATAGCTTTAAGAGTTTTGAAATGCCCAAAAACTTCACTTTTCTTTTTCATAAAATACACCCAAACTTTTCTGCTATAGTCATCAATAAAAGTGACAAAGTAATGACAGCCTCCAAGAGATGCAGCTTTAGTAGTCCACACATCAGAGTGGATTAATTCCAATGGCTTCTCACTCTCTTGAACATGTCTAGGAAATGGTTTCCTTGCCTATTTTCCAAACTGACAGGCTTCACATACCTTATGCATTTCTGCAACCTTGAATTTGGGCAATCCTGCAACAATATTTTGGGCCTGCATTGATTTAAGTCGCTGTACATTAACATGACCAATGCGTTTATGTCAGATATCAATATCTGCAACTACACCGGTCCCATGTGCAAACATTGCTGCACTCAATTCAGGCATGTCTGCATCCAACGTAAACATTCTGCCCTTCTTCTTTCCTTTTGCTATCAAGCGACCTTTATTTTTCATATCCTCAACAAAGCATCCATGAGGATTAAATCTGACCTGCAAGCCCTGCTCAACCATTTGACCAACAGAAACCAGATTCTTGGTGATATTCGGGACATGAAATACATCGGACAGGTATTTCTTTTTCCCATCCTGCATGGACAAAGGAATTTTTCCAATCTGCACAATAGGATGTGCAGTATCATCACCAGTCTCCACAAATCCTGGTTTTTCCATTTTTCTTGCATCCTCCATCCATTCTGCATGACCTGTCATGTGGTTTGATGCACCTGAGTCAACATACCATACATCATTGCTTTCTTCTGCACTTGTCACAGAATTGTTCATGTGCTGCACCATAGACAAATGCTCATTTCTGTCATCACCCTATCTACTAGAAGATGCATAATTCCCTTGTTGCAGTTTTCCATTCATGATGTCATTCTGCTTTTTATAGCAGTCTTTAGCCATATGACCCATTTTACCACAGTTGTAGCATTCAACATTACTGTTTGCATTTTGGCCTCTTTGCCATCCACCACGACCTCTTTGGCTCCCCCTGCCTCTAGAGTTACCACGTCCTCCTCCATAGGACTGGTTTTCTTGAGTTTGCTGCATATTCTAATTTCTACCACGGCCTCCATATCGGCCTCCTCTACCTTTGCCTCTACCTCTTCCAGCATTTGAGTAGAAGACAGCTTCTTTTGAAGTTCCTCCTGAAGAAGATGCACTACCATTTCTTTGCTCCTCAGAAATTAGAAGAGCAATCAACTCCTCAAAATCAGGAAATCTTTCACGGACGGAAATGGATGTTCGGAACTGTGCATAATCCTTTCCTAGACCATTTAAGGTCACAGAAACTAAATCATCATCTTCCACTGGCGACCCAATGGAAGCAAGTGCATCTGCAATCTTCTTCACCTTCATGTGGTAGTCATTGATGCTCATACTTTCTCTTGATCTATTATCATTTTATGATGAGGAATTCTTGTTTTAAATGGTTAACAAGGCTTGCATTTGATTGATAATCCTCTGTTTGATCAACCATGTTGAAAGAATCATGAAAAGTCAGTCGTATCATAATTCTAAGCAAAACACGCAAAACTCGAGACTAGGCGGTTTAAGGAAAAATATACCGTTTTTGGATTTTTGATGTGCATTTGCCTTTCCTATGAAATGAAACATGCTAAGAAAATCATTTTCTATAAAAATAATCAAAATACACCTAAAAATTAGTAATTATCAATAATTTTCTATAAATTAATTAAAAAAGAGAAATTTAGATTTTTTGCATCATAAAAATAAGAAAAAATAATATTAATGTGTATGGACGTGTGATAGAGCTGAAGCATGGGGTTTAGCCTCAGTTTAGCCCCATCTCTTTGTTAGAGTGAGTTTTTTATTTCTTTCATAAAAGAAAAATACATTTAAAAATCATGCCTTACACCTATCAATGCAAGCAAAATTTTAGATGGTAGGGAGTAAGTTGAAGTACAACAAAGTTCTTAGATGCTCCTAGCACCCGGCTAGTGCCTTAGAGCCAATGTCGGGCCTATTTTAGGAACCAACACTTAGGTACATTTAATAGAGACAACTCTCCCTCTTGAAATTCCAAATGCCTTCTTTTCTCATTAGCATAAAGCTTCATGATCTTATTTCTTTTGAAGGTTCACTTTGCATTGCTGAAGTAGGGCGGCCTGCATGTGCTCTAACTCCTATTTACCCTAGAGGTTGATCTTGTCATTGAATAGGACTATAGAGAGGGAAACCTCATACCTATATAGTTCCTCAAAAGGAGAAACCCTAATGCTAGAATGGGTGGAGTTGTTATATGAAAATTCAGCCAATTGGAGCCACATATCCCAACTGTGTTCTATGTCATGGCAAAAGTGCTTGAGGTAGGTCTCAAGCCATTTATTTACCCTTTCAGTCTAGCCATTAGTCTATGGGTGTTATATGAGGAGAGCAAGTTTGGTGCCCACAGATGTAAAAATTTCCTACCAAAAGTTGCACATAAACTTGGCCTCCTTATCATGCATTATGATTTGCAGTAACCCATGCAACTCAAACACATGCTCCATAAACTGAGTGGCCACGTGAGATATAGTACATTGAGTTGTAGTGGGGATAAAGTGGGTAACCTTAGCGAGGTCATCAACTACCACATATATACTATTTCATCCTTTCTTGATGATAGGCAACCCACTAATAAAATCCATAGTGATATGTGTTCCATTTCCCTTCACGAATAGGCAGGGGTTGCAAGAGACAAGCAAGTCTAAGCATGATGTCCTTATTCTATTAGCATGGAACACAATTGGCCACAAAATCCTTGACATCCCTCCATAGGGCCTTCCAATTAAAGCTCTTGGCAATCCTATCATATGTTTTGAAAACACCCAAATGACCAGCAGTGGGGCAAGGATGCATCTCTACCATGATCTTCCAAGTGAAGGGAGAAGTGTGGGAGATGACAATCTTGTCATGGACCATATGATGCCATTTTTGAGCTAATATTGGGAGTTCTCATCCATTGCCCTGTGCCATAATTTTTGAAATATATGGTTGAAGTCCTCATTCAGCAAATAGGCCTCCTAAATCTCCTTAATCCAATCACTATTTACTTTGAAATGAATGACACTTTGCATGCCCACATCTATGATAGTGAATCAATCACTTTATTGTCTTTGCTCCTAGTGTGAGAGATGTCAAAGTCATAGTTTTGCAAAGTTTTCACCTATATCCTCTACTTAGGAGTCAAAGTAGACTAAGTCAGGAAGTACTCGAGGACTCGATGGTCACTCTTTACTCTAAAATGGCTACCATATAAGTAATGGTACCATTTCTTAACAACGTGAAGGATGGCTGACATCTCCTAGCCATACATTTTCATTTTCATCTCCTTTTCATCCAACTTATGGCTCTCAAAAGCAATCATACCATGCTCTTGCAACAAGATAGCACCAATACCTTGACCAATCACACTAAATGGTAAACTCTTTTGAGAAGTTAGGGTATTGGAGTAAGTATTTACTTCAACCAGTTAAAGCTACGACTACCAAGCATCCCAAAAGAATGATTCCTTCTTTAAAAAATATATCAAAGGGGTTGCAATGGTGGTGTAATGCTTGATGAAACATTCATAAAATGAAGAGAAACCAAGGAAACTATGTTATGAGGTAGTGTTGGATGGTGTGTGCCAGGCCTTAACACATTGCACCTTTGTAGGGTCAACTTGTATACCATTTTCAGTACATTGTGCCCTAAGTACTCCAATGATGTCTGCATAAAGATGCACTTTCCTTAGCAAATAGCCTATTCTCTCTGAAGACATAAACAAAACACCCTTTTGACATGTGTGAACTGCACCTCTTGTTATTTGCTATAAATGAGAATTCCATCAAAGAATAAGAGCACAAACTTGAAAAGGAAGGGATTTAAGATTTTATTCATGACGCTCTGAAATGTGTCAAGCGTATTATTCAATTCAAAAGGCATCACTAGAAACTGATAAAGCCCATGATTAGTCATGAAGGCCATTTTGACATCATCACCCTCTTGTATATGCATTCGATGATAGCCATAGCACATATTAATCTTAGTGAAATACCATGCCCCTTACAACTCATCCAATAATGCATCAATCTGTAGGGTAGGATATCGGTTCTTGATTGTAATTTTATTCAAGTCTCTATATTCAGTGCACATGTGGAAGGAGCCATCTTTCTTCTTGATTAGTAGGACTTGAGATGTATAAGGTGGGGAACTCGATTCAATAAACCCCATCTCAAGTAACTCTTTGACTTGCTTTGCAGTAACACATTGACACATGCTTATCATCTTGATAATCTAAAATAGAACCCTCCTAACATCATCAACGAGATAGGCCACAAACATTAAATGACCCCTCTCCAAATCTATATAAGAATGGTTAGGGAGTACTCTAGAAACCCTCGTGCTATCTTCCATTAAACTCTTGCCACCCTTGGCCATACTTCTTCTCCATGTCCCCTTGACAACCTCTCTTAAAGGAGTCCTATCACTTGCATGCTTCAAAACCATGGGTCCAAAGAGATGTACTCTAATTGCTACTGAGAATACTATAAAAACCACGAGTGTGACACCTCTTGCTCTAACCCAATCAATCATGGATACTGCAATGGCTGCAACACTGCAACCCTTAGCAGAGAACATGACTCTTTTACCTAGGTTATCTCTATCATTCCAGGTGCACCACAACCAATCTCTAGACTCTTAGACTACTTAGACTATCTCCTTATCATCATACACTAGTATTTAGGAATTGTACTCCTCTTTTGTTTTCATGTTGTTGTTATATCACTACCTTGAAGTTGGTTTTGTTGCTTGCTAATATTCATAAATCAAGGAATTATATCTAAATCATACAAGGTTCTAAGTACATAAGTAGGATCCTAGTATTCAATTGAAAAATTTAGAAAAGAGTGGATAAAATTTGTGATTGAATAAAAATAGTTGTGTTAAGGTGAATCTATAGTTAGTACAATGTTTTTAGAGGATTGCATGTATTAGCCATTGTTTGCCATCGTTGTGATTTCCTACATACAACTATTGATCGTATTTTACATATAGATGATATGGGGCTTTGTGAGAGTGACTATCCCCAAGCATCCCACAATGTTCCTTCACTAGGAATTAGTTTTCCACATGGGTGCTAGGACCATGCCTATTTTGTTGAGAGCTCTCTCTATAGGAGTGTCCACTTCATTGAAGGTTGTGGAAGTGACCAAGGGGACTCTAGCTAGTAGCTATTGTAACATTGATGAAGGAGATGGCATCCTACACGTTTGGTGGATTCTTAAAGATTCAATACTAGTTAGAGGGTGGTTTAATGGCTCCTAGAATGGGACAACAAGGTTGTACTGCCCCATATAGAATGGATAGGATGTGCAATCATGGACCAAATGTGTTGTACATTTTGATTGGAATAAATATTACTTGTTTGATAATTGTTGTGTCAATGCTTAAGTTATGTGAAGGATTTGATTCTGAAAGGATAATCAAGGAATTTGATTTTACATATCTCACTTGATTGTGCTAGGTAATTAGTGTTGAGATGGCAAGCTCAACACATGCGAACATTGATGATGGACTGCTTGGCTAGATGGGTCTGCACGTCTACACTTAGCACGTTGGTGGTCATTATGACACTCACATGGCTACTAACTTATCACTTATTATATTTAGTTTGTTACACCTACCTACAGCTGGCAAAGATATAGCGCTAGTAGATTAGTGTAGTTGGTTATGCACTGTTTGACTTAGAAGGCCACTTTCCTTTATGTTGTATCTTATCTATACTTTGTGTACATTGTATAGTGTGTGGAAGAAGAAGAAAAAATCAGCAAGAAAACGTTTTGGCCTCCATCTCTCTTCATGTGTTCTTGAGTGAGCTTTCTCTTGTGTATACAGTGCATGTTGTTTGGCGCAGCAGTTCAAGCAAATCCCCCCATTACACGATTCTTGACATGGTATCAAAGTTGCGCCATTGAGAGAGGATGATTTTGAAGGCTGAAGTGAAGGAGAAGAATCAAGATTCGACCAACGGGTAAGAAGCTCTCCCATTCTTCCACTCTTTCTCTTGGATAGTGCCTATGGAGGCATCGAAAGTAGAGTAGAGCAAAAATCTCAGATTGCTGCGAGATTTGGTGTGCAAATAGAGCACTCTACATGTTTCAAATTGGCCCTTTGGGACCTTCCCGCAGTTATTTTGGGTGTGTGAGGCCGTTTCAAGCCCCGTTTTAGAGCCGCAAGGTTGTGGACAATAGTTTCAAGGTACACTGTGATTTTGACTGTATTGACCGAAAGTGGGTGCACAAGTTACAGATTTTGAATCTGTAATTTTTTAGGTGTTTGCAGCAAGCAAACATAAGGTTTATGTGCAAATAGGTTGCATATTACATGTACTATTGAATAATCAGTGAAAAAGGGTACTTGATGTATTGTTGTGCACGTGTTGTGAGAAGACTTGCTTGATGTGTTGTATCCTTCTTTGTGATAATGGAAGAGAACAGTGGAAATCACATTATTGAGAAGCTTGACAAGAACAACTACCCTTCATGGAAGTTCCGTGACACGAACTTCCTCATTGAAAAGGGCCTTTATGAGTTTGTTTCCGATGAAGAAAAGGAGCCAGAGCTAGGTATCCCTCCAGCTGCAGATGAATTAAAAGCATGGAAAGAATAGAATGTGAAAGACAAAAAGGTGATGTACTGGCTATCTGCAATCATTGATAATACAATATTGGGACATATCAAAAATGTAGAAACTTCACATGCAGCTTGGACAATTTTTGAGAACATGTTTTCAGTAAACACAAAGGCATGAAAGATTCAACTCAAGCAAGAGTTGAATGCCTTGAATAAAGGAAAAATGTTTGTCAATGAGTATGTGTTGAAGGTGAGGAGCATTGCAGATGCTTTAGCAGCGATTGATGCAATGCCTAATGATGCTGATTTGGTTTCATCCACTTTCAGTGGCCCTAACAATGAGAAGGCGTGGAAATCATTTGTTACTTCAATACAGTACGAAAGCCATTTCTAGATTTTGATGAGCTGATCTCTCTCATGATTACTGAAGAGATCAATATGTAGGGTGATTTGTCTGAAAAAAATGATGAATAGGTTCAAGCATTTTACTCAAGTTCAGGAAGGACATGGTAGATCCTCTTTGAGAGGCCGTGGTATGGGACATGCTGACGATAACCAGCAAAACATGTTCAATCATCAATTTGGTGTAATGCAGGTCTCATGAGGCCAAGGAAAATTTAGAGGTAGGGGGAGCTCTAGAGGAAGAAGTGGATGGCAGAATAGAGGTTTTGGAAATTCTGTTATTATTTGTCATTATTGTGGCAAAACAGGTCATATTGCAGCCAATTGTTATGCTAAGAAGGATGATATTCACAGTGGTAAATTGTAGCAAGAAAACTATGCATCATCTTCACGATAGAATGAAGAAAAAAATGAGCATCTGTTTGTTATGTGGCATGAATGTAGTTACAGGAAAGGGGATACATGATGATGTATGATATGTCGATTTAGGTGCATCTAATCATATGACCAGTCATGTTGAATGTTTTGGAGAGATGTAGGACTTACAAAATCTAGGTTATGTGCAGACGCGTGATGATTCATGCCACCCAATTTCACACATTGGAAAGGTTCCCTTGTCCTTGTATGATGGGCAGACAAAGACTCTAGCAGATGTATTACATATGCCATCAATCACAAAGAATCTAGTGTCTATTGGCCAAATGGTAGATCAGGGATTGCAAGTCCGATTCAATGCAAAATGTTATTTTGTAGAAGACTTTAATGATAAGTGCAAGTTGGTCGCAAAAGGAAGTAGAGTTGGCCACATGTTCACTTTAGATGCTGGAATTCCACCAATGGATGCTACTATGTATGCTAAAGGAAAAGGAGTAGTTATAGATATTGAAATCTGCCATAAATGTATTGGACATGCAAATGTGCAAAGGCTAAAATTAATGTAGCCCATAGGATTGGTTACAGGGTTGCCTTCATTTAGAGTTGTAGAATTGCATAAAGTCTGTAAAGCGTGCAAGTTTGGTAAGCAAGCAAGAGAACCCTTCTCGCATGATAGAGAAGTGAGTAGAAAAATACTTGATGTAGTGCATACAGATGTTTGGGAGCCTACACAAAATGTATCTCTTGGTGGTAGAAAATACTTTGTCACATTTATTGATAATTGTTCAACGAAGTTATGGGTATACTTCATGAAGAAAAAGAGTGATGTGTTTGAGCACTTCAAATCTTTTAAGGCAGTTGTTGAAACAAAAACATGCTTAAAAGTAAAGTTCTTGAGATCAGATGGAGGGGGAGAGTACCTCTCTAATGAGTTTAGTGACTTCTTGAGGACTCATGGGATAAAGAGGCAATTTACTTGCAGGTATATCCCACAGAAAAATGGGTTTGCAAAAAGAAAAAATAGGCATATTGTAGAAGTCGCATGGGCATTAATGGCTGAAAAGAATACGCCCAAAAAAAATTTATCTGAGGCTATCCATACTGTTGTCTATATTATGAACAGAACCCCCATAGCTGCAATTCATGGGATGACTCCTAAAGCATACTTTACTGGCAAGAAGCGCGATGTATCGCACTTGAAGGTATTTGGATGTGTTGCATATGTTCATATGCCAGATGAGCTACGAAAGAAGCTTAATCCAAAGGCAAAAAAATGTATTTTTATTGGATACTCTTTAAAGAAAAAAGGATATCACTGTTATAACCCTGTCACAAGTGAGTTCAGAGTGAGTAAGAATGTTTTCTTTGATGAGATGGGCAGCTCGTATGTACCTGATGGTGATGTATTAAATGATGATAATGATCAAGACAACTATGTGCAGAAAGAAAAACAAGAATCGTGAAGTCTTAGTGGACCAGAAACATCATCTGGTACTATACCTACAGTGAGCCCTTGGTCTGGAAGACTAAGCAGTAACCCCACATCTTCATGTGCAGGTTAAGAAGGCGCTCTATGGACTGAAGCAAGCACCTAGAGAATGGTCTGACAAGATTGGAGAGTATCTTGTCAATATTGGATTTTTTATTTTGATGTTGATCACGTACTTTATGTGAGAAAGGGAGATGCAGGTTTGGTCATCATAGTCATCTATCTAGATGACTTGATTATTACAGGTGATAGTGACAATGGGATTGCTAAAGTTAAGGACTTCTTGAAGAAGAAGTTTGAGATGAAAGATTTGGGTGAGATGAGATACTTTCTTGGTATTGAGTTGATCAGATGTGATGATGGTATATGGCTATCCCAAAGGCAGTATGGCTTGGATATGTTATCCAAGTATGGTATGACAACATGTAAGCCTCTTTCAGTACCATTGGAGAAAAATGTGAAGTTGAGTGCCGACGTTGGGGATGAGATAGAAGACCCTACTATGTTCAGGAGGATAGTAGGAGTTTGATTTACGTGACTATCACAAGGCCAAACTTGAGCTATGTTGTTGGCCTTGTTAGTCAGTTTATGCAGATGCCTAGAAAGCCTCATTTGAATGCAATTAGACGTAGATTGAGATATGTAAAGTCCACTTTACATTATGGACTTTTTTATGAGACAAGTAAGGATGTAGAGGTCTTTGGATACATAGATACAGATTGGGCTGGTAACATGTCAAATAGAAGATCTACTAGTGGATTCATGTTTTTCCTTGGTAGTGTAGTAGTTACATGGAGCAGCAAAAAGCAACCTATAGTTGCTTTATTGAGTACAAAGGCTGAGAATAGAGGTGTTGCTATGACAGCATGTGAGGTGGTATGGCTGCAAAAGTTATTGGGTGATTTGAATGTGCAAGGGGATGGTCCAGTTGTCATTCATTGTGACAACATGAGCAGCATACAACTAGCTAAGAATTGAGAGTTCCATGCTAGGACAAAACACATTGAGGTGCACTACCACTTTGTGAGAGAGAAGGTACTTGCAGGAGCGATTGACTTGGTATATGTCAACACACAGGATTAGATAGCTGACATTTTCACAAAGACATTGGGTGCAGAAAAGCTTCGAAAGTTTTTAAGCTTACTTGGAGTTGCAGAGATAGAGTTGAGCTTGAGGGGGAGTGTTGAGATGGCAAGCTCAACACGTGCGGACATTGATGATGGACTGCCTAGCTAGATGGGTCTGCACGTCTACACTTAGCATGTTGATGGTCATTATGACACTCACATGGCCATTGACTTATCACTCATTATATTTAATTTGTTACACCTACCTACAGCTGGCAAAGATATAGCGCCATTCGATTAGTGTAATTGGTTATTGTTAAGATGGCAAGCTCAACACATGCGGACATTGATGATGGGCCACCTGGCTAGATGGGTTCGCACGTCTACACTGAGCACATTGGTGCTCATTATGACACTCACATGGCAACTGACTTATCACTTATTATATTTAGTTTGTTACACCTACCTATAGTTAGCAAAGATATAACACCAGCAGTCGATTCGTGTAGTCGATTATGTATTGTTTGACTTAGAAGGCCACTTTTCTTTATGTTGTATCTTATCTATACTTTGTGTACATTGTATAGTGTGTTGAAGAAGAAGAAGAATTCAGCAAGAAAACGTTTTGGCCTCCATCTCTCTTCTTGTGTTCTTGATTGAGCTTCCTCATGTGTATACAATGTGTGTTTGGCACAGCAGCTTAAGCAAATCCCCCCATCACGCGATTCTTGGCATGGTATCAGAGCCGCGCCACTGAGAGAGGATGATTTTGAAGGCTGAAGTAAAGGAGAAGAAGCAAGGTTCGAGCAAGCAAGCAACAGGTAAGAAGCTCTCCCATTCTTCCACTCTCTCTCTTGGATAGTGCCCTATGGAGGCACCGGAAGTAGAGTGGAGCGAAAATATCAAATTGGTGCGAGATTTGGTGTGCAAGCAGAGCACTCTACATTCTGCAAATTTTCCCTTTGGGACTTTTCAACAATTATTTTGGGTGTTTGAGGCCGTTTCAGGCCCCGTTTTAGAGCTGCAAGGTTGTGGATAGTAGTTTCAGGGTACACTGTGATTTCGGCTGTATTGATTGAAAGTGGGTGCATAAGTTATAGATTTCGAATCTGTAATTTTTGAGGTGTTTGCAGGAAGCAAACATAAAGGTTTATCTATAAACAGATTGCAGATTACATATACTATTGAGCAATGAGTGAAAAAGGTTGCTTTGGGTATTGATGTGCACGTGTTGTGAAAGATTGCAGAAGACTAGTTTGCTGTGTTATATCCTTGTTTGTGATAATGGCAGAGAACGGTGGAAATCCCATTATTGAGAAGCTTGACAAGAACAACTACTCTTCATGGAAGTTCCGTGACACGAACTTCCTCATTGGAAAGGGCATTTATGAGTTTGTTTTAGGTGAAGAAAAGGAGCCAAAGCTGGGTATCCCTCCGACTGTAGATTAAATAAAAGTATCAAAATAATGGAATGCGAAATATGAAAAGGTGATGCGATGTTATGTGCAGTCATTGATAATACAATGTTGGGACATATCAGGAATGTAGAAACTTCACAAGCAGCTTGGACAATTTTTGAGAGCATGTTTTCAGTAAATACAAAGGCACGAAAGATTCAACTCAAGCAAGAGTTAAATGCCTTGAAGAAAGGAAAAATGTATGTCAATGAGTATGTATTGAAGGTGAGGAGCATTGCAGATGCTTTAGCAGCGATTGATGCAATGCCGGATGATGATGATTTGGTTTCATCCACTCTAAGTGGCCTTAACAATGAGAAGGCATGGAAATCATTTGTTACTTCATTCTATGTACAGAAGCCATTTTCAGATTTTGATGAGATGATCTCTCTCATGATTACTAAAGAGATCAATATGCAGGGTGATTCGTCTGGAAGAAATGGTGAACATGTCCAAGCATTTTACTTGAGTTCAGGAAGGGGATGTGATAGATCCTCTTCAAGAGGCCGTGGTATGGGATGTGCTGGAGATAACCAACAAAACAGGTTCAATCAGTAATTTGGTGAAATGTAGGTTTCAGGAGGGCGAGTAATCTTTAGAGGCAGGGGGAGCTCTAGAGGAAGAGGTGGATGGCAGAATAGAGGTTTTTGAAATTTTGCTATTACTTTCCATTATTGTGGAAAAACAAGCCATATTGCAGCCCATCATTATGTTAAAAAGGATGATATTCGCAGCGGTAAATTGCAACAAGGAATGTATGCATCATCTTCAGGACAAAATGAAGACAAAAATGAGCGTATGTTTGTTATGCAGCATATGATGAATGCAGTTACATGAAAGGGGACACATGATGATGTATGGTATGTCAATTCAGGTGCATCTAATGATATCACCAGTCATGTTGAATGGTTTGGAGAGATGCACAGCTTACAAAATCCAGGTTATGTGCAAACGAGTGATGATTCATGCCACCCAATTTCACACACTGGAAAGGTTCCCTTGTCCTTGTATGATGCCCAGACAAAGAGTCTGACAGATGTATTACATGTGCCATCAATCACAAAGAATCTAGTGTCTATTGGCCAAATGGTAGAGCAGGGGTTGCAGATCTGATTCAATGCAAAAGGTTGTTTTGTAGAACACTTTAATGATAAGTGCAGGTCGGTCGCAAAAGGAAGTAGAGTTGGCCAAATGTTCACTTTAGATGCTAGAATTCCTGCAATGGATGCTGCTATGTATGCTAAAGGAAAAGGAGTAGTTGTAGATATTGAAATATAGCATAAGCATATTGGACATGCAAATGTACAAAGGCTGAAATTAATGTAGTCCAGAGGATTGGTTACAAGGTTGCCTTTATTTAGAGTTGCAAAATTGCATAAAGTCTGTGAAGCATGCAAGTTTGGTAAGCAAGCAAGACAACCCTTCTCACATGATAGAGAAGTCAGTAGAAAAATACTTAATATAGTGCATACAGATGTTTCGAGGCCTACACAGAATGTATCTCTTGGTGGCAACAAATACTTTGTCACATTTACTAATGACTGTTCAAGAAAGTTATGGGTATACTTCATGAAGGAAAAGAGTAATGTATTTGAGTACTTCAAATCTTTTAAGGTAGCTATTGAAATAGAAATAGGCTTAAAAGTGAAGTGCTTGAGATCAGATGGAGGGGGAGAGTACCACTCCAATGAGTTTACTAGCTTCTTGAGGACTCGTGGGATAAAGAGGCAATTTACTTGTAGGTATACCCCACAACAAAATGGGGTTGCATAAAGAAAAAATAGGCATATTGCAGAAGTTGCACGGGCATTAATGACTGAAAAGAATATGCCCAAACATTTTTGGTCTGAGGCTATCCATACTGCTCTCTACATTATGAACAAAACTCCCACAGCTGTAGTTCATGGGATGACTCTTGAAGAATGCTTTACAAGCAAGAAGCCCGATGTATCGCATTTGAAGGTATTTGGATGTGTTCCATATGTTCATATGCTAGATGAGCTACGAAAGAAGCTTAATTCAAAGGCAAAAAAATGTATTTTTATTGGATACTCTTTAGAGAAAAAAGGATATCACTGTTATAACCCTGTCACAAGTGAGTTCAGAGTGGGATGTTATCTTTGATGAGATGAGCAGTTGGTATGCACCTGATGGTGATGTATTAAATGATGGTAATGATCGAGACAACTATGTGTAGAAAGAAAAACAAGAATCACGAAGTCTTAGTGGACCAGAAACATCATCTGGTACTATACCTACAGTGAGCCCTTGGTTTGGAAGACTAAGGAGTAGCCTCACATCTTCAAGTGGATCTATAAGTGTTGTAGGGAAGGACAAAGGAAAGAAGAAAGTGCTCGATAGTAATGATGCATCTACTAGTCATTTGGGATTTGACGAAGATTCTAGTGGTTCAGAGAGTTTGGATAATGAGCTTGGTATTCCTTCAGTCAGGACACCACGTGTACAGAGAGCTCATAGTAATGTAAAGGCTCCATTGAGTGATCCGGTGGTACGCAGATCTAACAGGGTCAGATACCCTATTAAAAGATTTGGTTTTGAAGGTTATGCAGCTCACCATTATGCTTATATTATGAAACTAGTTGAGGATGTTGAGCCCACTTGTTTTGAGAATGTTGTTGGTCATGCTCATTGGGATGCAACAATGGATAAGGAGATGGCTGCATTAGAAGCTAATAAGACTTGGGATTTGGTACCCTTACCTAAGGGTAAAAAAGCTATTGGCTGTAAGTTGGTTTACAAAGTCAAGCATAATGCAAATGGTTTAGTTGGCAGGTATAAGGCTAGGCTAGTTGCAAAAGTCTATGCTCAAACATATGGCATAGATTATAAAGAGACATTCAGTCCAGTTGTTGGGATGGAAACTATTAGGTGTGTGATTTCCTTGGCAGGAGCCAAAGGTTGAACTTTGCAGCAAATGTATGTTAAGAATGCCTTCTTGCATGGTGAATTGCAAGAAGAAGTGTATATGGAGCAGCCATCAGGTTATGAGGATTTAGAGCATCCCACATATGTGTGCAAGTTAAAGAAGGTGCTCTATAGGCTAAAGCAAGCACCTAGAGCATGGTCTGACAAGATTGGAGAGTATCTTGTCAATATTGGATTTTGTATTTTTGATGATGATCACTCAGGAGATGCAGGTTTGGTCATCATAATCATCTATGTGGATGACTTGATTATTACATGTGACAATGACAATGGGATTGCTGAAGTTAGGGACTTCTTAAAGAAGTAGTTTGAGATGAAAGATTTGGGTGAGCTAAGATACTTACTCGGTATTGAGATGATCAGATGTGATGATGGTATATGGCTATCACAAAGGCAGTATGGCTTGGATATGTTATCCAAGTATGGTATGACAACATGTAAGTCTCTTTCAGTACCATTGGAGAAAAATGTGAAGTTGAGTGCCGATGTTGGGGATGAGATAGAAGACCCTACTATGTTCAGGAGGATAGTAGGGAGTTTGATTTACATGACTATCACAAGGCTAGACTTGAGCTATGTTATTGGCCTTGTTAGTGAGTTTATGCAAATTCCTAGAAAGCCTCATTTGGATGCAGTTGGACATATATTGAGGTATGTGAAGTCCACTTTACATTATGGACTTTTTTATGAGGTAGGTAAGGACGTAGAGGTCTTTGGATACACAGCAGTACAAAGGCTGAGTATAGAGGTGCTGCTATGGCAGCATGTGAGGTGGTATGGTTGCAAAAGTTATTAGGTGGTTTGGATGTGTAGGGAGATGGTCAAGTTGTCATTCATTGTGACAACATGAGCAGCATACAACTAGCTAGGAATCCAATGTTCCATGCTAGGACAAAACACATTGAGGTGCACTACCACTTTGTGAGAGAGAAGATACTTGCAGGAGAGATTGACTTAGTATATGTGAGCACACATGATCAGATAGCTGACATTTTCACGAAGGCACTGGGTGTAGAGAAGCTTTGAAAGTTTTGAAGCTTACTTGGAGTTACAGAGATAGAGTTAAGCTTGAGGGGGAGTGTTGAGATGGCAAGCTCAATACGTGCGAACATTGATTACGGACCGCCTGGCTAGATGAATCCGCATGTCTACACTTAGCATATTGGTGGTCATTATGATACTCACATGGCCACTGACTTATCACTTATTATATTTAGTTTGTTACACCTACTTACAACTCACAAATATATAATGCCAGTCGATTAGTGTAGTCCGTTATGCGTTGTTTGACTTAGAATGCCACTTTCCTTTATGTTGTATCTTATCTATACTTTGTGTACATTGTCAGCAAAAAAACTTTTTGGCCTCCATCTCTCTTCTTGTGTTCTTGAGTGAGCTTCCTCTTGTGTATACAGTGTGCGTTTGGCGCAGCAGCTCAAGCAAATTCCCCCATCACATGATTCTTGATAGTTATGCACTGTTTGACTTAGAAGGCCACTTTCCTTTATGTTGTATATTATCTATACTTTGTGTACATTGTATAGTGTGTGGAAGAAGAAGAAACATTTGGCAAGAAAATGTTTTGGCCTCCATCGCTCTTCATGTGTTCTTGAGTGAGCTTCCTCTTGTGTATACAGTGTGTGTTTGGCGTAGCAGCTCAAGCAAATCCCCCCATCACGCGATTCTTGACAATTAGAAAACTAGAAAATGTCTCATGTAAAGGAAAGTGAGAGCGAATTATCCCAATGATAACATCCTATTGAAGGGTGGATGCCATCATTGTCTAGCATCTTCTTCACCACTACCATAAACTCTACCATGTCCTGTCACATCATAAAATCTAGCCTCCTCCATGTGGTCAATAATAGAGTTAATGCTCATAGCCTCTTTTGCACCTTGTGTTAGATATGATCAATGCCCCACCCTCATTAGGTGCTACCAATGATCCATGGTGCTCAAAGTTGTAAGGCCCCCATTATGAGGAGAAGCCAAATGTGAGCCCGGACATTGGTTGAGTCCTGACTTGTATATCAGATGAGGTCTATGTGACCGGATGGCAAAAAGGTGACTGTTGTGGGTCTAATCTTTGGGTTAGACGGAGTGGTTAAGCTGGTAGCAACTCGAGGCACATTGCATTGAGTTGCGTGGTAAGGGAGTTAAAAGGGGCCCCTATTGTGGGGTCCGGGGGCCGCGGAAGCGGCCCCTGGCTGGGGGGTCCCAGGGGGGCCAGCGGCCCCCCTGGCGGGGGTCCGGGGGCAGCGCCCCCGGCCCGATGGTAAAGGGAATATTCCCTGGAATATTCCCTGGCCGACTAGTGGAGGCTCATATGGTAGGTCGGTCAGCAGGCCGACCTAACGACCTTCGCGGGCTATAAAAGCTAAACCCCTTCGCAGCCATCTTACACTCATCTTTCACCCAGTCAGAGTTGTTGTTCCAGCTAGCCTTAAGCTCTTCACCTATCTTCTGTCTAGATCGCCATCTAAGCTTCATTCATTGGAAGCGCACGGGTGGACAGAGCCATCTTTGTATCAGTTGTTTGGAGTTAAAGAATTTTACTGATTCTCCTCTTATCTGTTGTGTACTCTCTATCTCTTTCTCAGATTCTGTTCGCTGCGCCGTGTAATATTTTACATGGTATCAGAGCCCAGGGGGCTCTAGAGATCGGAGAGCGTGCAAGAGGCAAAGGCTTCAACAGCAAAGAGAAACGATGTCGACTCCGGGAAGCAGTTCTGGCGCATCAGGAAGCGGTGCAGGAGGTGGTGCTGCTGTACCGGCTATTCAAACACTGAGGATTCGTCCACCAACCTTCAGCGAAGGCAAGTTAGATGGTACAAACTACACCTTGTGGAAGTTCAAAATTACTACTATCCTTGATTCTTATGAGCTTCTGGAGACTGTGCTGGGGACTGACGCAGAACCACAGCCTACCCCCGACCCATCAAATCCTAGTGTGATGATTCCTCCGAATGCAGATCTTCTACGAGCTTGGAAACGAAGGAATGCAGATGCATTGTGTGCCTTAGTTACAAGCTGTTCTGACAGTGTTTTGACTCTGATTCAGCATACAACCAAAGCGTCAGAGGCTTGGAATGTACTAAGGAGTCAGTATGAAACACGAAACCAAACAAGGATTCAAAACTTGGAGAATCAACTAGCAGCGGAGAAGTTTGCTGAAGGAGAGACGGTTGAAGCATTCATCACTCGGATTAAGAATCTGCGCGACCAGATGGCTGGCGCTGGGATACAAAAGACTAGCGAAGAGCTAGCTCGGAGGTGTCTTCGGATTTGTCCACAAAAGTTTGATGGACTAGTAACTGCCCTTAATACTCAGGTGAGACCTCAAGCTTTGACTTTTGAGGAGTTTTGTGCATTATTAATGGAGGAGGAGTTGAGGCTGAAAGCCCGAGAAGGAAGCAACAATGGAGATGCTGCATTCTCTGCCAATGCAAAAGGCAAAGGTGTTTCCTCCACCAAAAATGATGGTGACAAAAAGAAAAAGGGCGGCAAGAAGAAGTTTCAAGGAGAGTGCTTCTACTGTAAGAAGAAAGGACATGCAATTGCAGATTGTCATGTCAAGAAGGCAGATGAAAAGAATGGTACCCTTAAAACTAAAGGGAAAGAGACAGCCAATACGGCTGAAGCAGAGTTGGAATTATTCATGGCGACCATTGAGGAAGTGTGCTCCTCGGCGCAAGAAGAATCTACCACTGACTCTTGGGTGTTGGATAGTGGGGCCTCCCGTCACATGACCAACAAGAAAGGTCTATACAGTTCTATGCAGCCTCTACAAGAATCCATCACTGTGACGGTTGGAAATGATGCTAAATGCCCTGCTGCGGGCACAGGTACTATTTCTTTTGTTGCTGCAAATGGTGAAGTCAAAAAGCTTTCAAATGTGTTGTATGTTCCCGAAATCAGGAGAAATCTCTTATCAGTTGCTGCCATAACTGATCTTGGTCATGAAGTGAGGTTCAAGAAGACAGGTGCAGAAATTATTGATAGTGCTGGCACAATTGTTGGCAAAGGAGAAAGAAGGAACAACCTGTATGAGCTAAGTGCTCTTACAGCCACCGCTGGAGTGGGCACAAGTAAGCTTTGGCATGAAAGGTTTGGACACATCGGATTTGCAGTATTGAAGGAGATGCAAAAGCAAGGTATGGTTGCTCACCTACCTACAATAACTGAATTGAAGGAACCATGTGAAGCTTGTATGATGGGCAAGCAACAGAGAAAGGCATTTCCACAAGAAAGCAAGAATAGAGCACATGCTCCTCTAGAGTTGGTGCATGCTGACTTGTGTGGTAAGATGCCTACACAGGCCTTGGGGGGATCTTCTTATTTTATGTTGATTGTCGACGACTACAGTAGGAAGATGTGGGTGTACTTCCTTCGTGATAAGGCTCAAGCTTTTGGTAAGTTTAAAGAATGGCTAATACTTGTTGAGAATGAAACAGGGAAAAGTGTGAAGAAATTTAGAACAGATGGTGGTGGTGAGTTCAACTCAAAGGAGTTTGAAGGCTTTTGCAAGAGCAAAGGGATCAAGCGTCAATTGACGACGCCTCACACACCTCAGCAGAATGGTGTTGTGGAACGCAGGAATCGTACCATTGTGGAGATGGCAAGATGCATGCTAAAGGGCAAGGGATTGCCTAACCATTTTTGGGCTGAAGCTGTTAATACTGCAGTCTACATTCTAAATCGGAGCTACACAAAGGCTCTCAAGGGAAAAACACCTCATGAGGCTTACACTGGTAAGAAACCATCTGTTTCACATTTCAGAATTTTTGGATGTGAATGTTATGCACATGTTCCAGATGAGAAGAGAAACAAGTTACAACCAAAAAGCAGAAAATGTATCTTCTTGGGTTATAGTGATGAGCAGAAGGCTTACAAGTTATATGACCAAGAGGCAAAGAAGATCATCGCGAGCCGTGATGTGGTGTTCAAGGAGGAGCCGCATACAGTGGAGGAGGAGAAGGCAAGGTCTTCCACTTTATCATCAAGCGAAGAAGTAGTCCACTATGAACCTGTCCCGAGAGCTATCCCTATCCTTAAGGAGGAGGAAGCATCATCTTCAGATGATGAGGAAAAAGTTCACCAACCTGACATCACCCCACCGGAAAAGCCATTGCCGCGCTGGGTGAAGCAGCTCTATGACCACAATAATCCTATGCCTGCATCTGTTGAGGAGAAGGCAGACGGACCAAGGAGGTCTCAGAGAATAGAGGAGCAAAGGAGGGCTTCTGCTCACATAGTCAACATGGCCTTGATGGTTGAGATTATGAGAGAAGTAAAGGAGCCAACTGACTTAGAAGAAGCACTTGCAGATCCATCATGGAAGGCTGCTATGCAGGCGGAGTATGACAGCATAATGAAGAATGACACTTGGGAGCTAGTGGATCGGCCAGCAAAGCGGAAGATTATTGGCACCAAGTGGATCTGGAAGGTAAAGTACAAGGCTGATGGTACCTTAGAAAAGTACAAAGCTAGACTGGTTGCCCAAGGATTTTCACAAGTTGAAGGGTTTGATTTTCAAGAGTCATTTGCCCCAACTGCCAGAATGACCACTATTCGCACGGTACTTGCAGTGGCTGCCTACAAGAAGTGGCCAGTGTACCAAATGGATGTTAAGTCAGCGTTCTTAAATGGTGACCTCAAGGAGGAGGTGTACGTGGCTCAGCCACCAGGGTTTGAGGCCCCCCATTCTGAGAACAAAGTGTGTAAACTAAAGAAGGCATTGTATGGGCTGAAACAAGCCCCCAGAGCATGGTACCAGCGGATAGATAGGTTCTTTTTAAACCTAAACTTCAAAAGATGTGCCTCAGATGCTAACTTGTATGTTTACAGGGATGGTAAAAAGTCTGTAGTGATTGTCCTATATGTGGACGACCTTCTTATTACAGGTGACTATGAAGATATGATCAACCAAACTCGAAAGGCTTTGAGTTTTGAGTTTGAAATGACAGACTTGGGCTTGCTGCACTATTGTTTGGGGATTGAAGTCTGGCAAGAGCCAGGAAAGATCTTCATCTCTCAGAAGAAGTATGCATGGGAGATCTTGAAGGCATTTGGCATGACCGAGTGCAAGGAGATAGCTACACCTATGGAGGTGAATGTAAAGTTATCCGTTGAGGATACATCAGCACTAGCAGACATTGGGAGGTATAGGAGGTTGGTCGGCAGTCTAATCTACTTGTGTAACACCAGACCAGATATCAGTTTTGCTGTTGGTGTTTTGAGCAGGTTCTCAAACAAACCTCATGAGAGTCATTGGAATGCTGGGATGCGGGTGCTCAGATACTTGAAGAAAACTCTTGACTATGGTATCACATACAGTTTCGGAACTTCTCTTGTGGGGAACTGTGACTCAGATTGGGCAGGAGACATTGATTCCAGGAAGTCAGTTTCTGGTTATTGTTTCTCTTTGGGTTCAGGAATTTTCTCTTGGATTAGTAAGAAGCAACCAACAGTGGCATTGTCTTCTACCGAAGCAGAGTACAAGGCAGCTTGTTTTGCTGCATGTGAGGCCGTATGGTTGAGAAGGATTCTATGGCATATGGGAGTGCAGGATGAAGAACCAACTGTGCTGAGATGTGACAATCAGAGTTGCATCGCCATTGCCAAAAATCCAGTGTTTCATGCACGCACCAAACATATAGAGATCCAGTATCACTATGTGCGTGATTTGATGGAGGATGGGATAGTGGAATTGGTCTACTGTCCAACAGAGGAGAATGGAGCAGATATCTTCACCAAAGCACTTACGAAGGATCTGCTTCAAGTTCATCTTCAGAGACTCGGCATTGGGCCGAGGAGATAGTTCACCTATGGGTGGACATTGAGGGGGGGTGTTAGATATGATCAATGCCCCACCCTCATTAGGTGCTACCAATGATCCATGGTGCTCAAAGTTGTAAGGCCCCCATTATGAGGAGAAGCCAAATGTGAGCCCGGACATTGGTTGAGTCCTGACTTGTATATCAGATGAGGTCTATGTGACCGGATGGCAAAAAGGTGACTGTTGTGGGTCTAATCTTTGGGTTAGACGGAGTGGTTAAGCTGGTAGCAACTCGAGGCACATTGCATTGAGTTGCGTGGTAAGGGAGTTAAAAGGGGCCCCTATTGTGGGGTCCGGGGGCCGCGGAAGCGGCCCCTGGCTGGGGGGTCCCAGGGGGGCCAGCGGCCCCCCTGGCGGGGGTCCGGGGGCAGCGCCCCCGGCCCGATGGTAAAGGGAATATTCCCTGGAATATTCCCTGGCCGACTAGTGGAGGCTCATATGGTAGGTCGGTCAGCAGGCCGACCTAACGACCTTCGCGGGCTATAAAAGCTAAACCCCTTCGCAGCCATCTTACACTCATCTTTCACCCAGTCAGAGTTGTTGTTCCAGCTAGCCTTAAGCTCTTCACCTATCTTCTGTCTAGATCGCCATCTAAGCTTCATTCATTGGAAGCGCACGGGTGGACAGAGCCATCTTTGTATCAGTTGTTTGGAGTTAAAGAATTTTACTGATTCTCCTCTTATCTGTTGTGTACTCTCTATCTCTTTCTCAGATTCTGTTCGCTGCGCCGTGTAATATTTTACACCTTGCACTAATCCTATGCTATTGAATCACAACCCTATTTCCAATTATACCATCATAGTGCTTCCATCTTCTATTCATCACCAATGTTGCTAATAGTCACCCAATTGCTACTCTACTTGGCTAAAAGCAACTACTGTTCACCATCAACATTTGTTTTGCTAAACATAAATTTCTTGGTTGAGAAACTTCCAGTGCTTAATCCTGGATAGCCTTAGGCTATTGTTCATTGACAAAAATTTGATCAATGGATGGTCATCAACCCCTTTCTTTTTACACTATCAATTGGTTTGTCTCCAATCAACATTATTGCGGATTGGTGGATTGCTTACAATCTTGTCTCCCTCTCCTCCTCTTGCTACTTGTCATCCCAAAAGACCCTCCTTGTTCCTAAAAAATTCTTGGGTGATCCATATCAATATGAATTGGCAAGCATTCTATACAGATTGGTAGCAAGGGTGATCCTACAAACAACCTTGACCTAACTCATCGACATCACTCTACTTTTCCTCCTCCTTCTTGATTTCCCCACCATCTCCCTCTACCATGCATTGCCATAACATATTCCTCTTCATATTCATCATAATTTTGAACACACTTATTCCACTCCCTCAAGGTACCACTATAACCTCCCAACCCTCCACCATCAATGAATAGATAATCATCACAAATATCAAGGATTTCAAAAGAGTAATGCTAACCTACTCTTTACACAATATTAAAGGGAATGATATTGTACTTGTCTTACTTTATGTATATGATCTGATTTTGACAAGAAGCAATGACAATTTGGTGAAGGATGTAAATCCCAAGCTCTCTTATGAGTTTGAAATGAAATACCTTGGGTACTTGCGTTATATTCTTGGTATTAAAGTTTATAGGATGAAGTCAGGAGATATCTTCATTTCTCAAGAGAAGTATCTTCAATCTATTCTTGAAAGATTTGGTATGTCTAGATCCAAAGCTATCTCTATAGCCATGGAATTAGGCCTTAAGCTAATTAAGGATGAAAACAATGCTTATTGTGATTCTACTACATATATGCAACTTATTGGTTCCCTCATCTATTTGACTATTACAAGGCCTAATATTTGTTATGCATTCAATTTATTTTCTCATTTTATGTAGAGTCCAAGGATGTGTCATTGGGTGGTAGCCCCAAAAGAGTATTTGGATACTTGAAAGGTACTCAACATTGGGCTATTTTATATGCACCTGATATATTGAATCTGCATGGATTCAGTGGCTTTGATTATGTAGTAGATTTGGTTGATAGGAAAAGCATTAGTGGAAATGTCAATACTCTCTTCCTTGGAAATGGAGCAATATCTTGGTGCTCCAAGAAGAAAAATATAGTCAGTCTCTCATCTACAGGGGCTAAACATAAGGCCTTAACTACAACAACTTGTGAAGCTCTATGGCTAAATAGATTCTTGTAAGAACTTGGGTTCCATGGATCCTTTGATCCCACTCCTATTATTTGTGATAACATATTGAATCTTCGACAAAGAATATAGTCATGCATCAAAGACCAAGAATATTGAAGTGAGAGAGCACTTTATCAGGGAAAAAGTGTAGAATCGTGATATAATCTTGTATCATTGCAATAGGCAAAGAGCTCTTCTATAAAGGTAGAATAGGACTTGGTATGATGGAGCTTCCCTTAAGGGAAGGAATTTGAGAAGTAAGGGAAGGCTCATCATGAAAGGATCCAAAGACTTCCAATTATTACTTAGCTCTTTAAATTATTTTAATCACCTTTACATTCTTAGATTGTATTAAAAAATGTTGTGGAACTTGAGGGTAGGTGTTAAAGTATACAACTCACACTATTTCTTCACTAAGGTGTGAACAATGCTTGTGGGATAGCAAAGGTCAAGAATGATATTGCAATGGTGATATGATGTAAACGTATGTACCTAAGGTCATATAATTTTCCTATAAAAGCATTGTTTGGTAGTACGAACATGTGGGTATGAACAATGGAAAAGGCTCCTTTTTATAGGGTTGATATCTCTCAATCTAGCCAATTATAACTTTTGGAAGTATAAAAAGATGAAATGTTTATCTTTTTGAGTAATAAAACATGATTAGAGAAATCTTCTAGATCTAATTTTTAGATTTTTTTTATACATCCATGAATATGGCTAGTCACCTAACTACTAAAATGTAGGACTATACCTACTTACCTACTTATTAGGAAGTTGAATATCCGAAGCTATAGCCATGATCTCATGTTAAAGTATGAAGAATAGTTGTTGTCCAATTTATGGATCATCCATCTACCAAAGAGAAGCTCGAGATTCACTCATAGAAGAAATTTATATAAGCTGTTATGAGCAAATAGATTGCATCCCCAAAATAGATATAGTGCAATCACAACACACTCTGATACAACACACTCCAGAGCATCCAAATTGTATCCCCAATAGATACAGTGTAGTCACAACACACTCTAGTGCAATCTAGTCCTATGTAGATAATAGACACCATAGAGTGTATTGTTGAGAGTAGAGTTGAGTGTAGCCCATACTCTCTAGATTTTTCCTTCCTCCTCTATAATAGTTTTGGGTTTGAGGATTATTCCATCACTTGTATAAGCAACCATAGTTTCCATTTTTATCAATAAATACTTCGATGCTATTATTCATATTGTGTTCTAGATCGATTATGGGTTTGATTAAGACTTATATTAATATCTTGCCATTACCTCAACATAGTCTACTATTAATCTTTACTACCATTAATTTCATCAATTTTATCAACTATCATCATATTTCTTAGTTTTATGGGTTTTGTATGATTCAAATACTTAATTTTTTGGTGCGCAGATCGGACGCAGGTAGCTCACGTAGTGAATTCCCAAAGGTCCCCAAGAACAAAGTTCTCTACTTTTTAGCACAAAAACCAATGTAAAAGCAAGCACGACATGAGACAAGAGACAAATTGGATTGAATCTCCCCCATGCCTTCTGTGAGCGCTTCACAAAGCATGTATTTAATATATATTTTCAATCTTTTTGCTCAAAAATAGCCCAATTACAAAAATATACAAGCTTTTAGCTTTTGAGTTTGCTTTCTACCAAAAATAGGAAAATAAAGCTAATGGACGGTGCCCAAAGAGTCTGGCACGCCCAATCTCAATGTCCAAATAGAAATAACATATCCAGGCGCATAAGCGCATACAAAATAATAATAAATAATCGATGTCTCTATAGACATAATCAAAATATAGGCGTGGCGCCTATCAAAATATAGTCCAAAGATCGAAAACCCGCTAGACTCCAATGCTTTCCTCCGCCACTGCTGCTATCTCTACACATCAACTGAAGCATTCACAATCGTTAGTAAAATAACACAATTAAACCGACAAAAGTGAATACCTAGCAGTCTTCAGCTACATAAATAAATCAACTGGTTAGAAATAAATCCTAACCTTAATTTATTACGAGTGCGCACTCTAAACTCATAAACGTTTATTAATTTAATATGCATTTTGCGGAATCACCCGCTATGGAATCACCCATGTACACACTAAATTAATGAAACGCCCAAAAAGGACAGGCGTCCCCATCAACTTCTCGCACAAAGAATCCTCTTTGCGTATGAGCCCCGGTCATCTAAGTTTACGGAATCCACCGTAAAACCTCACGGAATCCACCGTGGCACGGAATCCACCGTGGAATATGCCTCCTGGCATCATACCCCCGGGAGGTTTTACGGTGGATTCCGTAAACTTAGATGACCGGGGCTCATACGAAAAGAGGATTCTTTGTGCGAGAAGTTGATGGGGACGCCTGTCCTTTTTGGGCGTTTCATTAATTTAGTGTGTACATGGGTGATTCCATAGCGGGTGATTCCGCAAAATGCATATTAAATTAATAAACGTTTATGAGTTTAGAATGCATTTTGCGGAATCACCCGCTATGGAATCACCCATGTACACACTAAATTAATGAAACGCCCAAAAAGGACAGGCGTCCCCATCAACTTCTCGCACAAAGAATCCTCTTTGCGTATGAGCCCCGGTCATCTAAGTTTACGGAATCCACCGTAAAACCTCACGGAATCCACCGTGGCACGGAATCCACCGTGGAATATGCCTCCTGGCATCATTTTTGCATTATAATAACCACAAATTCTAAAATTTTAGAATTGTGGCACTTGGACACAAGACATATTACCTCCATATCAAATTTCAACCCATGTGCACTCCAATGCCATGATGAAAACATAAATAGAATCGAATTTTCTTTCAAACCGAGCCTTATCAAGAAATATTCCATAAAACTACTTTATTTTTTATAATTTTGGGATCATTTAGGTAGTCTCCTAATGCTCCACATAGCCTCTAACAACTACCTTCATGTTTCCTCGCTCCATTTCTCGCACCATATCACGTTCTGGTACCCATTTTCCCTCCCTCTTTCAGCCCACATGAGTAGCGATTATGGCAAGAGAGAAAGACTAAAAACTAAACTTTTGATAGAACGTATCATTCTCAATTATTTTTACACAACTAAAGGTGAGAAATTTGAGGAATCCATGGCCAAGGCTACTCCTTGAAGGTTTGATAGTTGCAAAATGCCATTTCATGGAGATTGAGAGAGTGCGTTGAAAAATGATCCCCCCCTCTATCCATCATTGAGTTTTTGAAGTTTCAAGCTTTGTTAAGCATTAGCCAAATAACTTGAAGGGATTCAACTTGAAGTAGTGAAAGTGTGTGAGTAGAACCAAGAGCTATGGTGGAAGGAGCAAGAGGCAGAGAGAGAGAGAGAGAGAGAGAGAGAGAGAGAGAGAGAGAGAGAGAGAGAGAGAATATATGGGAACTCCAACAATCACAATGTATGACCAGTCTTTTCTTTACTCAAATGTCACTAAAAGAATAAATAATAAAGTGACAATGATCCCCTCCTACCACCTATAGTATAAATGCATGTGGGTATTGTTAGTGTAGTAATACACAGGCAGCTAGGCATAGATGCCATTACCCCCAACAACCTCCCACATAAAGGAGAATATGCCCTTCATGAGGAGAGAACAAGAAAAAAGTGACAAAGTACAAATGTATATAAGTACAACAAGATGAGGAAAGATGTCATCTTATTCAACAACTTCCTAAGAAAGGAAAAACACTCCATTCAGAAACTTTTCATGAGTAAATCTATAGGATTTTGGTCATTTGAGATCTTGGCAAGGCCAATAGACTTCTCCTCAATGACCTCTCTAATGAAGTGGTAATGCACCTCAATGTGTTTTGTCCTCGCATGGAAGACTAGATTCCTAGTTGATTGGATAGCACTCATAGAATATGAATGTAGTGTAGGGACCATATCAATAATAATAAGCTCTAGAGCCTAACTAGAGTGCTTCCTTGCAAGCCTCAATGGCTACAATATACTCAACCTCAGTACTAGTGAGGGTCGTGCATTTATGCCCTAGACATTCAAGAAACAACACCTCTAACAAAGGTGAAGACATAGCCAAAGGTGGAATTCCTATTGTCTACATGTCTTGCATAATCAAAGTCAATGTACCCTATGACTCCTATATCCTAGCCACCATAACATATGCACATAGCTACTATTCCCTTCAGATACCTCATGGTACCCTTGATGACATCCCAATGCCTTATGCTAGGTGTAGCCATATAGCATACCACAACTCCCACTACAAATGCTATGCTAGGACAAGTGGCTATCATGGTATACATTAAACTACCCATGGTGGATGCATAAGGAATCTTAGCCACCTCGGCCTTCTCTGCTCATCAAACTATGAACAATCGGCCTGAATAATTGCACATGAGAAGGTAGAGGACAACCAATAGGCTTACCATCCTATATATGAAACTGCTCAAGAACTTTTGAAATATACTCCCTCTATTGATAAACAGAGGAGTCCCTTAGAGTGATCGCACGTGATGCACATCCCAAGAATGTGTGAGGCTTGTCTCATGTCCTTTATCTCAAAACTCTTCTTGAGTTGATTTTTCAAGGCATCTAGCTCATCATTTTTCATGAGCTCTCCTAGCAATAAGCATATTATCCACATAGAGTACCAAAATCATAAGATTACCATCATGATCCTTTTTCATGTATAAACACGGATCCATAGCACTATGGCTATATCCCTGTGAACGCATAAAAGCATCAAACTTGTGGTACCATTCCTTAGGTATCTGCTTAAAGCCACAAAGGCTCTTTCTCAACTTGCACACTAGGTGTTCCCTGTCTTTTTCTTCAAAGCCCTTAGGATACTACATATAGATCTCATCATGTAAGTCCCATGTAGAAAAGATGTCTTTACATCCATTTGATAAAGGTCTAGATCTAGCTAAGCAACCAATGCTAGTAGCAAGCTTAGGGTGGTTGTCATTTTGACTACAGGAGAAAAGACTTCATCGAATTCAACACCATATTCCTACATGAAACCCTTAGCTACCAATTTGGCCTTATAAGCGAACTTGGGGGATCCATGGATACTTTTCAGCTTGTATATCCACTTGCATGACAATTTCTTCTTACCACTAGGCAAAGGAACCAAATTCCACATATGGTTAGTTTGTAAAGAGTCAAACTCCAACTACATAGCCTTATCCCATAAGTTACTATTATCTATGTGCATGGCCTCATCATAAGAGAGAGACTCACTTACATCTACCACCATAATATAATCCGTGGATGGCATAAAGCACTCAGGTTGACACCTACCTCAGACTTTGGAGAGTTAATCATTTTTAATGATCCTTCTAGAGATGAGTTAGAGACACTCTAGTCTCCAAGAAGGTCTACCAAACCTAAGCTTCAGAGTATGTTGGTTTTTGAGGATTTTGAAGATGACATAGATGAAGCTAATGCAGTGGCACTTAATGCTGAAAATGAAGATCTTGAGGAGGAAGTTGGGCAGGAGCATTTTTATGATCCAGTCGACTCTTTTCCTTTTGATCCAGGTGGAAGCGTTCCGTTTGACCCAGGTGGATCTTGTGATGAGTCCCTTGCTGCCACTAATTGTTCTATCTCTATGGATGCTTGGATGGGATCTAAGAGCCCCAATACACTCCGTATGAAGGGAAGCATATGTGGAAAGCCAGTGTTCATCCTGATAGACAGTGGCAGTACTCATAGTTTTGTGAATAAGTCCATCATGGACAAGCTAAATTGTGTTCCCACAGACTTACGGCAGCCCATTAGAGTTCAAGTGGCTAACGGTGAAGAAGAAATCAGCACACAGATTTGCCCACAGGTTTCTTTACAGTTGGCTAAAAATTTTCAAGCCAAGGTAAACCTGATCACTCTGGAAATGGGGCCTATAGATATTGTACTCGATTGTGATTGGTTGATGACATTAAGTAGGATCACTATGGATTTCTCACAGTTATATATGGAGTTCATCTCCAATGGATAGCTTATCCATTTACAGGGGATTCCTAGTAGATCGGATTTTCAGCTTATCACCATTCAACAACTTAAAAGAGAGTACAAGAAGTGCTCACAAATATTTGTTTTGCATTTGAATAAAGAAACACAGGATCAGCCCAATAATTTAGCAAACCATCCAGCCTCGACAACTCTTCTTGAGGAGTACAAAGATCTGTTTGAAGTACCTACTTCATTGCCTCCTAAGAGAGCAGTGGATCACCCCATTGATTTGGAGCCCAACTCAAAGACAATCAATAAGCCACCTTACAGATTATCAAAGTGTGAACGAGAGGAAGTAGCCAAGCAAATCAAAGAACCTCTTGAAATGGGATTCATTGAACCAAGTTCTTCACCTTACGTATCTCCAGTCCTGTTAGTCAAAAAGAAAGATGGATCTTAATAAGATCACACTGAAGAACAGGTATCCTATACCCAGGATTGATGATTTGCTTGATGAGCTTAAGGGGGCTCGATTCTTTATGAAGATTGATTTGAGATCAGGGTATCATCAGATTTGCATGTGAGAGGGTGATGAAGTCAAGACTGCTTTTAGGACTGATCGTGGGCTCTATCATTTCTTAGTGATGCCATTTGGGCTTACAAACGCTCCAGCTACCTTCCAAAGTCTGATAAATAAGATCTTACAATCTTTCCTCTTTCAGTTTGTCTTGGTGTTCTTTGATGACATCTTGATCTATAGCAAGACTTTACAGGATCACTTGGCACATATGAGGAAGGTTTTTGATGTATTGAGACATCATAGGCTTTTTGCTAAGGAGAAGAAGTGCTCTTTCATGCAGACTGAAGTGGAATACTTGGGACATATTGTCAGTGAAAAAGGAATACAGGCTGATCCCAAGAAGGTGCAATGCATAAGAGATTGGCCAACGCCTATTACTACTACCTCTCTTAGAGGATTCCTTAGTCTATCTTCATTCTATCGCCAATTTATTAACCATCATGCGGCAATTGCAGCTCCTTTGACTGACAGGTTGAAGAAGGAGGCTTTCTTTTGGGATGCTCTTGCAAATAGCAGCTTCAACCAGTTAAAGGAACTCCTTACCTCTACTCCTATCTAAGTATGCCCGGATTTCTCCAAAGAGTTTACTATACAGTGTGATGCTAGTGGTCGTGGCATTGGGGCTGTTTTGCTTCAGGAGCATGGAGTAATTGCATTTAAGAGCCGTAAGCTTACAGATGAGGAAATGGCCATGAATGTTTATGACTAGGAGATGTTGGCTATCTTGCATGCGATCAAGAAGCGACACCATTACTTATATGGAAGCCGATTCAGAGTACATAGTGATCACAGGGTACTCAAGTATTTCCTTACTCAGTCAAATCTCACTCCAAAGCAACGTCGTTGGGTAGCTATATTACAGAATTATGATTTTGACATCACTCATACAAGGGGCAAAGATAACATAGTGGTTGATTCTCTTTCTCATATGTGGGCCTACAAAGTTTCAGCTATGACAGAATTACATAATGACTGGATTGAAGAACTACAAGAGGCCTATCTTTTAGATGAGGAATTCAGCCAAATCTTTCAGAAATTACAGCAAGGTCTTATGGAAGAAAACTCGCATTACCAGCTTAAAAATGGTCTTATTTGGTGGAAAGGCAAGATTGTTATTCCCTCTACTTCTTCTTTTAAGCGGAAAATTATGGAGGAGTTACATTCTTCGCCTCTAGTTGGACACTTAGGAGTTTTCAAGACCTATGACAGGATTAGTAAAAGCTTTTATTGGAAAGGACCGTGGAAAGATGTCAAGGACTTTGTTATGAAGTGTATGCCTTGTTTGTATACACACTTTGAAGCATGATTAGGTGTATACTTTTCCCTGCACTTGAAACATAAGCCTTTGTCCTTCCTTTCTTTGTAAAGATCCATGGGAATAGATTTAGGATTTGTATTAGCTGAGATGGACTTAGGCTTGATGTCCCCCTGTTTGAAATCAACTCTTGGACTATTTGTTGTCTTGAAATTACTTTAAGGCCTAGAAGCATTGAATGGAGGATAAGTTGGTACTCGTGAGCTCCCATTGGGCACATGATTACTGCCATGTGTTACCAACTTGTCCCTGCTTTAAAACAGTCCTTGGCTGTCCAAAACCAGGCTCAAATGAAGATTCTTTTCTATACTTCCTTCCATAGCGCTCCGCAAGCTCAATAGCCTTAAAAAGTGAAGTAGGATTTTGTGCCATAACATCAGCTGATAAAGATGGCTCCAGACCATACATAAACTTGTGAAGCTTAGCCTCATCACTGATGCTTTCCACATACATGGTCAGGTTGAGGAATTGGTTTGTATACTCTCTTACACTTACGCCCCTTTGTTCTAAACCATACCATCTCCGTGCTAATTTCTCTTTCTCAAGAGGCAAAACAAAGACTTCAGCCATAAGTGCCTTGAAAGCTTCCCAATTCTCTACAAGTATATTTTCTTTCTTGATATACCTTCATCAAGTATGGGCAAATCCCTCCAAATGCAAGGAAGCAAAGTGAATCTTCATGTCATTAGTTTTAGGGTATATATCAAAGTAGGACTCCATCTTAGAGGTCCATTCCTCTAAATCAAATGGTGAAGATGACAGACCATTAAATTTGGCTAAAACAATTTTTTCCTTAAACTCTCTTTCATGAAAGGGTTGCTGTCCCAAAATTGGCTGATCAGGATTACCAAGTACGGAGCCTCCAAATTGAGACGGAAATCTTCCAACGGGTGGTTGAGAATTACTATGTAATCTTCCTGTTGGTAGAGCACCCTTGGAATTTTGAGTATGTAGTCCAAAAGCTTGAGTATTGGTCCCATTCAAAATACCCAAATAGTCATCATGCCTCTGTGAAGCCTCTTCTACTTCATACTGACTACTTGGAATGCCTCTTCTTCCAATAATCCCATTTCCATGACCATTTTGGTTAGATGGCTGAAGTAGGGCTGAAGGGCCACTATTTGAACAAGCCTTTTCATTAGCTTCTTTTGATGCCATTTGCAACTGCATGAATTTAGAAATTTGTGCCATAAGTTGTTCATTGTCAATAGAAACCTTGGTTTGATCAGTAGATTGAACCATCTGCTCCATTCTTGATAAGATGGCCTCATGTCGTTCCCTATGTCTTTGTTCATGGGCACACAAAGTATTATTGAGTATACTGACTTCTCCTTGTTGTTGAAGCTCTTCAAGGCTCTCTTGAAGTGTACTATCCATCATGGAATCCCTGATTTGCTAAGCATAATCTTACTGGACCTTATTTTTGCCTTTATGTCCTGCCATATTAGTGCAGTCCTGCAGTACCCCCTGTCAGAAAAACGGCTATAACTTTTGCTAGGGAGCTCCTATTTCAAAAATTTTTAGTGTAAATCGAAGCTAAGAATGCCCTCTGCGAGATGAGCTATAGCACGCTATAACAGGTTTAGGACTGAAAATTCTGTAGCTGAATTTCAGAGTCTGAACTGTCCAGTCCTGCACCCTGTCTAGACCTGTAAGTGCCCTGTTTTGACCCTATAGTGCAAGATAGTAACCCCAAATGGCTATCAAACCCTACAAAAGGGTATATAGGCCATGTGGGTATCCTATAGTACATGCACATGTGCTTCGGGAATGAAGGGTGTATATGTAACCACCTGTAAATACCTTGTAAGTGTCCTGTAAATTCCCTGTTTTACCCTGTTTTGGTCTTGTAGGTACTTAAGCCCTTGGAAAGTCTTCAATCTTCAATTATCCACTCGATGTACCTGTGTGAGGGATAAAACGGCATGACACGCTCCCTACACGGGCTCCGAATCACCAGGAGGTGGGCAAAGTTCCCCCCGGGTCGGTTGGTTGCATCCCTTCGGGATCTTCGATAGTGAGGGAGGGTCACCTCTCTTTTGTCCCACTATCTCCCCCGGCATCCACCTTTTTCCTCGGTGGGAATATCAACATGGCAGAGGCTAGTGTTCTAATCAATCAGCATGATATGCATTTTTGAAATATTCATTCAGTCTTTCATGAGATGCAATTGAATGAGATTTCGAAAATTTGGGATAGGAGAAGGGTCTTACCAATGCAATTCAGTGACTCGTTGATTGCTAGTACTTATCCTTTTACAATATTTTAGCTTGGGTAAAAGAAATTCAACAAAAACAAATCAAGGTTATGCATCAAGCTGATCAAATGATACCTATGATAAAGTAATGATTGAATCAAAATGGAATTCAATGGAATAGGCTGGAATCAATGAGAAGTAACACTAATCTCTGATTTATTGATCAATCCAGTGAATTAATTGATCAATAATCTCCCATCAACAAGTGGAAAAGCCATTAGCAATTGGATTATTGAGAGATTTCAGAGATTAGTAAAAGAGAATACCTCCATTAAGCTTGAAGAATGTGATGGATGTCAGCTTCAATCCCATTGATGCAAAAGTTCTTCATAATCCATCATAAATCCATAATAAAGCTTGAAATCTCCGTAGAATCAGCCCATACAAGCTCCAATATGATGAAATCCTTGAAGAATCAAATGCTCTAACCTTGCTTGAACACTTAAACATCAAAGATTCAAGCCCCTTGATGAAAAGCCCTAAAATAATCCTTCCATTTGAGCTCCAATGTCATGCACGGGCTGAAATCTCTTCAATGTCTTCAATCTTGAAGTCTATCAGGCTTGTACTTAGCATTAGAGAAGCCTTGAAGGTCGGGGAAGTCCAAAATTTAGAGAAATTTGAGCTTCCAGGTCTGTGGCTATGGCTGCCCTACTGTGTATTAGGGTTTTGAGCAAGAAATGACTGATCAGAGTTCCTCTTGTGGATGAAGATGATTGTAAACAAGTGTTTGATGAAGCCTTCAAAGTCTTTGACCAATGAGCTGAAGGTTTGGAGCAGACTGAGCAAGGAGAAAGAGTAGGAAACTCAGCGCAAATTTCGACACAAATTTCGAGCTGTTGTTTGGCTGGTAATCTGCAGCATGCATCAACTATGGTACTCCTCCTGAAGCTCATGCAACAAAGAACCTTTGCCCCATGCTTTGGCAGTGAGAAATGTTCAGCAGAGAGAGGTATTTGGGAATTTCTTGACAACCACCATGGAAGCTTCAGCCAAAAGCTTGAAAGAGAGAGAAGAGAAGCTCTCTTTTGAAAAGTAACTGTAGTTTAGCCTCTAACTAAGCCCGGTTAACCATCCTTTACCCTAGTTACCTCCATTTTTACATGAAGTTTGATGACGTCCTGCCATTTAAGCCATTATCTGCCATATCTGACCTTGGATATCTCCAGATGTAGTCTCTTACTAACTGTAGATGATCTGCAGCACTCCACTAGTCACTGTCTTGTACCATTTTTGTCTGAAATTGATTTTGAAATAGGAAAATGGGACTGAAAATGGCAGAAAAGAATGGATCAAAGACTCAAGCTCTGATACCACTTATCAGAGAGAGAACTAGGGAGAGGGAAAGAGGAGAGAGAAGATTGCAGAAGAGAGAGAAATACTGCAAGAAGAGAGAGAAGAAGAGTGATGAGGAGAAAGAAAGACTAGATTTAGAGAGAGAAAGACAGGAAAGAAGGGGAAGCCATAGAAGCTGTGAGCAAGAAGGGAGAGAAAGTCTGTAATTGTATTATTGTGTCAAAAAGATATGAAAATTTACATCTCTTCTCCTTTTATACTAATGTCAGTGTGACATGGCATAATATCAATGTTATTACACTAATTTGTTATTCCCAACTTCTTACAACTTCACTTGAAAAAAAATTAACTGTATTATAATTTCAGTTATTCTTGAGTTCAAAATAAATTTCTAATTAGTCTTAATGTACATTGTACACATTGAGTTTAAAATAAATTTTTAGTTCACCTTGGAGATTGACTTAAAACATATTGTACATTGGCACACACACACACGCGCACACACACAATCCTAGGCATATTTTGCATTGGCCTTTATGCCCTATGCTTTGGGTTTAGAGTTACGTTGCTAAAGGGCCAAGGTAGTAGGTGCCTAAGATTCTCTCTCTCTCTCTCTCTCTCTCTCTCTCTCTCTCTCTCTCTCTCTCTCTCTCTCTCTCTCTCTCTCTCTCTCTCTCTCTCTCTCTCTCTCTCTCTCTCTCTCTCTCTCTCTCTCTCTCTCTCTCTCTCTCTCTCTCTCTCTCTCTCTCTCTCTCTCTCTCTCTCTCTCTCTCTCTCTATGCACTTGTATGCAATGCACATCAACCTTTATAAATGTACATTTTTCTATGTAAGAGAAAATGAGAGTGTAAGGTAAAGTAATTCATATATGGAGATAGTGTAAGGTAAAGTAATTCATTACCATGTGTGAGACATGGATAACCATGTCGTTTGGTCTAAATATCATTGGATTATCTTAGCCTATATAACCTTTTAACCACCCTATGCCCTCTCTCTCAAACCCTAAAGCCTAAGATTTTAGAGTCCTCTCTCTCTACCATCTTACCTCCGTATGGTATGTTTAACATTCACTAAAAAGTGAGAGAATCCTAGGCTCTTCTTGCTACCATAACTTGAAGATGGACCCTATCTTTCTTACCCTTATTATTTTAACCTTGTGCTGCTCTTACTCTAAGGTCCCCTAATAGCTTATTGGAGAACACTAGTCTCTTTCTGTTGTAAAATTCTCTTACTCATCCCTCCTAAAAAACTAACTTATATTTTCTAGTTGAGATTTGCTAAGAATTCGATAGTTTAAAGAGAGAGAGAGAGGGAACTAGAACCTAAACCATGAACCTTAAGAGTTTAGAGTCATGTCTCATTACCGTCTTGCCTTCATATGGCATGGTTACTTTTCTACAAAAAGCAAGGGAATCCTGAGCTTTTATTGCCCCCATAACTTGAAGATTGACCTTATATTTCTTACGCCTTTAATTTAAACCATGTGTAGCTCTTAGAACATGAACTCCCTTTAATTGTAACCTTAGGCTCTCTCTTTTTCACCTCATGAAGAGGTGAAGGTGAGATGAGGGCTTGCCCAGTCGATTGGGGTCTCTCTCTCTCTCTCTCTCTCTCTCTCTCTCTCTCTCTCTCTCTCTCTCTCTCTCTCTCTCTCTCTCTCTCTCTCTCTCTCTCTCTCTCTCTCTCTCTCTCTCTCTCTCTCTCTCTCTCTCTCTCTCTCTCTCTCTCTCTCTCTCTCTCTCTCTCTCTCTCTCTCTCTCTCTCTCTCTCTCTCTCTCTCTCTCTCTCTCTCTCTCTCTCTCTCTCTCTCTCTCTCTCTCTCTCTCTCTCTCTCTCTCTCTTATTGCATGTGTGTGGTGAGACATGCATGAAAGTATGAATATAAGAAAATCCAAAGTGGCATGTTGCACCAAAGTTAAGTTTAGAAGCCTCGCCCTGAAAGTGCTTGCCTCCCAAATTCTTTCATATATTTAAGTTAGTTTTAAGGAGTGTGTTGGAAGTTGATGTAAAACATGTTTATACACACACCCCAATAGAGAGAGAGAGAGATCTAGGCACGTATTGCCTCAACTCAAGTGCATGTGTTCATAGATGTCTCTTTGCACATAAGATTCGTGTACATTTTGTACTCTTACACTTCTTAGGACTAAATAGAAGAAGACATTGTCATAGAACTTTGTCAAAAATTATAACATTAAGCCCAAAACCCTGACCCTTGCCCATAGGCATATGACTTAATAGAAGAAGACACTCAAAAATTTAAGTTCAAAGATAGAAATATGGATATACATGCCACCAAATAGAAGATCTAAGGTAGGTTCCTCTAAACTCTTAGCGGACCTTGGATTAGTGGTATCATAAAATTTGGGCCCTACAATGCTACACCCCCACATACCCATGTGAGTCCACGGGTTCATAGATGTCTCTTTGTGCATAAGATTTGTATGCATTTAGTACTCTTTCACTTCTTAAGATAGATTAGAAGAAGACATTGTCAGTGGACTTTGTCCAAAATTGAAACACTAAGCCTAAAGCCCTGACCTTTGCCCATAGGCATAGGACCTAATAGAATAAGACATTCAAAATTTTAGTTCAAAGGTAGAAATGTGGATATACAAGCCACCCTAATTGAACATCTAAGTTAGATTATGCTAAACTCTTTGTCTATCTTAGATTAGTGGTATCACGATTTTGGGGCCATGCACTGTTCAAGCCACACACACCCATGCAACTGTGGTTGTTCATAGTCTCTTTGCACATAGGTTTCATGTACATTTGGTATTCTTACACCACCCAAGGGACCTAAACCCCTGTCTTATATTATTTTTAAACTTAATATAAATTCTTCACAAGACTTAATTGAAGAAACCATTCAAGATCTTGGCTTGCATAACCTTGTAGCCATCCTAATCTTTTTACATTGTGAAATCATAATCCTAAGTGCTTACAACTCACATAACTCCCTAGACTCTTTTATTCACGATCTATTAAGGTCTTGGCCAAAATTTTAATAGGTTAGAACCACTTACTACATTATAAACTATTTGGCTGTAAGTGGTATTTTTTCCTTGCAATGTAGGAGATTGTATAATAGATGGAGCGAGGTAAAGGCATCACATCCAATGGCATTATAGAACTTCCTGAAGTAGTGCTTTCCACTCCTTCTCACAATCTAAAATCAAAGGAGACAATGATGCCAACACCTATTCATTGCTTACCCCCAATTGGTGCCAATTGCATGGGTATGAAAGACATTCATTTATTCCATCCATATCCAAGTTGCTATCACAAGTTCCTATATATATATATATATATATATTGGTTGAATCATCTCTATGTTTTGTGGCAATCCATATGTAGTCCCCATCCAAGAAAGTGAATGTGCGAACAATGAAACAAGATACAAGGAGACAAAATATTTATCTTGCAAAGCATGTGGGACTTATAAAAAATGGAAGAAAAGCTAATCCTACTCCAAGTTTTACAGATTTTAAATTCTTGGAGAGCAAGATAAAAGAGATGTCACAAATACAATCAAGTGTGTGTGTACGTGTTGATGGTGCCCTAGGGAACTTTTCAACAGAGATGCATGAACAAGACAAAGGTCTGCAGGAAGTTGTGTGTAAGACAAAGCACACTCAAAGTGTTCTTTAACAAGTCTCGACTAAGTTAAGGGTTGAAGTAAAAACTCTTTCTGGAGTGGTATTCAAGATAAATAGATTGACTAATGTGCTAGTAATTGATACATGGACCATGTTTTGGGAACATGGATATGACCAAGAACACGTGATTTGTAAGAAAGGGTGCCGAAATGCAAGATCAAGTTTATTTGCTACAACAGGCAGTACACACATTAAGAATGAGTATTGGTAGGTTTCATGCTTTATTGCAACAATTGAACTGTCACCTTGATGATCGCAATTGACATATCTTGAATCAGACTTGAGATTTCCTCTACACTTGTTGTAGGTTGGGGAATTATGAATTGAAATTTTTTTAGCACTATCATTATCTTCTTTGATAGAATAAGAAACACTTTTATTATTACAATGAGCATTGCTATTTAGAATTTTCTTTCATATCTTACTTCGGTTCATTTAAACTAAAGTGATTTTTCCTCTTGATCTTTAATGCCCAATGCCAATATTTTCTTTCACTTCCTAAAATAGTTTCTTGAAATAGGTTAGTCCATGTTTAAAAAAATGCTAGAAACTATGTAGATGTGATAGTCAAAACTACCGTATATCCATATTGTTGTTTTCTTAGACTTTTCTTATCCATACAATACTATTGTTTTCTTATACTTTTCTCTCCAAAATCTCTTTACTAACTCTCAAATCAACATTTGCTAATTTGCAGTTGTATGAAAGTAGTGTCTCTCATAGTCAAGGTTTCCTAAGTATGAGATGTGTGTGTGTGTGTGTGTGTGTGTGTGTGTGTGTGTGTGTGTGTGTGTGTGTGTGTGTGTGTGTGTGTGTGTGTGTGTGTGTGTGTGTGTGTGTGTGTGTGTGTGTGTGTGTGTGTGTGTGTGTGTGTGTGTGTGTGTGTGTGTGTGTGTGTGTGTGTGTGTGTGTGTGTGTGGTGCGCGCGCGCGCGTGCGCGCACGCGCGTGTGCACGTGCGTGCGTGCGTGTGCACGTGTGTGCGTGCGCATGCGCGTGCGCATGCGTGTGCATGTGTGTGTGCATGCGCACATGCATGCGTGCATGTGTGCATGTGTGTGTGTGTGCATGATTCCATAACATTAGGATGATCCCCATCTTGCTTTCTCTTGTGATTGTACCCCTAGGCCTTTACACCACATAATTTTTTGGTTCTCAAATTGCATATATTATTAAAATGATAAAGCATAATATATTTTGACCTAAACACAAAATCTTTTTGTATCTCACTTGAATGCACTTAGACTAATGTGACTTTCACCCTTGGCTTTAGTGTCCATAGTCAGTGTTTTCTTTTACTTTTTAAAGCACTTGCTTGAACTACTTTGTTTTTATTGGATAAAATAGACTTTATAATATCCATGAATAAAAGACTAGAAACTATGGAGATAGATGCTCTCTCTCTCTCTCTCTCTCTCTCTCTCTCTCTCTCTCTCTCTCTCTCTCTCTCTCTCTCTCTCTCTCTCTCTCTCTCTCTCTCTCTCTCTCTCTCTCTCTCTCTCTCTCTCTCTCTCTCTCTCTCTCTCTCTCTCTCTCTCTCTCTCTCATAAACATCTCTATTAGAGATCATCGTGAAAAGTAGTTTATAAATATTATGAGATGGCCTAAATAAAAAATTTACTCAATTATTAACATTTATCCATTAGGGAAAATATGGACTTAAAAAGGGCCCTTTAGCTTAAGAGTTAATGACTCTCCTAATGACAAGAGATTTGAGGTGGACCAATGGGAGAGGGGGTTGTGTGCACATTTTATCCATTCTCTTTTTTCCCTTGTCACTGCCACTTATAGGCTTGTGGCCCTATGTTCCCTTTTACCCTCCCCTCCCTCCACTTTTACCACCCCATGTTAGGTGGGTCTCACTAGGCATCCAAACAAGTGACACAAAATTTAAAAGTTCCCTCCTCCTCCAAAAATGGATTTTTCTTCCAAAACCTCTTCTTCTGACATGTATAGTCAAAAAATACTTTTTTTTGTATCTTTCTGCAAGACATGCTTTCAATTTGGTCTACATTAGTCAATTTGATAGTTCTCTTGAATTACTTCCTTATCCACCTCTCAATTCTTTGGAATGGCACCCATTCTAGATGAGTGGATGTTTCAAACATTAAACATAAAGATCATACATGACATTCATAGCTCATTGAGATTTGGGAGAGCTTCAAGATTAATGGGTCTTTCATGGTTTGTACCAATTCATATTTTTGCATATATCTTCAAAAGAATTAATGCACATCAATGCCCCTCCATGTTCATTTGTAAGGACATAACTGAGGACTTTCTTAATTCCAATTTTGAAGAAGGATGGAATGCGGTGGCTAGAATGCACAAAGATGATATCTTTTCATGAAGAGTGGTGGTCCCTAATGTTACATTTTGTTACTTGATTGCACGCACATTCATCATTGATATGGGCTTATTACCAATCTTGGATAAAGAAAGCAGGCCATTGGAGTCCACTAAAGACATGAAATAAGCATTTGAAGTTCAAATTCATATGCCAAGTGGAATGACTAAATCAATCACAATGAGTGATTGTTGGAGTCTCCTAAATCTGCAAGAGCATCTTGTCTTGATGGGAAGTGTTTGTATGGAGAGCTTCAACTTCTCTATTGGTGGTAGAAAGGTGAGCTTGTTTAATATTGAATTTTTTTGTTTTGGTTGGGACATAGTATTTAGAATCTTTTTTTTTAAATTTCGAATGGGCAAAAGAATGGAGAAGAATTATATGTTATCAAGTGCTTTACAATAAGTCAAAATTTGTGTATAAAATATTAACAATGAATAGATAATGGGATTTAATTTTTGAATTATTGATACACATTTTAGATTCTCTAGCATTCTATACTTTAGATTGTTTTGTGATTTTTTAACCTTTTCAAACTATATTAAAAATTTTAATGGATTTTTCAAAACTAAAACTTTAAGTCCATGGACTATAAAAACCATTCACTCGGTCTCATTTTCATTTTTCAACTCTCCAACCACTTCTCTCCCAAGCACCCTTACACTTGCCTTTTTCACTGCTTCTTCCTTATAAGATCTTTTGTCCCAATATCAAGTACCGTGATATGGTATTATGGCATGGTCCAAGCCTTCAATGCCCTATTGAGTACATGAACACATACTTACAAGAATATATCGTCAAGTTCAAGGATTGCAACAAGGAATGTGTGCCATGTAATGTCTTAAAGTACATCAATGGCATAAAGACATTTTGAAAACGACTAGGTCATTTTTGTGCAAATCTCATCCCCACCTACTTCAAGCACCTCACTCCTTAGCAGGCTGCCAGGGAATATGGCTTTGATTAGCATAGCACTGATTGCCTCCCATGGACTACCACTTTCATATTGTTACTCAATGAAGGTGAGGATCCCCCTATAAGTTACAGTGTGGATGCTGAAGAGCATGTGGGAGACTTATTGAATATCCCTAATCTAAAGCCTTCACCAGTGGACAATGCTAGAGGGGAAGTAGAGGCTGTGGAAGAGGTAAAAGCTCTAGACCTTATAGTCAATAGAGCTATAGTTGTTGTGGATAGCACCTCAGGAGGTGGCTCAGGTGTGTAAGAGGCTGCACCCTCTACCATCAATGCAACCAGTTGCATAGATAGCATGAGTACAGTCTTTATTAACAACAAATAATTTGTGTTTCTCCATTATGTGGATAATTTTTTTGGAGTGAGGGAGGATGAGAGTTCTCGATATGCTAGCAATCGCCAATGACTTCCCCCTCATATCTGATGATCTCCAATGGAGTACAACAACTCGAAGCTAGAAGACATAGATTGTGTACTCATAGCTCTTGGAGATGCCATGGACTTGGTGGAGCATGCCATGGTTGGCACCCAGGAGTTTGAGGCAATGCATGCTAGCTTGGTGATAGGATAGGTGCCCTTAGAAGAGTAGCAAGCCCTCCCAATCAACGAGTCCAAGTCAAGCGTGGACTTGACCAAACCCTCAGAGGTTGCCATCGCCGATGTCGAGGCAAGAAGTGTATCAATAGTCCATCTTGGCATTTTATTTTAATATTCATATTGTTTTGAGCTAACTTCATGTCAATGTAGGCCGCTTGATATCAATGATTTTGCAAGTTGCCAAAAATGTCAAAGAGCGGCTCAGGAAGGATTCCTCCATAGGGCACTACATTGGCCAGATCCCCATTGTTGGCATAGCCATTGTCCATGCCACCTTCAACCTAGATAGAAAGCTCTCTATCCTGAAGGCCCTATCAAAAGCGATGTGTGCATCCACCATCATCTCAAATGCACATAAGGTTATTCTTGTTAAAAAGGAGTTGATGAAGTACATTTTTCGTACACGCTTGCGAGGAAGGCTACTATATGCCATGGGCGTTGGTAAAGCCATAAGAGCCAATTAGTAGGCCGCCATGTGGGAGAGCGTCAAGGTAGGGTTGATGCTAGAGGCCAAGAAAAGACAAAAGCATGTTCTTGCGAAAATCAAGCGCGTGAAGATGGCCTGAAACTTATATTGAGCCTTAAGATTTTAAGCATAGCCCTATAAAGAAAAATCCCTCGAGCTTGTCAAACCATAAAATTTTCACCCACAATTTTTAAAAATTTTCCTTCTACTTCATCGCTTGTATGACATATGCTAACTTGTCATTTAGCAAAGCAAAAAGGTTAACTAGACTCTTGGCTCGATAATCGATTGCTTGTTTTACTTAATCGTCGATTTTTCAATTGGCGTTGCAAATTTAATCATTACACTGTCATGCACAAATATAATATGAGACATTTGAGGAACAATAAAAAGCAAAGGTTTTTCATTACATGTCAAAGTTCACAAAGTACATTGCATTGTAGTGTATTACAAAACTCTAGGCCCTTGGCAGCTCTAATCTCTCTCCTCTCTTATCTATCTAGTTAAGTACATGTCCCTCTACATAATGGTCACCTGCTTGGCGTCTGGTGCATAGATCGGATGCTATATGCGTACGTAGCGAGCGCCAGAAGGTCCCCAAGAACAAAGAACTCTACTTTTGCACAAAAAACAAGAGAGAAGACTTGCACGACATGAATCAAAAGACTAATTGAGTACAATCTCCCCCCATGCCTTGTGTGAGTGCTCCACAAAGCATGTATTTAATATATTATTCATCTCCAAGCTCAAAAAATAGCCCAAATTTATAATTAGCATGCTTTAGCTTTTTTGTTTGCTTTTTTCCAAATAAAGAATAAAGCGGTTGGGCGCCCAAATAGTCGGGCTATGCCCAAATACAATGTCCAATAACAAATATTTAAATCGTGCGCCCATGCTCATTCAAAATAATAAATATATGTCAAGCGCTTTAATAAATAAGCGCGTTAAAATAAATATTGGCGCCACGCCTAAGATGCTCGCCCATCAAAAATGATAATTTCTTCTAAATAACTTGAATACATGCTATCGCCCAGCGCTTCCCAACGCCACCGCTGCCTGCTCTACACATCAACTGAAGCATTCACAATTGTTAGAAAAATAATAAAATTAAACCAACAAAAGTGAATACCTAGCAGTCTTTAGCTACAAAATAGAACTCAATCCTAATCTTAATTTATTACGAGTGCATACTCTAAACTCATAAACGTCCATTAATTTAAATATGTATTTTACGGAATCACCCGCTATGGAATCACCTACTTGCACATTAAATTAACGAGACGCCCCAAAAGGACAAGCGTCCCCATTGACTTTTCGCATAAGGAATCCACCTTGTGTATGAGCCCTAGCAATAAATATAATTTTATAGAATCCACTGCAAAACCTCACAGAATCCATCGTGGAATATGCCTCATGGCATCATACCCCCAGGGTGGGATAGCAATTGTCCTTAATTGCTACTAGCTCAATGTGGAGCCAACGGTGAGGGGTAAGCACTTAGGTCTCGAGCGTGCATCCATTGGGCCTCTTCAACAGGATGATTTTTAAACTTAACCAAATATCTAGAATATCTACGGCCAGTTCTAGTGGTCATAAAGTCAGTATCTAGAATAGTTTCAGGTTCAAGGATTTCAGTTTCTTCCTCTAACAAAGGAGGGTTTTCATAGACAGGGTGTACATGTAATTGCCCTCTAAAAGGTCGTAATAAACTAATATGAAAAGTATTGTGGATTTTTCAGTATTGTGGTAATTCTAGTTTAAATGCATTGTCATTGATTTTGTGAATGATCTTGAAAGATCCATAAAATCTAGGTGCTAACTTTACAACAGAGTGTTTGTCAACACTTTGTAATCTTCTCTTTTCAATGCATAATCAAACATAATCATCAACTTTGAAACTCGTAGCTTTTCTTTTCTTGTTAGCTTGTTTTGTATATGATTGCTGGGCTTTTGCAATCATATCTTTAACTTCATCAAAAATAGTAGCATGCATGTTAGCAATATCATCAACAGCTTGAACTTTGTTTGACAATGATGTAACAGGTGTAGGCAATCTATATCCATAAATGATTTCAAATGGTGCTTTCTGTGTAGCTGTATGCGGTGTGTTATTGTATGCAAACTGAAGTAAATGGAAATGTGTATCCCATGTTTGTGGTTTTGAAATTGTATATGCACGCAAAATATCTAAAATTGTAATGTCAGTAGCTTCTGTTTGCCCATTTGTTTCAAGATGAAATGCAGATGAAAAATCAATCTTTGTTTCTAAATTAGCAAACAAAGTAATCCAAAAATTATTGCAGAATCTAGAATCACGGTTAGAAATAATAACTTTTGGCAAATCATGGTTAGTGAAAACAGTTTTCAAAAACAATTGAGCAACTTGAGATGCAGTTAACATTTTCTTGCATGGAATGAAATATGCTTGTTTGCTAAACCTATCGACAATATTCCAAATCATATCATGATTAGCTTTAGTGTTAGGCAAACCAATGATAAAATCCATTGAAATCTGTTCCCATGGTCGTTCTGGAATTGGTAAAGGCATTAATAAACCATATTGTTTACCATGGTGTCGTTTAACTGTTTGACAAATTAAACATTCAGATACAAAGTTAGAAACATTAGATTCCATTTGCGGCCAATAAAAATCTTCAATCAATGTACGCAAAGTAGAAATAATTCCTCTATGGACTTGATATGGGGGACAATGAATTTCATGCAAGACAAATGATCTAAATGGAACAGTTACACATAATCTTTTTTCATAGAACATAAATCCATCAGCATAAGACAATGAATCAATTGGAATCCAGTTATTTGCAACTAATTTATTCCAATCAGCTTGAAAACTAAGGTATTAGTCATAGGTATTTTTCATAGGGAGAAGAGAATCAAAAGATATCACAGAGATATTATGAATAGTCGATCTTCTACTTAAAGCATCGACAACAACATTCTCTGTTCCAGGTTGGTATTGGATAAGTGGATAAAAACTTTGAATAAAAGTAGCGCATTTAATGTGTCTCTCAGATATTTGTGGTTGACTAAGAAGATGTTTAATACTTTGTTGGTCAGTTTTGATCATGAATTCAGATCCCATTAAATAGTGTTTCCATTGACATAAAGCTTGTACTACAGCTAGTAATTCCTTATCTTAGGTAGAATACTTAAGTTTAGATGGTTTAAGTTTGCAGCTAGAGTAGGCTATGGGATGGGAATCTTGCATAAGGACTGCTCCTATTCCAGATCCACTAGCGTCAGTGACTACTAGGAAAAATGGTCAGGTAATTACAATACAGGAGCATGAGTTAAAGCATGTTTCAGTAAATCAAAGAACTTTTGTTGATTGTCAGACCAATGATACATAATACCTTTCTTTAATAATTTTGTCAAAGGTAATGCAAGCAATGAAAAATTTCTCACAAATTTTCTGTAAAAGCTAGCAAGACCTAAGAAAGAACGTAATTCGTGCAGATTTTTAGGTATCGGCCAATTCAAAATTGCTTCTATCTTTTTAGGGTCAACTTTAATACCTTTAGATGAAACAATATGTCCTAAGTATTCAATTTGTGTTTGGAAAAATTCACTCTTTTCAGGATTAGCATATAATTGATTCTCTTTCAATACTTTGAAAACCAAATATAAATGTTTATAATGCTCGTTCTCATTCCTACTAAAAACCAATATGTTATCAAAAAAAACAATGACACAATGTTGATGCTTCAAAAATATGTGATTCATTATACAACTAAATGTGGCTGGTGCATTAGTTAAACCAAAAGGCATAACAAGGAATTCATAGTGTCCAAATTGTGTTCTAAATGCAGTTTTGAAAATATTAGATGTGTCCAATCGTACTTGATGGTATCCAGATTTATGATCTATCTTGCTAAATATTGTAGACCCTTGTAGTTTGTCCATAAGATCGTCTACCCTAGGGATCGGATATCTATTCTCGAGTTATTGATGTGGCACTTTTGAAAGAGCGATGGTCCCTTCTTAGAGGATAAATTGATTTAGAGGACCTTTAATGCAAAAAAATATACAAAAAATGAGTATTTCAACTTGCAATATGATTGGGTACATTTCTTTAGAAAAATCTACTTTTTATTATATTTTTTAAAAAGTTATTTTTTGGGGTAAAAATAAATCGAAGTTGTTGATGTGGCTCTTTTGGAAGAGTGGTGGTGCCAACTTAAAGGATGAAAAGGGTTAGTTACTAGGGTGAAAAAAAGGGGAGAATCCCTCCTTTCTAGGTAGGGTCTACCACAAAAAGTGGTTGGAGTCTAGGAATGTAGGGGCGGCAGGGGACAAAAAGACATGCAATGATGACCATTGAAGAGGGATTGGTCCAAGAGTAAGGATTCCTAATTAATTTCTTGCTAGGCCCTTTTTGAGTCCATGTTCCCCCTAATGATTGATATTAAGTTCTTGTAAATTGTAGTAAATATGGGATTGCCATATCGAATAGCTGCTAGAGACAAAATGCTATGTATTCATAGGCATGTGCTCAACTCTACTAGGCATAAACAAGGACAAATAGCTAGAGTTAGGGCTCAAATGATTCAATTGCAAACAAAACATGCATTTCTCAAATTTTTACATAAAAGACAAGGCTCTTTGATCAAACATGATACTTTGTTTGATATGATGCCTTTTGGCATTCAAGCTATGGCTTCTTATACTAAAGTTTGCCCTTGTAGTATTCCATAAAGAAGAGAAACATCTATAATGGTATGTGGTAGGTTGGTGGATATGATTCCATTTATTATTCACAGTATGTTATCTCATGTTAAAGCCTCAAATGGGAACAGTGAACCAGTTCATACAAGAACCTTCATGATTAATGGTTGTTGGTAATGCTTTGAATGACCAAAGTTTTCCGAATCCAATGATTGGTGACTTAAATGGTAAGAATGTTCCTATTTTTGAGCCACAAGGTTTTGCTCTATTCTACATACTCTACCCCCCATAGTTAATATCCATCCTTCAACTATAATATTACATTTTCAAGACCTTGATGTGCATTCCATTGGGAGTCTTACTGAAGTATGTGTGCAATGTTCGGCCAAACTATGGAGATGTGAAACAAAATTACAAAATTCAAATTTTTTTAGTAGACATTATTATTGAAATGGAAAAGTGATGTTAGCTCCATTACAACATCTGTTGCAACCTTTGCATTATCTATTGCATGGTGTTCACCCTCAAAGTAGAGTGTTTAAAAGTAATATGCAGGCTTATAATAGTGCTCTTGCATATGTGTCACTTGGTGCAAATGTTGATGAGTTTTTAAGTGTTGTTGGAAACTATTACACTTTCAGAGTACATGCCAATTTATCCTTCTATAGGTTCTCTCGTACCTAATATGCAATGATTTGTTCAACCAATTAGGGGTAATGCCAGATCTCTTGCCAGATTTACTTAAAGAGATTCAATCTATAATGCATGATCATAATATGTATATGCACAAGCTTTCAAATCTAGGAGTATGCAATTGCAACATAATCCCTTGATGGAATTGAGAATGACTATCTTTAATGTGCAACAAACCAATAAACAATACTTAGCTCCTACTACTACAATCAAGGTTGCAGCTATTATGCCAAGGCAAGATAATGAGGATACTCTTTATTGTCATGATATTCATGTTTATACTCAAGATGGTCAATGTGTTTCTATTTCAAACTTGCACAAAGGTTATATGTTGATGTTGTATGTTCTTGTTTTTTCTAAAGGTGATAATGTGTGGCATACAAAAGTTCCTTATAGTAATGTTAATGTTCCAAATATGCATGCATATGAATTATTGAATAAGGATTGTGTTACTTAAATGCAATTTTATGTATTTTGGTTTCAAGTGTGTGAAGACACCAAAGCATGCATGTTACATGGTGGTCAACTATTGTAGGAATTTATTGTTGATGCTTATTGTAGCATAGAGCAATGTAGGTTGGCTTGATGTCATCAAAATCAATTTTTTCTACATCCAAATTTTTTTAAAGGCTTGGCAGATATGGTTGGAGCAATGGATAATCAAGCAACACAATTGGCTAGTATCTTTGTGGGTAAAAGAGTGGTTTTACCATCTTTGTTTATTGATGGACCAAGGTACATGTATCAACTATATCAAGATGCAATGGCCATAGTATGAAGCAAGGGAAAGCCTAATCTTTTTATAACTATGACATGCAATCCAAAGTGGGTTAAGATAACTGATGCTTTGCTGCATGCACAAAGTGCTCATGATCATCTTGATTTGATTGCTCGAGTATTCCATTAAAAATATATGGATATGATGTATATCTTATTGAAAAAAGAAATAACTAAAAGATTTGTTGGCTATGTTAGTCTAATTGAGTTTCAAAAGTAATGGCTTCCACATTCCCACACTCGACTAATTTTAGAGCATCCTTTCAAGCCCTCTAAAGTGTGTCACTATGATAGATTGGTATGTATTGAATTGCTGTATAAAGAAGATTTTTGGATTTATTTGAGATAGTCAAGAAATGCAATATTGATGGCTTGTGCAGTGTAATAAATCCCAAGAGTCCTTGCATGAGTGATGGTCAACATACTAAAGGATTTTCTTGAAAATTCATTTACATAATAACAGTTGACAAAACTTTTTATCTTATCTATAGAAGGTGAGGTGATGGGAATAGAGTGACTATCATTGTTAATTGATGGGTATGCAACCGAGATCATCTAAAGCCTAAGAATGTTCTTTAGCAAGACTTTCCAATGTATTGGGTATGGAATGCATATTGAAATATTTCGACCTAAGAGAAAATGTGGAAATACTATTGTTCAAATGTACTTTGTGGCATCTACTTGTGATGAGCATTAGTATTTGAAAATGGTAACGGCATCAAATGGATCTACTTCTTTTCAAGATTTATATATTGTTGACCATGTGGAGTTGGAGATGGTTCAATTAGCAAGTATAAGGCTAGGTTGGTTGCAAAAGACTATGCTTAAACATGTGGCATAGATTATGAAGAGACATTTAGCCAAGTTGCTAGGATGGTAACTATTAGATGTGTGATTGCTTTGGCAGCATCCGAAGGTTGGAATTCACAGTAAATGGATGGCAAGAATGCCTTATTGCATGGTGAATTACAAGAAGAGGTGTATATGGAGCAGCCAATAGGTTATGAGAATTTGGAGCATCCCACATATGTGTGTAGGTTAAATAAAGTGCTCTATAGGCTAAAGTGAAAGGTGAGAAGGATTGAAGCTTGCACTCGAGAGCTATGGCGGGAGAGCAAGAGCAAGAAAGAGAGAGACAAGAAATGGGAACTCCAACAGTCACAATGTGTAACCGGGCCTTCCTTTATTCAAACTGTCACTAAAAGAATAAAGAATAAAGTGACGGTGACGGGCACCCGCCACCTGCAGTGTGCAGTGGTGGTGACTGTCAGTGTAGTAATACACGGGCAGCTAGGTGGAGGCGCCTTTACCCCCAACAACCTCCCACTTAAAGGAAAATCTGCCCAAGTGAGGAGTGAAAAGAAAAAGAAAAAGATAGTACAACATGTACACATGTACAACAGGATGAGGAAAGACGTCATCTCATCCCACGCATATCAACCTCCTGAGGAAGGCAAAGCGCTCTGTAGTAGAGAGGCTTTTCATGAGCAGATCTGCAGGATTTTGGTCAGTAGAGATCTTGACAAGATCAACAAACTTGTCCTCAACGACCCCATGTATGAAGTGATACCTCATCTCAATGTGTTTCATCTTCGCATGGAAGATCGGATTCTTGGCTAATTGAATAGCACCTGTAGAATCTGAATGCAGTGTAGGGATAGCATCAATACCAAGGTCATCAACCAAATGGCCTCCTTGCAAGCCTTAGTGGCTGCAACATACTCGGCCTCTGTAGTAGAAAGGGTCGTGCATTTCTGCACCCTGGACATCCAAGAAATAGCACCTCCAACATAGGTGAATACATAGCCGGAAGTGGACTTCCTACTATCTGCATGTCCTGCATAATCAAAGTCAGTATACCCCACGACTCCTGTATCCTGGATGCCATAGCATATGCACATATTTGTAGTGTCCTTCAGGTACCTCATGATACCCTTCACAGCATCCTAATGCTTCTTGCTAGATGTAGCCATATAGCGTGCCACAACACCAATTGCAAAGGCAATATCTGGACGAGTGGTGATCATGGCATACATAAGACTGCCCACTGCGGATGCATAGGGAATCTTGGCCATATCGGCCCTATGCTCATTTGCCTGCGGACAATCAGCCTGTGATACCTTCACATAAGAAGGCAATGGACAGCCAATAGGCTTTACGTCCTGCATGAGGAAGCGCTCAAGGACTTTATGAATGTACTCCCTCTGTAACAAGTAAAGGAGTCCCTGATGCTTGTCACGTCTAATGCATATACCAAGTATGTGAGTGGCCTGTCCTAGATCTTTCCTCTCAAAGCTCTTTTTGAGCTGAGCCTTAAGAGCATCTAGCTCATCATGAGCTTTCCCTGCTATCAGCATATCATCCACATAGAGTACCAAAATCAATAAAGAACCATCACAGGCTTTCTTCGTGTAAAGACACGGATCCATAGCACTCCTGTTGTAGCCCTATGACTGCATAAAGGCATCAAACTTATGATACTACTCCCTAGATGCCTGTTTCAAGTGATAAAGACTTTTCTTCAATTTGCACACTAGGTGCTCCCTGCCAGGTTCTGCAAAGCCCTTAGGCTGCTCCATATAAATCTCATCATGCAAGTCCCCATATAAGAAAGACGTCTTGATATCCATCTGGTATAAATCCAAGTCAAGCTGAGCAACCAAAGCCAAGACTAAGTACAGGGTGGTCATCTTAACCACAAGAGAAAAGATCTCATCAAAGTCCACACCATGCTCCTGCTTAAAACCCTTCGCTACTAATCTAGCCTTGTATGCCGGCTTGGGGTGTCCAAGGGTACTTTTCAGCTTGTATACCCACTTGCATGCCAAGCCTTCTTGCCCATAGGCAAGACAACTAAATCCCAAGTTTCATTCTTATGCAAGGAGTCTATCTCAGACTGCACAGCCCTCTCCTAGGAGTGACTATCACCCTTGCGCATAGCCTTATCATAGGTGAAAGGCTCGCCTACATCTGTAACCAAGACATAATGCATCGAGGGCTGAAATCTATCAGGTGGACGCCTGTCTCTAGTAGACCATCTCACAGTAGGCTCTGCTGCCTGCCCAGCTGCCTATCCAACACCCTGACCATGAGCATCTACTGCAGCTGTAGGCTGTTCAACTAGCTGTGCGGGAGCTCTCGGCTCCTCTTGAAATATGACTCTGTAGATCTCAACAACTCTCTCAGGTTGACGATGCATCTTGTCTTCATGGAAGACTACATCATGAATGCGGATGACTTTCCGCACTTGGGGATCCCAGAGACAGTAACCCATCTCACCTGCATCCCCATAACCAAGGAAAATGCATATGATACTCTTAGGATCTAGCTTACTTCTCTTGTCCTTGGGCACATGGCAAAATGCCTCACATCCAAAGACACGGAGATGTGCATAAGAGGGAGGTTTTTCAGTCCATACCTCCTCTGCAACCTGGAAATCCAAACCACTAGAAGGTGATCTATTTATGATATGCACAGCTGTACTAACTACCTCAGCCCAAAAGCTCTGTGGTAGGCCTGCATGGCTAAGCATACTGCGTACACACTCCTGGATGGTTCAATTCATCCACTCAGCCAAACCATTCGGGGGGGGGGGGGGGGGGGGGGGTAGGGGGCAGTCACCTGACGCTTAATACCCCTCTCATCACATAACTGCTCAAAAGCACGTGAGACATACTCACCCCCGTTATCTGTTCTTAGGCATTTTAGCCTATACTCAGACTGGTTCTCAACCAATGCAAGCCATCTTTGAAACACAGCCAAGACATCGGATTTCAGCTTAATGGGATAAGCCCAAACTTTTCGTGAAAAATCATCTATGAACATAACAAAATACTTTGCACCACCCATAGACTGACAAGGCATGGGCTCACAGACATCCGAATGTACCAATGCCAAGGGCTCACTCATGCGTGGCCTACTAGACTTCTTATGCGTAGATGAGTCTGCCTGCCATAAAGACAATGCTCACATGAATCAAAACATGTATAATCAAGGGGCGGTAAGTACTGCAAACCAGAAAGCATTTTCATTCCCTTCAAAGTCATATCGCCCAAATGGGCATGCCAAAGAGATACATGTGGGATAGAATCCACAAGAAAAACATGATCAAGGGAAGAAGCAGATACAATCAAGGGATAGAGGCTACCAGCCTTGGCACCTCTCGCAATCACAAGTCTGCCACCAATGATCTTCCATGCAAAGTCTCCAAAAGACACATGATAACCTGCGTCATCAAGCTGTCCCGCTAACAAGAGACTGCGTGTCAAAGTAGGTACATGACGTACATCCTGCATAACAAAACTGTTGCCAGAAGAAAACTGCAGCCTAACATCACCAATGCCCATTATATCAAGAGAGCTGTCATCACCCAAGCGCACAGAACCCGAAACAGTACGATATGAATGAAACCACTCTCGGCAAGGTGTCACATGAAAGGGCGCACCTGAGTCCAAGAGCCAACACTGTGCATACATAGAGTGTATCTTTGTCATCTGCGACGAAGCACTAGAAGAAGCTGCAAGGATATAATCATCATCATCAACATCCTTAGGCTGCATAACATTGATCTCTTCAATTTTAACACTAGACTTTGCAGGCACTATGTTGCGATCAGAAGACTTATCCTGCACTTTGTCTTTCCCCTTATCTTTGCGCCTTTCATTGCGCAGTTCATGGCATTGTGGCCTAATATGGCCCTTTTTTCCACAATGGTGATAAGTAACATATGCATTCCTGCCACGGGATTTGCTACGTGACTTCCCATGAGCCTTGGATCGAGATTTCTGAGAATCCCGTCCACGGCCACTACCACTGCCATGCTTTCCATATCCATCAATCCTGCCTCTAGCTGTCATAGCATGCGACACACGAGAGGCATCCAAATTCTTACGGTTAACCTCTTCCTGTAAAAGAGCACTCTCAACATCAAATAATTTCAAGGTAGCAATAGTCGAGGCACATAATGCAGTGCGAAATACATCCCATGACTCATTAAGAGTACCAAGCAAGAAAAGAGAAGTGATATCCTCTGCAAAAGTGATATCCTGCGAAGTCAAGTTCTTGAGTGTAGCATGGAACTGGCTCAAGTGAGCAGACATGGTCACATTCTCCTTCATGCATAGATCCATAAGCTGCTTCAGCCAATACATCTAACTCTCTAGACTTTTCTTGTCATAGAGATTCTTGATTTTATCCCACAATTGCCATGCACTCTGTTCTTCCTCAAATACATTGTAATGAAACTGTTCTATGAGAGATAATACAATAGTGGACTTGCATAACTCATCAAGCTCAAACCATTCCTCATTTGGCATAGTTGCAAGCGGCTGCCCGCCTCAATGGTTTAATCTGCGATTTCTGCACCAATACCTGCCAAATCTCGCTCTTCCAATAAGAGTAATTCATACCATCAAGCTTAGTGATGTTGAAAATAGCATGATTAGTGGACAAACTCGCCATAATGTAGGCTAGAAGACTGTAGACAGTTCAAAAACTAATTGCTGTTTACTGCAGAAAATGACCAAAAAATCACCGAAATTGAGAGAAAATGGCGAGAAAAGTATAACGAAAGCTACTGCCCACCAAGTACTAGTGAAAGAACATCATTTCAGAATATTTCAGCATGAAAAATCCATGTCAATTCGGAGTTATATGCTTGCTGTAATAAATGACAGCAGAGTCAATTTCTGACTAAATCACTGCACCAAGTCAATAAATGACAGCCAAGACATAACTAGCCATAATCGGGCATAAATCAACACCAAACAGTCATCAAGACCTTGAGCAAACACCCAAACATGTCACCAAAGAATCCGTCAATGAGTAGGCATACCCCCTGGACAATAGGGCAAAGTATACATAACACTGACAAGACCTGACACCAGTAGGTGTATGCTCACAAGAGTGCAAAGCCCAAGCTCAGGTCAAAAGCAACTCCAAGATATCAGTGCATGAACCATGCAACATTTAAGTGTAAGAGATCCCAAAGTCTCAAGTATCTACAAAATGCTCAAAATAGCATAAACCTCCTGCTCAATGTCGGTCAAGCATACAAGATGCTCCCACTGGCACAAAAGGCGGATAAACGAGCTCAACAGCTCAATCAACCAAGTTAGAGTACCAAAGACAGGTAACCAAGACAATGCCTCAATAGCATCCAAGGTCATAATGGAAAAATCCAAGTCGTAACGGAAAAGTCCAAGTCAATGTTCGACTGCTCAAGGGAGTACTCAAATGAATGTCGAGATGAGCTCAAACAACTGCCATCCACAGCCAAAGCACAAAGCATTCACCAAGACATCATAACCCGTACTGGGTAGCTTAGGCATAAACCATGTCATGGATGAAATGCCAACTGCAAAGAAGTGACAGTCAAACCCAAATCAAGCTCTAATCTCAGCTCAAAAGCATTCCGGAGAATAAACAAGACATGTGGCATAGTCCAAATATATCATGATATCATACCGAGTAGCCAGGAGCACCCTGTGACCAATAGGCATAACAACCCAACTGTAGCATAAATAGCTTCAGCCCTGAAGTTTCCAGCAGCATATAACCTCTGTACACTGAGAAAATCAATGCTCAATCCAAGCTCAAATCCTTAGGCAAACCATATGCATACATTCCCGTATGTATAGGCACTAACCGGGCATAATCGGGCATCAAATGCCAAGACCTATAAGCATAAAATTAAAGTAATAGGTGGTTGCCCTGTTTTGGACAGATCTAGGATTGTTAAAAACATTCAATGTCTGAACTAAATTAGCTCCAAATGCATCTCACATATAAGAGACATACCATTCACAAGTGATCCGATATCAATAGACATCAGTAGAAGCATCACATAAGCCATAGGCATACAAATATATATTGTCTCAGACCTAAAATCTGTTGCAAAATATTTTGTCATCGGAATTTGGAAAATACGATATCACCATCGCGTCCAGAGCATGTCAAAACCCCAACTTGGACTCTTACCTTGCTTGAATCGGGTTCCGAATGCCCGAGATATGACAAAAAGAGTGATTTTTGGGCCAGATTTTGAAAGAGGTGCAAAAAAAAAACGTGAGCTGGCTGGGGGGGTCTGCTGTCCCACATGTCAACAATGGGGCACAAAGGGGGCACAAATGGGGGCCAAAGAAGGCCTACACCAAGCCTCAGCAAGCCTTGATAGGCTGAAAGCAAGATCCAGGTGAAGGAAGCTCCAAGAGGTGTGAGCTATGGTTGTCCACAACCTGTAAAAACCATGTTTACCTAGACCTGTGGACTGAGATAAATCTCTGAAATAATGAAGCAATATCTCAATGTCAATGCCCTGATGGTGCCTCAATAGGCGGGGAAGAAGCTCCGGAAGCCGAGTGACAGGAGCTCAAGAGAATGAGCTATGGCTGCCGAGAAGGAGACCCAATGCGAGTGGGGAGTCAATGGGAAGCTGAGAATGCCACGAGCCAAGCTCAAGAGTCAGGAAGCCGTGCTCTGATACCAGTTGAAAGGTGAGAAGGATCGAAGCTTGCACTTGAGAGCTATGGCGAGAGAGCAAGAGCAAGAAAGAGAGAGACAAGAAATGGGAACTCCAACAGTCACAATGTGTGACCGGGCCTTCCTTTATTCAAACTGTCACTAAAAGGATAAATAATAAAGTGACAGTGACGGGCACCCGCCACCTGCAGTGTGCAGTGGCAGTGATTGTCAGTGTAGCAATACACGGGCGGCTAGGCGGAGGCGCCTTTATCCCCAACATAAAGCAAGCACCTAGAGCATGGTCTGGCAAGATTGGAGAGTATCTTGTTAACATTAGCTTTTATGTTTCAAATGCCGACCACTCACTTATGTGAGAAAGGGAGATGCAGGCTTGTTCATCATAGGCATCTATGTGGATGATTTGATTATTATAGGTGTCACTAACAATGGAATTGCTAAAGTTCAGGACTTTTTGAAGAAGAAGTTTGAGATTAAGGATTTGGGTGAGCTGAGATACTTTCTTGGTATTGAGGTGATTAGATGTGATTATGGTATATGGATATCCCAAAGGCAATATGGCTTGGATATGTTATCCAAGTGTAGTATGACAACATGTAAGCCTCTTTCAATGCCATTAGAGAAAAATGTGAAGTTGAGTATTGATATTGGGGATGAGATAGAAGACCCTACTACGTTCATGAGAATAGTAAGAAGTTTGATTTGCATGACTATCATAAGGCTAAACTTAAGCTATGGCCTTGTCAATCAGTCTATGCAGATGCCTAGAAAACCTCATTTGGATGCAATTAGACGCATATTGAGATATGTGAAGTTCACTTTACACTATGGACTTTTTTATGAGACAAGTAAGGATATATATGTATTTGGATACACAGATGCAAATTGGCTTTGTAGCATGTCAAAAACAAAAGATCTACTAGCACATTCATGTTTTCCCTTGGTAGTGCAGGAGTTACGTAGAGCAGCAAAAAGCAACCTACTATTACTTGATTGAGTACGAAGGTTGAGTATAGAGGTGGTGCTGTGGTAGCATGTGAGGTGGTATGGGTATAAAAGTTAGTAAGTGATTTGGATGTGCAAGGAGATGGTCCAATTGTCATTCACTTTGACAATATGAGTAGCATATAGCTAGATAGGAACTTAGTGTTCCATGCTAGGACAAAACATATTGAGGTACACTACCACTTTGTGAAAGAGAAGGGACTTGTAGGAGAGATTGACTTGGTATATATCAGCACACAAGATCAGATAGCTAATATTTTCACAAAGGCATTGGCTGTGCAGAGAAGCTTCAAAAGTTTTGAAGCTTACTTGGAGTTGCAGAGATACAATTGAGCTTGGAGTGTTGAGATGGTAAGCTCAACAAGTGCGGACATTGATGATGGACCGCCTGGATAGATAGGTCCGCACATCTACACTTAGCACGTCAGTGGTCATTATGATTCTCACATGCCATTGACTTATCACTTATTATATTTAGTTTGTTGCACTTACCTACAGCTGGCATAGTTATAGCGCCAATCAATTAGTATAGTCAGTTATGCATTGTTTGACTTAATAGGCCACTTTCCTTTATGTTGTATCTTATCTATACTTTGTGTACATGGTATTGGGTATAGAAGAAGAAGAAAAAACTAGCAAGAAAACATTTTGGTCTCCATCTCTCTTTTTGTCTTCTTTAGTGAGCTTCTTCTTGTGTGTATGGTGTGTGTTTGGCACAACAGCTCAAGCAAGTCCCCTTACCACGTGATTCTTGACAAAAGTCTTATTAGAAGAGAGTGCAAAGACTACAAATATGACCACAAACATTGTGTATAAAGATGTACTTCTGAAAGGACAGTGATATGAAATACTTTTTTTGGATAAATATTTATTTAAAATCCCCTTTCAATCACTTGGCTCACATATTTTTGAGATTACTTTATATATATTTGAAATATGATTTTTTCATTGTGGATCTCTCTCTCTCTCTCTCTCTCTCTCTCTCTCTCTCTCTCTCTCTCTCTCTCTCTCTCTCTCTCTCTCATATTTGACTGACTTTTATAGATGTCTACTCCACGTTATGGCTATTATCCAACTTCTGATATCAAAAGCATTTATAATATACTCTACGTGCAGTTACTAACCATGCTATTATAAGAAGGACTTTGGCTAGAGTCATTGAGCACATGGAGTTTGATGCCAAATAGACATTATGTTTTCCATGTTTATTGAGATCTCACATGTAGGTGATATTCAATGTTTTCGTGTTTGCATGGCTGTCCTTGACCAAAATCACAAGTACAAATGATCTCACACAAATAAGATACCCATGGGGTCGAATAAGTACGAAAGTAAAGATTGGGGTTGCTTTGTCATTATGCATCAAGGATTCATAGCTCCAACAGAATGGTCTAGGAACAACAAGCCAAGTATTTTTATTTTGTGATATGCATTCAATGTATACTGCCCATGTTAGGCATGGATATGAAAATATTTTGAATCATTTTGGGAGAAAGAGAAAGCATTTTAATGGATATTAGAGCACTTTTTCTTTAGTTAGATACATTTTGATCTATATATTATCATTGCTATCTAGAAATTGGCTATACCTCTTAATGTTCTTCTTTTGCTATATTTTTGTGTTTAATGAGGTACATTATTTGATTCTCATGGATATAATAAGTGTGAGAAAGATGTGTGTTAAAGAGAGAGAATAAAGGGGGGAGAGAGAGAGAGAGAGAGAGGACAAATAAAAAATTGGAATAACAAATGATGCAAGCAAATGGCAAGTCTATCCCTTTTGCAATGTTGCTTCATGGTGGGGGGATATAAACTTGAATAAAATAAAGGTGGGTTGGCAAAGTCCAAAAGACTTTGTGATAGAGATTAAATACTCACATAGGTTATGATTGCATGCCATAAAGGCACATATACATTTATCTTCTTCTTTTTTTAAGCCTCATGTGTCTACATTTGTCTGTTACCTCAACTAAGAGAGAACACTTAGAGAGAGACATATAGCCTCATAACACACACACACACACACACAGAAATGTTGGGGTAAAAGGCCTCTGGGCCTACCCATGTATACTGTGACCGCCCATTCTTATTCATATATAATATGATAGTGCAATAAGGCTGTCAGTTCAATTGGACAACACCTACATTGTGTGTGCTCTTCTCTCCCGCATCTTCCTCTTCTCCTTCTCCACTGCCATTGCATCCCCTTCAACTGGTATTAGAGCGGGTCTTCAAGAGCCCATCCTGGCCTTCCACACAAGGTATGAGATCTTCATTCTCACTCAGTTTTCAGCTCAATAGGATTTTCACAGGTTGTGGGCAGCCATAGTTCACACCTCTTAGAGCTTCCTTCACCTGGATCTTGCTTCCAGCCTATCAAGGCTTGCTGAGGCTTGGTGTAGGCCTTCTTTGGCCCCCATTTGTGCCCCATTTGGGCCCCATTTTTGACACATGGGACAGCAGACCCCCCTAGCCAGCTGACATTTTTTTTGCGCCTGTTTCAAAATCTGGCAAAAAAATTACTCTTTTTGTCATATCTCGGGCATTCGGAACCCGATTCAGGCAAGGTAAGAATCTAAGTTAGGGTTTTGGCACGCTCCGGACGCGATGGTGATATCGGATTTGCCAAATTCTAATGACGAAATATTCTACAATAGATTTCAGTTCTGAGACAGCATGTATTTGTATGCCTATGGCTTATGTGATGCTTCTACTGATGTCTATTGATACCGGATCACTTGTGGATGTTATGCCTCTTATGTGAGACACATTTGGAGCTGATTTAGCTTAGCCATTGACTGTTCTGAACAATCCCAGATCTGTCCAAAACAGGGCAACCACCTGTTACTTTAATTTTATGCTTACTGGTCTTGGCATTTGATGCCCGATTATGCCCTGTTGGTGCCTATACATACGGGAATGTATGCCTATGGTTTGCCTATGGATTTGAGCTTGGATTGAGCACTGATTTGCTCAATTTACAGAGGTTACATGCTGCTAGAAACTTCAGGGATGAAGCTATTTATGCTATAGTTGGGTTATGCCTATTGGTCACGGGGTGCTCCCGGCTACTCGGTATGATGTCATGATGTATTTGGACTATGCCACATGTCTTGTTTATGCTCCAGGATACTTTTGAGCTGAGATTAGAGCTCGATTTGGGTGTGGATGTCACTTCTTTGCACTTGGTATTTCATCTATGATATGGTTTATGCCTAGGCTACCCAGTACGGGTTATGATGTCTGGTTGAATGCTTTATGCTTTGGCTGTGGATGGCAGTTGTTTGAGCTCATCTCGACATTCATTTGAGTATTCCCTTGAGTAGTTGGACATTGAATTGGCTTTTTCCGTTACGACTTGGCTTTTTCTGTCACGACTTTGGATGCTATATGGGATTTGATTCTCCGATTATGGATCTTGGCTATTACTTGGATGCACTTACAGGTATTGAGCAGTGAACTACTCCCTTGTTTTGGCAGTTGCCTATTGAGCTGTGATTTCTCCTTTGCATTTGATATGTGGGATACTTACTGATCAGTGGACTTGGATAGTGCTTGGGATTTACAGTTATGGCTTTCTTACTCCTCTGTTGTCTAGCTTCTATGCTAGTTGGGCTCCTGTTGCTCGTCCATGTTAGAGAGCATATGCTATGTATGCTTACCCGTCTATGCACATGGTCTACTGTTGTATACCTTATAGAGCCACTTATTTGGATGTTGTTGTATAGATGTTTGGGCTTCACCTGGAGCTTGACTCTTGCAGGATGCTTTGCCACTTGTCGGTCTTTACTTGACTTGGATGTTCCTTAGTGGCATGATGTACTGTAGAGCTATGCGTATGCATATGGTTATGGGCTGATTTCATGGCTGAATATCATATGCTCTTATGACAGATATCTTATGCTTTACTGTACTATGGTTGGTTATGTCATGCAGTTGGCTACGACTCTTCTTCATGTGGAAGCTTTTGCATCCTTGATTGATGCCTTTATGTCCTCCCATCCATTGAGGTTTCATGAGCATTTCCAGCATGCTTCTACCACTAATGTACTAGCAGATGATTATCTTTATGATCAGGTTCCCTATGTTGGGACAGCCCTCGACTGCTTGAGCTCCGTGGATGCTATGGATAGCCCTATTCATGATGACTTGGATTCCTTGTCATCTTCTACAGGTTCTTTTACTTCAAATGTTGTTTGCTTCCATTGTGGGAAGCTTGGGCCTGTTCAAAGAAAATGCTTTAGATGGGTTAGAGAGCAGCAGAGACAAAGACAGACCCGACATGAGCAAAGAGTCAGCAATGCAGTAGGTATTACCACTCTTTCTAGTGGTGAGGTACATGCGGTTACCCATGATAATGCAGTTGAGCATGTCCTCCTGTCATCTAGTTTCCCTACAGCTTACTTGCTCAATGATCAGGCCCATGACTTTGATTGGCTTTTCGACTCTATGGCATCTTGTCATGTTACCCCTCATAGAGCATGGTTCTCTTCTTATAGGGAGGTTGATGGATGTATTGATCTGGGCCTTGATCAGACTTATGCTATTATTGGTACAGGGAACATACACCTAGCTTTGCCTAATGGGACTTCTCTTATGCTCAGGGATGTTCTACATGTTCCCATGCTCAGTAAGAGCGTGATTTCTGTCAGTCAGTTGCATAATGCAAGTTACTCTATTTCTCTTCAGGATAGGTCATGGAAGATCTGTCATGGTTGCTTGGTTTTGGCCAGATATTCTCGAGTTGGTTCTCATTACCTAGTGCATGTCTCTCATGTGGGAGATACTATGGTTGCAATTATCCGGATACCACATGCATTGTTATGGCATTATCGCCTAGGCTATATGCACCACAAAGAGATGGAGATCTTGTCTCGTTTAGACTCATTGCTGCCTCCTATGTCACTTACAGATCTTGATGCTTATCCTGATTGTACTCTTGGTCCTTGTAGAGCCCCCTTGGCTTATGGCGATCATATGAGGCATGCTCCTCTAGATCTTGTCGATTGTGCAGTATATGGACCTATGCCTTTCCAGTCACTTGGTGGAGCATCATACTTTGTGACCTTTGTTGATCATGCTACCCATCATGTTTGGGATTTTCCCTTGGTGCAGATTGAGGATGCTGCAGTTATGATTGACAGATTTTTGGATTCTACTGGTAGCAGGCCTAGGTGCTTGCAGATGGATTATGAGAGTCATGCTCTCTCTCCCAGCTTTCGAACCTCTTGTCAGTAGTATGGCATTGATTTCTTGTGCCCATGATATTATGGGATTCCTCATGGCATGTGTCTGACCTTACAGGCAAAGGTTGCTTCTATGCTTACCACGGCTAGGTTGTCTTATGGCTTTTGGGCTGAGGCCCTTATGACAGCAGTCTATTTGTTAACAGGACGCCGTGCTTGACCTTGGATGGTATTACACCCCATGAGGCATGGAGTGGCATGCAACCCTCCTATGATTATTTGAGGATGTTTGGCTGCCAAGCATCTGTACGTATGCCACATGAGCCTATGTCACGTAGATGTATCCTGCTTGATTATGGAGATGGTGACTTTAAGGCCTACAGATTATGGGATTTGGATGCCCACAACAGGTCATACATAGTCGTCATGCTGTCTTCTATGAGACGCAGACACCTCTTAGCCCTCTTGATGAGCGTTTAGTATGCTTTATGGCTGATTTTACAGCAGCTACAGTGCCATTACAGCAAGCTGTTTATGCTAAAAACGAGGCACTTATTGGCCCAAATGACGTAGCTATGCATAGCAGTCAGGGTCAAGATGTTGGTGGTCAATTGCTAGACTCCTTGTAGGCTCATGAGAGTCATTTTCTTGTACTTTTGTAGGCTAGACAACCAGCCATATGTCAGTCTTCCGCTTTGCTGAGGCCACATGTAGTCTTGAGACCCTGTTGGGATGTTGGTCCTCTTTCAGTGATTGACTCTGGAGAGTTTGACTACTCTCCACTATCTTATATGCACCACGCTGATGCTATGCGTGACTCTGATGCTTTACAGCTATGCACTGATAAGTTGTGATTGCTTCATGAGAAGCATTCTGGGATTGCTCCGTTGTATGGAGTTGCAGGATCGTTTATCTCCTGGATGTCATGGACTCGGGGATGCTTGACTCTTCTTCTGCAGAGGTTCCCGACACTTCTTGTACAGCTCGCTTTCTGATTGGGCATTGGGTGAGATGTTATGATTCCTTACCTTGTCTTTTTCTTTTCTTTTCTTTGTTTTCACTCCCTAGCCACATTGGCCTTTTAGTGGGAGGTTGTTGGGGTAAAAGGCCTCTGGGCCTACCCGGGTATACTGTGACCGCCCATTCTTTATTCATATATAATATGATAGTGCAATAAGGCTGTCAGTTCAGTTGGACAGCACCTACATTGTGTGTGCTCTTCTCTCCCGCATCTTCCTCTTCTCCTTCTCCACTGCCATTGCATCCCCTTCAAGAGAGAGAGAGAGAGAGAGAGAGAGAGAGAGAGAGAGAGAGAGAGAGAGAGAGAGAGAGAGAGAGAGAGAGAGAGAGTGTGTGTGTGTGTGTGTGTGTGTGTGTGAGGGAGGGAGGGAGGGAGGGAGGTAGAGAGAGAGAGAGAGATAGAGAGAGAGGGAGAGAGAGATAGATAGAGATAGAGATAGAGATAGAGATAGAGATAGAGATAGAGAGAGAGAGAGAGAGAGAGAGAGAGAGAGAGAGAGAGAGAGAGGTGCAACTAAGAAAGAAATATAGCCTCATGAAGCGAGGAAGCAATCATTATCAACAATGAAGCCCCTTCGTGGCAACTTCTCACATGAGCCTCACACAAAGATGTCGCGAAGCAACGTAGCATTTCTTGCACATGAGAAATGTTAGAATTCATTTTAAATAAACTCATTGAGACCAAAAGTTGAACAAAAGTCATCACTTAAGGAGGACCTAATAATGAGGAGCTAAGAACTTTGTAGCACAAATAAACATATATTATATTGCATAGGCTAATGATCTACCCACCTTGTTTAGAGATTTAAGAAGAGACATCATAAAAATGACACAAGGATTGATTTTATAACAATTGAAAGAGAGAGAGCACATGAAAGTTAGTCATGATATATTTGGAATTGAAATGTGTGAAAGAGAAAGGTGCATCAAGATAAGGAGGAAAAAAAGTGTGGTAACTAATGTGTTTGTATGAAGTGAACTGTTGTAACAAGTTTTGTGATGGTGAGTTATGACACACAAAGTGCTTAAAGGCACCATGTAATTTGTAGTGATTTGAAAGATGATTTGAACTCTTGTAACAAGTTTTGTGATGGTGAGCTGTGACACACAAAGTGCTTAAAGGCACCATGTAATTTGTAGTGATTTGAAATATGAGTGAAAAAAAAAAGCGTGACGTAAACAACACGAAATTTCATGCTACTGAATTTCAATGGGGAATATTGAAAACACGAAGATAAGCATATCTCAATTTAAGGATAAATTTTTGAAAAAAGGAATGAAGTGAATAATCATGTTTCTTTGCCTTAAATTTGTGTTATGAAAACATAATGTAACACAAGTGTATGCTTAGAAAGGATTGCACACACTAGTGAAGTTCAATCCAAAATGAATTGAACATAATAAGATAAGCATGACTCAATATACAAAAAATTGATGCAAAAAAGTAAGAATAATGTCAAGCAACCATTTTTATTTCTCTAATGTGTAGGAAAGCATGATGTAACATAGTGTACCCCTTCAAAGTTCAAACAATTCTAGACAAGCAAGCCTGTAGGGTATTGAAATACTTTGATTGCTATATAAATGTGAAACATGTTATATCTACCTACCATTCATAAGAGCAAGCAAAGTTGATGGAACGTTTTTCAAAGGACAAGTGAAGTAAAGTAGTCCACAAGTCATCACATGTATCTATCCTGTTCATGGAATATGTGACGACACCTTCTCACAAGAAAAAGTTAACACATCTAGGTTGTCCTCACAGTTTGAAAAGCTAAGTTTTCTTCTTTTCTTCCTACATGTGAGAAGTGTATATCAAGGCTTACGCTTTGAGCCTCCCTTATACCATAAAATATTATCAATATCTATGTCCAAGTTCTCAATTAACTTCTTGAAATGTTGTACTAAAACCCAACTAGACGAAGAAGGATATTTGAAAAGATAAGTAACCCACTTATCTTCCAACATGTGAGAAGTGTATGTTATGGCTCACTTTTGACACCATAAAATACACTAAACATCCTTATCTCAAGTTCTCAACCACACTAAGAAATATTGTGCTTAAACCCTACTAAATCAAGAGGGATTTTGCTATCACATCAAGGATATAGTGGCATGGCATATGATTGAGTTCATCTACTAGCAATATGATACTTGATTATTACTAGCTTAATGATGGTGATCCCACAAGGGTGACCACAATTTCCCTCTTCTCCAAAATTTACATTCAAATAGTACTACATTTCCCCATCTTCTCGTTTTCAGCCCAATGTTCATAGGTGAAAAGTCCTTTAGGACATATAAAGTTAAAGGGAAGAAAAAGTCATGCTACTATGATTTTGAATTGTACTTGATAAGAATTTCATTGGGAGAAAGTTAAGGAAAAGGAAAGGTCAAGGTATCCCCCTTTTCTTACATAATAGTATGATCATTTTAAGGAAGTTTCTCCTAACCTACCTTTGCAAGAATAGTTTACCCTACAAAAGGCATGCCAAGGACAGGTCAAAGATTCTTGAAAGAAATGGTTGTTTAGAACACATCACTTGCAAAGTAGAACGATCTAGTCTTCCCTAAAAATTTTCAAGAATATTGAAAAAAGAAATTAAGTACTCAAAACCCTCACATGTCTTCACTACTAGAGGATGCTTGGTTTGCTACCAAGCTAATTACCCTTCATGATACTCACTTAATAGTTAACTTAACCACTTTTTTAATGCTCCAAGAATTTGTTTGTAGATGAATCAAGTTGTCTTCAAGTGAAAGGGTTTGCTCTAGTTGTGCCAAGATGGTGATAAGATATTGCAAAGGATTAACTTTCATGTGAAGGTCGTTTTATTATCGTTTTGGGGAGGGCCTTAAGTCTAAGCAAAAGGTTGAAACCTTGAATACCCAAGGGCCTTATCCAATCTTTTAAAAGGAGCCCAATCTTTCAAAAGCAGTGGTTATGAATACCATGTCTAGAAATTTGGTAGGTTTATTGGTGTTTTCTATCTTTATAAAACACTTCTTAAAGTCAAGAGGATGTGTGGCACATTCAAAGGCCCTTTCAAGCTCCAAAGAATATGTGATCAAGTGACCTAATTTATATTTATAGCCTAGTTGCTACCGCTACTAGTAGTACAAGCTACCCATCATCAAATCACTCCATGGACTTCTAAAACAAATTGACTCTAGATTGGAAATTATCCACATGTGTAAAACAAGCAGGGCTACTCTCTACTTAAGATAGTCTTGAACTGTATGACTCTTGTGAGATCCAAATCTTCGTAGCATCTTCATCCAAAGAGCCATTGTCTCCAAGAGGGACTACTCTCTAGCTAAGATAGTCCTTAAAGCCTACACTCTTGATCATTGGCGGAGATTGAATTGTAGAGTATTTTCACCTCAAGGCATTCCCAAAAAGATGGTAGACAATCTCCTCAAATCACTCATCACAATAAGTAGATTTAGTCTATTTGATAGCATAGCCTTCCAAGCTCTCATTGCCTTTTGAATATCCACTCTCTCTATTTGGTTCAAGGAAGCTAATACTTTTGATGTGGCCATGAGCCTAAATAAAAAAATCATTCTTCAAAATCCTTCACCTAGAAGGCAGCTTATCTGACCCAAAAATTAGAGAGATGGTTTTCATTAAGCTTAACACTAGTCAGCCAATTTCTCATGCTTGTGATGCATCACACGTTCAATTGAGCAACTTTTGGTCTTATTAAAAGCATAGGTCTCCTTTATACTTTTCATATCCCACAACAACAAATAGGAACCATTCAAATATCCATCCAACTCCACATGCCTTTGTCATGATTACACTAAATACACCTCACTTGATTGTGATAGGAACAAACTTTACAAAGCAGGGCACAAATGAAAGCCATATGTTTTGCATCAAAGAAATTTAGATTTTTGAGAAAGCAAATACATGTATTCAAAGTGGCTCATAAGTTGTTGGCTAGATGTTACATGTTTTAAGGTTTACGGTTTGAGGTCTTTGGCCTGTGGATGTAAATAAACTCATTATAGATTTTATCCCTTAATATGATAGTCACATTACAAAAAAAGAAGGATTATCCCTTCCTTCTAGAATTGAGTTTCCCTCTCTACATTTGTTGATACCACTAACCTAAGACTTAACTTGCATTTGAGTGATTTTTTGGTCGAGCGATTTGTGATTTCTACTCCCTAGTAAAATTGTATATCCCAGCATATAATATTATACCATCTCTCACAAAGACTGTAGCTTTAAAAACTCAATGCCTCATGCAGATAGCGCATGGTTGTTTTAAGTTACTATTTTTAGCAATTTACAACTTATTAGCTTTGGACTTTTATAAGCAACCATTCCTCCAGGACTCAATTACTTAACCATGGGAAATAAACTTGTCTATGTAGTTATGAAAAAAGTCCTTGAAAGTCTTTTTTGCTTGTTTCAACCTTGTGGGATTTAAGGAGTTGAGATAGTTTGACAAGCACTATAGTGCTAGGAGACAAAAAGTAAAGTTTGGCATATCACATGTATTAATGGAAATATGGAAGGCCACCCTTGTTGATTTCTAATGGAAAGGGCATAGGCGAAGGTAGGGAGATTCCTCATTATTGCAAACTATATGGCTGGGCCAACCAACGAAAGATTGATGGAATGAGCCAGTGGGGTCGTAGCCTAGTTAGGATAAAGGGGCCAGTTTAGTGATAGGTACTAGCCCCCCTTTTGATTGTTGCAGATTGAGCTCAGATGATTGTTGTGAACACATGGTTGGTGTCATTGCACATAGGTAGATTGCCAAAAAACTTATGGACTCTCTGATTCACCTCACACATGCGCAATGGCTATCGACATGAATTCCAGTATTGCAAAAACAACCCACAAAAATGTGACAATAGAGAGCCTTGAAGAAAAAGCATTAACAACCCAATTCAGTGACGGCCATTAACCACTCTTTGACCAATCAGAAAGCTCCATTATCGCTTTTTGAAGAACTGACATCTACTTTAAACTATCACTAATTTGGGGATCGACACCTCTACCCTAGACCAAGTGGGGGTTGAGTATTGTGAGTGCACGTCTAGTCCCTTGGGTTGTGCTAACAGTAGTGTATGGTGAATCTACCTTCACCCCCGAAAAAGAATTGTCATGCCATGGAGGGAGTGGCTCAAGATGTCAATGACATTTAAAAAAAAAGAAGAAAAAATTAAAATTTCATTGGTTCTATAGCTACAATTGACAAGAAGTTGACAACCCTTGCAGAGGAGCAACCAATTGGAGCACGGTGAGAGCCTTAACCCTCCTAGCATTGAGTTAGAACCCCCTTTTGAGGGGATACTAATAAGGAAGGTGGGGGTTAACATAATCCAACTCCCCCCCAGCCCTAAGAGTGTGACCGTGAGGCTCGTGGGGGGGTAGCCTCCCCCCATGAGTGTGATTGGGCCCTAAGAGAGTGATGGCATGGACGACTCACTGTTCACGAGTAACATCCCAACATGAGGCTTGACCCTTTAGACAGCTAAAGTTGCGAAATTAAAGGCAATACCTAGTTATTGTTCTCACGAGGGGTTTTTTGGGGGGGTTTTTAAAGGTTTTTTAAAAAGCCTTCCCACTAAAAGACCCCCCACCATTTTTGGGAGAAGGCTGAACTTCAAGGCCCATCTCCACCATCCCAAATTTAGGGAAAAATAATGTATTTTAAGATTTTCTTTGGAAAGGGGCGAGAGCCTAGAGGAGGAGGCGGCAACTTGCAAGAGTTGGGGGCCGGGCGTTTTCATAAACTTGATACGAAACTCTACTCTATTGGAAAGCCATGCGTGAACAGCTCAGGGGCCAAAAATAATTGGATGTGACTGCTTTGAACGGGACGTGAGGGTGGCATTCATTAATGACGGCTTTGGAGTCTCCAGTTTTGATCTCTCTCTCTCTCTCTCTCTCTCTCTCTCGTCTCTCTCTCCGTCTGACTGAAATCCCCCAACCCTCTCTCTGTGTGACTGTCTACAATTTGTGACTGGGCAAGCGCGCGCTCTCTCTCCCTCTCTCTCAGCAAATTTGTGACTCGACAGGCTGCTCTATATAGACAGCTCTTTGTGTCTACAGACCTGCAGAGCGACAGAAGTTACCATGAATCCGCAGGAGCAGGAGCTAGAGCGTGTGGAGCTACTCCGCTCTCGAGTGCAAGCAAGTGCTGATCCACGATGGCTGGTAATAATCTCTTTCTCTCTCTCTCTCTCTCTCTCTCTCTCTCATATTACGTGCTGTATCTCATTTCAAGTTTCGATCTACCACATTTTCCCACATCTAAAGTTACCCCGATTCAAGTTTCAATTTATCAGTTCATTTCGAGGAGTATGGCCATATTTTCTCACATCTGAGGGCCCCATTTTTCACGACATCTGCAACAGAGCTGCTACACACAAGAAGTTTTTCACATTTTCCCATGCAGGAAAAGCGGCTGTTTTCCTTTGTCTTTCCCTAAGCGCTGAACATCATGAGTTTCTGCTGCTCCTGAGGCACGGGATGCCTAGCTAGGTGCTGTTGGGGGCAGGCTGGCGGCCCCCCACCCCGGTCTGGCAGTCTCCTGCCCCCAACTAGGTACGTGGTCTCTCTCTCAGAACCTCATGACGTTGCACAATTCGCAATGTGGGAATTTGCGTAAAACTGCTTGTGATATACCTGGCCGGTAGCAGAACTCCACATACTTAGCCTGTTGCAGAATTTCAACAACATTTCCACAAGGGGTCTACCACTTGAATCGCAGGTGCTGGCACATCTGCAGCAATCTGGCTCTCTCGCAGGACCCCCTTATCATGTTGACACTACTCCATGGGAATGCTATATGCTAGGGTTATGGAAATAGGTTTTCTTGAACCATACATATATATTTCTGAATCGATGCTTTCTTCGTAGCTTTGGGAATTTATAACAAAAGCACCGAGTTTGAGAAGGCTTTTGTGAAACTTGAGCAGGCTGTAGGCTGAAGTGAACCAACCCATGTTTCTCGAATGGTGGTATAGAATGATGAAGAAGGGCTTTGCACATGGGCATAATTTCTCATTTACGACCTTTTTTGAAACTGTGTTTCTCGTTCGCAACTTTGCCCTTTGAGGAAAAGTTTGCTAAACTGTGATTATCAATCTGTGAGAATGGTGGAGATAATCAGCATTGATTGCAGCACCATTTGCATGTGAAGAGGCTCTAAACTTCTTGTGATTCGTGACTGCTGGCTATTCTTAATAACCAGTTAACCTCTAGCAAGTTTGCATCCAATGCACATTCTTGCTAGAGCAGAAGGCAGTTCACAAGAGCAGCAGCAGTAATATCATCCTCCTCACGAGAGCACTTTTTGATCTATAGAAAATTGCCCTTTCATAATCAAAATAGGGAATTCCTCAGGCTTGCATGGACCTATCTGGACATTGAGAACAGTTGATGTTGGAAGATCTTTAATACATTCTTATGCTTTTTACATGTCTGATAATGGTCATCCGAGAATGCTAAAATTCTCTGTGTTAATGAAGCACATGTGGTTTTCCCCATGGTTGTTTAAGTGACCCATAGAAAACCTAGTGTCCTGGCATGGCTCAGGGTGTCCATCGACCTGGAAGTTTTAATAAAATGTTTTGTATTAGCTTGCCTGCTTGTAGGACTATGATGATGGGGACAAGAGTAGTTGTACCGATGACTTGATCGAGTATTGCCACCCATGCTCGTGTGCCAGTAGAGATCGTGTCTGTGACCATCACCCCTTATGTGTGATAAATGTCTCAGCAGACCAAGGTTTGATGTGAATCAACCTTTGGAAGGCCTGAGTGTTACTCCTAAGGAGGAGAGCCCCTGTTGCAAGCAACTAACGAAAGCAACAAAATTGAGGACGGAGTGTCTAGGCCTATACATTGGGCTAAATCAGTTCCCTGTTTTCACGAGGAAGAACAAGCATTGCTGGGCAAGATGCCTGTTGTGCAGTCACACTTCATCTCTGCAGGGTGTAGCACTCTTCTCTTGCCTGCAAATATCTGACCTTGAAAGGAAAGGGCTTTCTACATAACTGATATGCAACACGTGCAAGTCATTTTTAGAGTACTAAACTGGCAGCAAAATAGAAGATAACCAAGCTATCAGCCAGATCTAACGAGTTCCTGTGACATGGCAACAATCGGATGATTCTCATGAGAATCACGTTCATGCCCTTAATCCTAACAAGAAAGGGCATGGTAGAAGCATTGTGCAAAATAGAAAGTGGGGGGGAACTATTTGTTCTTGTTTTAAAGAGCTGAAATGAATTTGATATCTGAGTCAGTTGGCCAAATCCATGGATGTTTAACTCTATGTTTGGTTCTTCCTTTTTTCATCTGGTTCAAGTTTGGGCTTGCATATGACAATGTTGATGTGCCTAATTCAATCCAGGGCAATTTGGACAATGCGACTTTGCTAAGGTTTCTACGCGCTCGATCTCAGAACGTAGATAAAGCATGCAAGTTTCTGCTGCAACATCTCAAGTGGAGGCAGGAATTTTTGCCTCTTGGGCGAATTCTTGAGTCTGACATTCCCAATGAGCTTAGAAAGAAGAAGATTTTCTTGCAGGGTGTTGACAAGATGAATCGGCCAATTGGAGTCATTCTTGCAGAACGACACGAAGGCTCCGACAGAGACCTCGAGGAGTTCAAACGTACGGCGGTCTGATCTTTCATTACTGAGACTGAAAGCAAAACTACATGAAGATGTAACATACCTAGATCATTAGTAGGCAGTATGTGAAGTCCCGTGGGTCTTCTTCTACTTGTTTCTGAGTAATTTCACCCTTCATTTGGTGCAGGCTTTGTTGTTTATGGATTTGACAGAGCGGTGTCAAGGTCATTTATGTTGCTGTTGATATATTTGATTTTTCTAAGGGAGAAAGAAAGTGGGCGTCCAATTGAAATGGAGTGAGAAAGGCTGTTTCTCATGAGCTCTTGGAGGGTTTTAATGGAAAGCATTTTTGCAACAGCATCTCAGGCGACCAAGATAAATTTGTCATCATAGCAGATTTGAAAGGTTGGGGCTACAAGAATATGGACATGAAAGGTTATCTTGCTATTTTGGACATTCTACAGGTGATTGTAGTTTGCCAAAGTGTTTCTTGTCAGCCCCTTCTTTTTACTCCTCATCCGTGTTGAAGGCCCTTTTTTCTGCTGTCTTATGCAGGATCACTATCCAGAACGATTAGGCAAGTTTTTCCTTGTACACGTTCCTTACCTATTTTGGGGAGTATGGAAGCTTGTCTATCCATTCATTGACCCTGTTGTCAAAGAGAAGGTTAGTTGGCTTATGATGTTCTTATGGAGGGGCAAGGTAGAGAGCAATGTACAATGATGCTAATGTTGGGTGATCAAATGTTGATTGGGTGCAGATAATCTTTGTGGAGGATAAACATCTTCAAGATGTACTTCTGAAAGATATAGACATATCGCAACTACCTGATATCTATGGAGGCAAATTGCCTCTAGTGCCAATACAAGAGGTTGGCAGAGAGTTGTAGGAATGGGAATTGGAATGTTATTTGATTGATAAGTAATTGGACCTATTTTTAATTACATATTGGAGGTATTAGATGAATCTTATGTCTCTCATAATCTAGACACCTTTCCTTGCTCTTGAAATTATGGATTGCTGCTTCAAAGTGCAATGCATACTTCTTTTTTTGTTTAGATCTTTGGTCTGATTGATTTTTATTAGCTGTAAGAGAACAACAAGCAGGTTCTGATTGCCAGCTTATCACAAGAAGGCGGTTCTCGCTATTTGCAGTGCAGTGAAACAGAAAAATAGGGAAGGGTTTGACTGCCTTGTCGTTAATCAAAGACCATGTCGACTGTTTGGTTGTCATAGAGATGGGATGAGGATCCAGGAAAACCTATCGGACCACCACAAGGTACCAGAATTTAAAACATCATATGATGGGAGTGTCCCAACAAAAATTATTGTGAATCAATTAAGAAGTTAGAAGGCAGTGTGGTGAGTTTGCCAACCGTAAACTCTCCACTCTGAGGTTGTGGGGTGTCTTACCTTTAAAGAAAAAAAGGAGAAATTAATGCAATAGATTTGATATTAATGGTTGGAAGCCCACATTATTCACCCTAAGGTAAATCGTCTTGAAGGATAAGAAGCTCTGGAGTTGCCCTATTCTGGGTTTCGAACCAAAGACCTCTTGTAACACACCCCTCCTAACCAATTGGGCTCTCCCATGTCAAATTTTAGGTGTCTCACCTTAGCCCAACCATTTGAAGAAAATATGATTGAAAAATGGTTGTCTTAGTATTCTTTCATTCGATTGAGGGGCTCCCTTTGGATCATTTGTTTTGAGCATTTAACAGCGGCTTAATAGTAACTGTATGCTGTTACCCTCTCAAGTTTTGGGTACGGTAATCACATGCATGCAAATAAAAATTAGCATGGCATCGCAAGAAGTCCTCCAAGCGCAATGAAATAGAAATACAAAAGTGTGGTAGTTAATGCAATCATTCACAAATCCTTAATGTGATGTTTGTTTTAGGGAAAGTTGTGCAAGCAAGAACTAGAACCTAAAAAATGAGGTGGTGTTATGCACTAAGTGCTCAAATCTTTCATGTGTAATGTCTATTGTAGGATAGAAGATTGTGCAACAATTACTATTTCTTGGTAGTGCACATCAAATGTTGGTATCCCAACTTAGCCAATAGGATGCTTACAAATAGAAATCGTTGGAAAGTAAGGCATTTAATACAATGATGGATATCCTCATTTTTGAGTTCTAGTCACAAATTTGTGAGGGTTGTGCTTGAAAATCTTGTTGTATTCTTAAAATATTATGATACCCAAATATGTTTAAGATATTGAATGCATTGAAGAGAAGGTTCCATTGAGCGAAAATTCAAGGACTTAAATTGGGATGTGGCTATGTAATAGCCACTCACAATTAGAATTTGGGAATTTTGATTGCACACTAGATTCCTATTTCCAAAATTGGTTAGAGCGAGATATGGCAAAAAGATCAAAGAGTAGGTGCATGAAGCTTGCGAGATTAGCAGCAATAGAGGCTAACTAATGGTGCGTGACTAATGCGGAGTCTAAGGCATAGACCTTGGCATACTTGGCAATGAGGCTAGAAAGGATTCATTGGCACCACTGGCGACACATGAGGTTCAATTATTTGCTTGAAAGTTTCATAAGGTGGGACATTGGTTTCTAAGATAAGAGAAGTAGGGCTAGGGTTCAAGTCGTAGAAATGTGACATGCGAAACTCTCATATTTGGCATACCCACCATTTGGGATAGTTTCTAATGTTTTGGAGAATGTATCTTGGCTATCCCATCAATGAGTAATATTTGTGCTTCTCTAGGCTTAGAGTGAATGAGGATTTGCTTGATTATATGCCTATTGGTGTCATAATCGATTGTTTCAAGTTCATTGCTTGAAGGTTCTCCCTTGAATTCACAATCATTGTAAGCACATTTTGTCGTAGGAGGTGGATTTGGTTGTGTGGGGTTGATTGGATTGATGTGACTAGCTGTGTTGATGGGGCTCTTGGTATGGCTTTAGATTATGTGTTTTTAGTGTTGGTACACTTTTTTGGTGTTTTTGAGAATATTACGATTATATGTTGATGTCAGTGCAAGCTTAATCTGCAACCTAGAGAAGAAATCCCTAGCCTCATCAACATCCAACTCTCTGTCAGCTATGATCTTGCCCACACAATCGTAATGACATATTGCATCTTATAGTAAGAACTTGCACATGAACTAGTAGCTTTAGCCTTGAAAGCTTGGCCTTCAATTTGATTCGTAAGGTCCTTGAAGTTCCATTTAGGCACAATATATCTTATGTACCATAATCCCATAGGCATGGCCACCATATCTACAACCCATTTGTAATGCATAGAGAGAGAAAAGGTAGGATGCAAGCCATCATGGTGCATCATAGAAGAATACATCTAATATGTATTGCAAGTCTCTATGAACTATAAGATAGCTTTGTACATGGCTTCCACCACTATCTCTCTTTGATCTTCTTGAATCTAGCCTAAACATCTCTATGACTAGCATGTAGACCCTCATGAAATTCACGTGTAATCTACAATTGAGTAGCCATGTCATGTACTACATGCATAGGAGTTCCTCTTTTATGCCTTGGATGCTTCTCAAGAAAGCCATTCTTCAGAAAATATCCATATGCCTTTCTTTTGATCCTCTTGAACTCATCATTTGCCCATACATGTCTTCTTGTTAAGGTACTCAAATACTACCCAATTTATAGCCATTTCTCATTAGATAATTTATGTGCAAAAGTTTCTATAGAAGAGAAAGAACATTCATGATCAAGTGCAACTCTTGTAATTTTAGCCTCATCAGCATCAACCATCATATCGTCTTCATCTTCATACCTTTCTCTAGACAACATGTTAATGACATTGGGTTATACTTTCCTACAATATGTTAGAAGTTAAGTTTCATAGATTTTATGTAGGCAATCCACCATAATATGGTAATATTTGGAGCAGATTACCTCATAATCATCCTAAGAAGACATAAACAATCTATCTCTACAATCATTAATGCTTCAATAAAATACTATTTGCTGCATTTCAAAGTTGTAACAACTCTCCATTATTCTCTCTTAATATGTGGATAACTTCTTTGTCTCTCATTCAATACCTTTCCCAAAGCTTGAGCGTGTATCTATTTCCGTCATCATCATCTTACCCAATAGCCCATCCAATGCCTATTGGGCTTGTATCAATAGTGATGATACTGGGTCTTCCACCTACATAATCAACTTTCATTAGTGTAGATGCAATCTTCAAAAAAAAAATTCAACTTTCTCATACCCTTCTTGTGCACTCTATCCCACCAAAATTTCTACCCTTTTCTCAATAACTGATAAAGAGCATTTGCAAAATGCACAAATTGAGGTATTTAGATAAGATAAAACACACAGGCTCCAAGAAATCTCCTCACTTATGAAACTAGCGAGCAAGTCTCTTCCATCTTGTCAATAGCATCAACTTCTGCTGAAGATGGTCTTCTACCATATGGACCATACTTGTGTCCCATAATCAAAACCTCATTCACCTCGAATGTTGGGGGTAAAGGCACATGTGCCTATGCCACTATGTATTCATTATACACACTGTACCCACACACATGTACACTACAAGTGGTAGGCACCCATCAGTGTCACTTTATTCTTTATTCTTTCAATGAATATTGAATAAGGGAAGGTCAGTCACGTTGTGATTGTTGGAGTTTTCACATCTTGTGTCTCTATCTCTTGCTCTCTTGCTCCATCCTCCATAGCTCACTTTTTTTTTTGCTTCTACTTGCTCATTCTTCCACTTCAGTTGCTCCCTTCAATTGGTATTATAGACCAAAGCTTACTCTAGGGGTTCAAGAGACCTTATTGATAATTGCTTAGGCCGCAGTAGAGCAACCAAAATGAATAATAAGACAAACATAGTGCTTAGCATGATCAACATGATTTGTGCCTAAATTTTAGGTCCCCCTTCTTGACCTGCAACATTCAACCAATCACTCCTCGCTCATCTTGGATACTTGGCAAAGGCTTTGGCATCTTTCTAGCATCAATATCTTGCACTTGAATATTACTTAGAGCTCATAAACCTCTATTATTTGCTATGTATGGCATCAAACCTACTAATATAGGCCTAAATAATGTTTACTCAGTGCTTGGAGCTCTTGTATGCCTCTATTGATGATGGCCATTTGGTCCACCAATGCTTGGAGAATGTTATGGTGATGTATTGAAGTGATATTGGATTGCTTTGAGCTCAAATAGCTCAATTTCTATAGGGCTTTATTGATGTACATAGTTTGGGTAGCAAGTACTTAATTGGGAAAGACTTATGTATTGAGGGTTTACATGCTTCTTGGGAATGCCATATACTTATGTGAATGCTTGGCATTGATGTATGGGCTTGGACATGTCTATGGTAACCTTTTACCAGTCTCATAGTAAGTCCCATGGTCCTAAATCCTCTCTTACATATCACTACTATGGTAATTAGGGTCATATTATGCCACAATGCCATAAGATGCACGATGATAAGCGCAAAGAGAAAGGAAGGGAAAAGTGCAAGAAAAGTATAATGATTGCATCATTGTCCCTAGTAAGTGCACTATAAAGATTGAAAAGATAAATATAGTGCATTGAGTTAGATGATAAGTATACTTAGCAACTGCCTCTCTTGATATTTCTTAGTTGATAGATGTTTTTTCTGCATATTCTCAGTGTTGGTTGCTTGATTTGGGGGACTTCTTTTCATGTTACCCTACATAGGGATTGGTCTCGGTCCTATTGCAACATGACATGCTCTCTTAGATTGGAAAATGACTTGGCATTGTGAATGTACAAGCGTAGTTTTCTTTAGGTATCTCTTTCACTTTGCATAATACATATCATGTATCGGCTTTGACCAAAAGCATTCTATTTTCTCAATGGTTGGATGATGCATGCTACTATGTATCTTTTGGTGATTCTGCATGGAATATTACACATGGAAATCTTGTTTTTGCTCGAGGTGCCAAGGCTAGCAACCTCTATCCTTTATTTATATATGGATCCTTTAACTATGTTTTGGATATGACTCACATACCACATGTATCTTTATAGCATCGTCGCCTCCGATACAAGTCGTTAAAAGGAATGAAGATACTTTCTCATTTGCAATATCTTCCACCTCTTGATTACAAATGTTTTGATTCTTGTGACCATTATCTTTATGGGTAGACATGTAGTTTTTATAAGAACTCTACTATTATGCCCATGGGTGAGCCTTTGGCTCTTATTCATAATGTATGTTGTCCCATGCCTTGTCAATCATTAGGTGGCATGAAGTACTTTATTACATTCATTGATGATTATTCGCATAAGGTCTAGGGATATTGTATTAAGCTGAAATCAGATATCTCATCTACCTTTCATAATTGGCCTACTCTTTTTGAGAACCAATTTGGGTATAGGTTGAAATACCTAAGGTCTGACAATGGGGGTCAATGTGTCTCTAAGGCATTTGAGAAATTTTGTGAGATGAGAGGGATATTAAGGGTTAGTTGATTGCCTCCATACCCCACCCTAGAATAGTGTTGTTAAGTGCATGAACATGACCATTTAGAAAAGAGTTTAAAGTATGATTAGTCTCAGGAAGGCTTATCATAACATTTTTGGATTGAGGCAATTACTACTATTGTACCTTTGATAAACATATTCCCATACACTACTATTGGTTATCAAGTTTTAGAGGAGGTAGAGTCTAGAAAACCTCCCTCATATACATATTTTTGAGTCTTTGGATGTGAGGCTTTTTACCATGTACCCAAGGACAAACACAATACATTAGATCTTGAGTCAATGAAATACATCTTTCTTGGTTATGGGGATAAAAATGAGATGGGCTATTGCCTATGGGATTTGCAGTCTCAAAAGATCATCCTCCATAGCCATGATATTGTCTTCCATGAGGAGAAGATGCATAAGTAGCTTGAGAATGTAGTTGAGGTACATAGGGTGATCTTTTATATGAGGAGTCTCTTGTTACTGTATAACTAGTTAGATAGCATGTAGTGATGCTCTAATGGTTTATGATGATGATGTTAGATAGGACATATAGGCCCCACAACTCATTTTGAGATGCTTTACTAGAGATAGACACTAGCCTAATCAGTTTGCACCCTCCATGGATTATGTTGTGGTGGTAGATTCTATTGAGTCTCTTACTTATGAGAAGGCCATGCATAGAGGTGATAGTCACTCTTGGGAGGGGGACCATGTAGTCAAAACTTTGATTCATTGTATAAAAACCATATATGGGATTTGGTTGCTTTGTTAGTGAAAAACATGCATTTCCATACAAGTGGGTGTACAAGTTGAAGAGCACCCTTGAATTCCCCAATCCAACATAAAAGGCTAGATTGGTTGCTAAGGATTTTATGCAGGAGCATGGTATTTAATTTAATGAATTATTTTCTCTTATAATCAAAAAGACTACCCTAAAATTGGTTTTAGCCTTGGTTACATATTTAGATCTAGATCTTTATTACATGGATATGGAAATAACATTTCTGCATAGAGACTTGCATGAGAATGTCTATATGCAACAATCCAAGGGTTTTATGGAAAAGGACATGAAACACCTAGTGTGCAAGTTGAAAAATAGCCTTTATGGCCTTAATCAGGCACCTAAGGAATGGTACCATAAGTTTGATGCTTTTATACATTTGTAAAGATATACACATAGTGATATGGATCTGTGTCTTTACATGAAGAAGGCTCGTGATGGTAGCCTTATCATTATGGTACTTTATATTGATGATATGTGGATTGCTAAGAGAGCTCCTTGATGATCTTGATGCTTTGAAGACTTAGCTTAAGAAGAGCTTTGAGATGAAGGACATGGATAAGGCATCACATATTCTTGGTATGTGTATCATGCGCAATTTCTTTAAGGGGCTTCATTTTCTATCACAACAAGCATATATACAGAAGGTGCTTGAGTGCTTTCATATACTGGATGTTAAGCTTGTTAGCCATCCTTTACCTTTCCATGTGAAGGTTAGCCCCAGTTAGATGAGCAAAAGGCTGAGATGGCCAAGATCCCTTATGCATCCATTGTGAGTAGTTTGATGTATGCCATGATAGACACTTGCCTTGACATAGCATTTTCAATGGGAATTGTAGAATGCTATATGGCTATACCTAGCCCGTGACTTTGGGATGTTGTGAAGGGTATCATGAAGTACCTAAAAGGCATTGGAGTTATGTGTATTTAAAATGGTGGCTAGGATACTAGAGACGTAGGTTACATTGACTCCGACTATGTAGGACATGCATATAGTAGGAAGTCTACCTATGGGTATATCTTCACGATTTAGGTACATAAATACATGGTCTTATCTATGATTGAGATAGAGTATGTTGCAATCTGTAATGTCCCCATTACTTAGTTTATTTTAATAAACAATGTGCGTATATATTCCAAAAAATTGATTTGTGTTAAAAATAAAAATTTACACAATTTTAAAACTAGCTCTAAATATGAAGATATTTTTTCTTATTAATGCAGCTTATGGAAGAAACACTTGGGAAACCCTCCCAAGACTAGCTTATTAAAAAACAATTGTTTGTAGAGGAGAAAGATCACATGCTTGCAGAATTGAAATGCTTAATTATAGGATAAAACTTCTCCCTCAAGCAGTCCATACATCCCAAATTTTATGACATTTTTTCTTAATCATGAATTGGTTTTGATTTTTTTTCCTTTGCTTTTGATTTCTAATCTTATTTCCACCTTACCCCCTCCCCCTGTGGAAAGAAGAAGAATCCTTCCTAGGATTAAGGTTTGAGGGGTTAAGGGCGTTCAATGCTTGGTTGAGGTGTTTTACTTTTGCATGAGCCAATCATAGAAGTTCGGATTGTATTCTAGATTCACATAGCGGTCCATGTCTCAAGGACGAATGCCTACTTGAGTGATATAGGTGAGAACATCTGTGAGGAAGTCACTGGAGTCGATTCAACTGGCAATGTGTGTAACTCCTCCTTAGTGAGAATTCAATCTAAATATGGGTGCCCTCTGATGTGGTCTTCAAGGGGCCAATTATGAATGGTGGTCAACACCCTATAGGAAGTTGGAGCTACATACGTCAGGTCATACTCCACGGTTTTGATAGCGCGTCTCTGTCGAGCATTTGTCATGACTTGGCATCCTTCTAGTGCCCACTGAAGGTGAATGGCATACCATTTGCTAAGAAAGAGGTGTTTTTGTCTGCGAACTGCTTCAACTTCTCAATTTCTCGGTCCGTGGCAAGGACTTTGCTCTTGTCATAAGATGTGATAATGAATTTTTTGTATGCTTGTTCTATGGAAAGCTCAGTGACAATGAGTTGCACAATTGCCTGGGCAGCTTTGACAAACATGAATTTTGATTCCTCCCATGAGCAAGGTAGCGTTCACACTTCCATTACAAAAGGCTTTTCCAAAAGACCTAGGTCTAGCCGATCATAGCCCAGTATGGTAAACATGGTGTCCAAGCGTTTGTTGAGGCAAGCAACCAAGTCGTCGCTTGTATTCTCAGCTAAGTCAGCGGCCAAGCTTAGAATCGATCTCCGCTCGTAAGAGGGACTAAGGTTTGCAAGTGGCTTTGGTTTGGTTGGGCTTGAAAATTTAGTAGTTGACGTGTGCAGCTCTGGTTGCAGTTTTGGCCGAGGCGGTTCCAGCCGGGGATGTGGCCTTGGTGTACTAGGCATGGCCGGTGCGGTAGGTGGCACGCTGTTAGATGCTTGGGTGGTGGTTGGGGTACTAGTAGGGCAAGATTGAGGTAGTTTATGAGTAGTGAGCTGTGGTTTGGGTCAATGGGCTTATTGAGTCTCGATGAGTTTAGGTTTTGGAAGGGTAATGGGCCCTGCAGCCAAAGGCTTTTGTGACGTTGATGGTTGATTCACCTTGATGCTTCATGTGGTCAAGCTTGAGGGCGGCGTTTGAGTAGTGTCCTTGGCCTTCTTAGCTTTAGGTACTCAAAATCGAGTTATTACCTTGGTAATAGCCTTGCACTTGCAATAAAGTTTTAGGGGCCCATCACGGCTTGTGACCATTCATCGATGCTTGTAGTTTCTTCTAGGCCTCCTAGGTTTCGTGGGAAGGTTCCTAGCCTTGGGAGTATGTGGTTGGGTGCTCCTAGGCGACAATATTGAATGTTTTGGCACCCATTTGAGCTGGTATTCAAGGGTTTTTAACTTTGTGGTTGGCTTTTTGTTGGTGTTGAGGTTTGGCGGGTGGTGATGAATCATGACCCCCCTCCTTAGGCTCAATGGTGGGTTTCTCTACCGGTGGCTTTGTGAACTATGATAGAGTCACACAACCCTTGCTAAAGACTGTGATAATTTGTGCATTGCCGATGGCCAGGTGGATGCGTTGTGACTGGTAGTCGACATTACAGTGGGCCTGCTTCTTAAAGGTTCGTCCCAACAGCGATTCCGATCCTACATCTTTCATGTTTGGAAATACATAAAAGATCACACGTAAGCTTTTAGACTCGATAGAGAGGATTGCAACTTTGCACTTTCCTAGAAGTGCACATGATCGGCCATGCCAAATGGGTTGAGTTTGGTGTTAGTGGGCTATAACTGTGGTTTTTTGAATTGAGTCCAATGATCGTAAGTTAGGACGTTAAAGTCAATGTCCTCATTGATCAATGCATCAATAGCATGTGTCTGCTGGGCTATAATGGTCATGCACAAGTAAGCCAGAGCTACTACTTCCTCATCCTCTGCTTCAATCTCTGTAATGGTGGCTACTCATACATTGATAGGGGCTTCTAGTATTAGGGGTTCGTGAAGTGGATGCATGGGGGGTAGTACTTTTTTATGCGGTTGCCATTAAAGAAGTCTATGCTCTCACCTTTTCGAGTTCCACATTATTGGTTTGGCTTATGGTGCGAACTTTGAAAGGTCATAACCCCCTAAACTTCATTTTCTGCTAATGTCTCTTAATCGAGTACAATAGTACTAAGTCTACCGATTTGAAATCTCACTACTTGACATGTTTGTCAAACCAGCTCTTATGTCGTGCCATTTCGCAAATCAGCGCATGGGTGGCTAGAAGCTGAGTTGCCGATAAGTGTTCTAGCTCAAGTAGACGTTCCATCCATGCTTTCTTTCCCTCCCATCTCTCTTGAGTGGCAATTCTCAAGCTAGGGATGGAGAATTCTACAAGTAGAATGTTCCATAGGCCAACCTGAAGGGGGTCTGCCCCACAGGTATTTTATCGGCTGACTGATAGGTCCATAAGGTTGCCATTAGCTTGTTATCCTAGTCGATGCATGAAGCAGAGACTACCTTGGTCAAGACGTTTATCGGAATCTTATTTCATTAGGACCAAAAAATATTAAAAATGACACTTTTGTTAATTCATGGATTAAGGAAAGGGCCAAAGAGATTTTGCATGTGGACAAAAATATGGTATTCTTGTCCCCTCTGCTTTTGAGATAGTAGAGTTCATTTTGTATTTTAGCCAAAATCTTCAAACCTTGACAAGTCTTGCTAGTCCCAACGGCTCCTATTAACTAATAAAAGCTGACAAAACCTGTGACAAAGACATGACAAAGTTAAGTTAATTAAGACCATTTTGAGAATCGGGAGAATTTTCAAAGTTCTTGGCACTTATAGTATTTTTAATTTGTCTCTTTGACCTCTCTTTAGGTTTCTTTCTCTGCACATTGTTTGCATACTCGTTGTCTTTTACATGGCATCCACAAGACGTTGTTCTCATTCTATAAACTCTTGCACCATGTATAGCAAGAGCGCAAATGGAGAATGGGAGCCCAAAACATTTACTATAAATGATTGGGTTACAATGCTACCATGTTGCAGGGCTTCTCACATAGCGAAAAAAACAAAACAAGGGGATATCAAATATCATTGGAAGGGACATATCTTTGCCTTCAAAACCACGCCTCAAGGTTGGTTTGCTTTGGTGCAACATGTTTACATGGCTAGAGATATGCACTTGGCTTCACGGAAATGTTTTTCCCAGCAAGTACACTGTAAGTTTGAGTTGTAAAATATACGTGAGTATATGGTTTTGTTTGAAGGATATGCTAAATACTGAATTGTTGGTTGTAGATATCTTTCGATCAACAAGTTTCAAGTGGCAACTTGTGGAGAGCCTCAATGGAACATTCCATGCCATTCATAAAGAATTTGAAGACATTATTTATGCTAATCAGACCATGAGTTTTTTTCATGAAAGTGGAATTTTTGTGTATTATGTACAATATGTGGTTCCTTTAAGAGCAAGTGTGTATGGATACCTTGAAGATCTGCAGTTACCAAGCCTCTCATCTTTGGATTGGGAGATGCCTGATGAAGCAACAATGGAGAGTTTTAAACTCAAAATTGCACAAGATATTCAAAAGGCTATGACTCTTGGAAGGATCTCGAGAAGAGTGCACTTATTGTGGTTTTTACCCTTGCATGTTTTTGTCGCTTCCTTTAAAACAACATGTTTACAACGGACGAAGGTTTCATGGCTAAACAAAAATTTTTCAGAGGAAGATTTGGAAAAAATTTTAGGTCTATGTTGGAAAGTCAAGGAATCTAACCACAAAGGTGACTTTATAAGGTGCAATGTGTGCCCTCTATCATTGGGTTTATCCTATAATATATCTCGACAATCTCTTATCATAGGTTTTGATTATAGAAGATGCAAACTTAGATTAGGTGCTTGAGTTCCTTTAGATTCAGATGTTGATTGTAAGACATTGAAATTTACACTGCAAGTTACCGCACAAGAAGTAAAAGAGGTGAACATTACTTCAAAGTGGAGTCTTAAGGATGTAAGAGACACCTTGGAGTTTCTAGACAATGTTACTCCTGGATATAAGTTCAAGGTAAATGGTGTTGTAATTGGAAAAAGAGCTGAGAGCTCGGTATCATGTATGAGTTGTTTGCCTCCTAGTGTTGTGAGTTTCGAACCATAAATATGCATGTACAAATAATTTTGAATCTTTCTTTTGCTCACAAATATTGCTACTAGAAACATGGAATTATACATATTGAGAAGTACTATTAAAAAAAATCTTGGTATAAGCTTTGCAATGATTCTGTGAATAACAAATCGTCGTTTGTGGACCAAAATGATTTCATTATGTCATGAGTTACAAAATTGCAGTACAATTTAATAGGAAAGACTTGGTATAAGCTTTATAATTCTCTATGATTCTGTTAACAAAAAATCGTCTTTCATGGGTAAGATCAATATGACATATCATTACATTTTGGGTTAGAATATTGCACTACAGATGTATATACAAGGGGAATGTTACTTCAGTACAAATAGACAAATTGATAATTATAAGGCTATTCTCTAGCTTCTCTTTGATCTATAGCTTCTCCATCCTCAAGACTTCTCTCCTTCTTTGGAAAAGTTGCTTCATCTTCCATACTTTCATCCGTCATCACTAGTTTCCTCTTAGTAGGTGTTTTCTTTCGTTACTCAAAGAACTTAATTACCTCATGCACTCTTTTTTCCTTAGGCTTTAGGGGAGATGGACTGATTTCCAATGGGGAAAGCTTAGGCATGCCCTTCATTTTGTGCCCCTTTTGTTTGGACCTTGGAGACTTCTTTTTCTTGGTGGTTGCCATTTTCTTGCCTTTGCCCTTCGTTGTTGCTTGTCCTTTGGAATTTTTAGTTGGGAGAGAATCTGGGTCCACCGGTGTAATTGCCCTATCTAAAACTAGTTCAATACACCTCTCCCGTATCCACCACATGTATGCCTCAGGGTAGTCTCTACACTGGAACAAAGCACACAAGTTATTTGAAGTAGCAAGAGACTTTCACTATAAAAAGGATAAAGCACAGGAGACTTACATTCACCCCCTCTACATTCAGTAACTTTGAATCTATTATCCTCGAAGCATTTGAAACCACTCTCTAGCCACAACTATGTACGTCATTTTGCAATGGGACCTCTTGAAGCAGAAACTTGAAAGGTCTTTGAGGATCAACAATGCTTTCAAATCTAGTGTCCAAGTGGATAGTAACAAGTCTAGCAGCACTGCACATGTTAACTTATTAGCGAATATTATAAACTTTATCTAATAAAGATAAAATAAAGAGTGTTTATTGACAATATATCTTTGATTGGCCATGGATTCCTGAAAGAGAATTTATAAAAATGACATCTCTTGCATGAATATCAATATAGATTAGGCTCCAGTGTCTTCTACAAATCAAAACACAAGTGAGCAATAATAACCCTAAAGACAAATCATCAAGATATAGAATGTTGAAGAAAGTACCTTTCAATATATGGAAAAAAAATATGATGGTTTATGACACTATTGAAGTCCTTAAAAAACCTTGCAACATTTGAATCAAATTTTGAAAACAAATCCATTGGGAGAAGTGGATCAACAAAAAATATACTCTTAGCAATATTAATGCTAAGAGAAGCAACATGTGCCCTACATGCAAAGTAAAGAATGAATAAGAAAATGAGTGCAATATAAGGACCCTTGGAAAAATTCATTATAAATAAAGAGAAGTGAAAGACCTTACCTCAAACAATAATAAACTACTGAATCTGTTAGTTGAGTATCCTTTTTCTCAAATAGGAACTTATCCTCTGGAGAAATGTTGAGGTAGTCTTCTTTCTTAGGACTAATGGAAACATTCACGACCATTTGGCCGTACACTTTCCCCATCCTCTCATTGTTCACTGGGCCAAGAGTCAAAATCTTTCTTTGCCAGATCAAATCCTTATTTTCTATTACCTCTTTCCTTTTCTCCTCCATGATAAATTCTTGCTCACTTGCAACCCTTGTAGGATACAAATGGGTAGCCTCTTCAATCTTGGGTGTTGGTGGCTCTTTTCTGCTTTCTCTTGGGTGGAACATTGAGGATTTCAAATGTCTTTTGATTAGTCAATGGAATAGGCTTCAAAACTTTGTCAAACCTATACATAATTTTGCTAACCATACTAAAGTCTTTATTCATTAATGTAATTCGATGTGCATGGGCAACTGCAATATAAGCATCATTCATAAAATCTATCAAAAAATCCTCTGCTACCTTTTGCGAGCATAGAAGGGTAGACAATTGCCATCTCTTGTTGAGGCCATCCACAAAAGCAACAAGGGACAACCTATCAGATATCTCCTTGACCAGTCTAAAAAATGCAGCCTTAGGAATGAGGTGCCTGGTTGACTTTTTAAGCTTTCCTGATCTCTGCAAAACACCTCTGCATGTAAAACCATCTTGATTTTTTCTTTTTCCTCATAGGGGCTTCCTTGGCAAGTTGAGAGTGAGGAGAAGCTGAGGGCTCAAACTCACCAAATGACTTGTTCTCTGAGGATTCACCTGAACATACTTTACCAGATGGTGTAACAGGGACAACAATTTCTTCAACTATCTCCTCAACAGTTAGCTCAACATCTTCTTTAGAAGATTTCTTCACCAACACCTTCCTTGCAGTTTGTTTTGTCCTGGCCATTGAAACCAACATGATGCGATCAGGAAGTTGAATACAAAGGCGACTTACGCCTCTCGAGCAATATGGAAGGAGAAATAATCCTTGGCCCAATACAATGCGATAGCGTGGATATGAGGTTAATCCTTTGACCTTATCACTTTGTATGGAAGCTGAAAGGATGCTATTCCTTGATCCCCTTCTTCCTGCTTCAAATTTCCAATACAATGTGATTACAAATATTTGACATCCTCATTTAACATTATTGCTTTGTATTGAAGCTGAGACAGTTGCAAGCCTTGGACCCGTCTTCCTAGCTTCGCATAAGTTTTCCCAATACAACACAATTAGGCGAATTTGATTTTTCCCCTTATTGCTTTGTATTGGGGGCTTCCAACAAAACGTGAATGAATGGGTAGTGTGGACATATGGCACCTCTGTCGATTGGATATGTCAGTACTGTTGGTCGTACAATAGTCGTGACGGAAGGTTTTGTCGGACGAATGGCAGTCGTGACATAAGGTTTGAAATTGTGCTCATGCCAAATGAGAAGTTCTTATATACTTGGTTTGCTAATGTCCACGTGTCATGTCCTCATTTGCGATGATATTAGAAACTTTGGAAATTGCGGAAGAACTTTGGACGAGAAATTGCGGAAGATAGTCCTTCAAGCCTTATAGTTCCATTTTGCCTACTTTCCCAATTAAAGGCAAGGAATACATATTATTGTTTGATCTCCAAACTCTTTTCAATTTTTAAGATAAGATTATTGCTTGGCAGTTCTTGCAGAGGCATTTGTAGATGCAAAAGGTATAGTGGATGTTGAAAATGAGTCCAAGGAGGACTTACTTAAATTAGATACTCAAATATCCGATGATATGTTTATAGTTGCATCAAATGCTTTTTCCCTATATTTAAGCAAGGTTAAAGATGCTGAGAGAGAGTTACTAGCTGCTGACAAAGAGTTTGACCAATTTCAAGAGAAGCTTAGAATCTCCAATTTCGGAAGGGAGGAGTCAGAATATGTAAAGGAGCTCAAGGATATCAAGGAGGCATCAATTAGCTTATGAAATCTAAGCAAACTTGAGAGTGATGAAAATCAAATGGTAATGCATTCTTTTGTTTTTGTGGAATCACATACATATTTTCATTTTTTCATTCTGACTATTGCTTTTACATTTAGAGATAGCAGACGAGGATAATTTCTTGGGAAGAGCCAAAGGATCGAGAGTTGGTGGTAGTTCCCTAAAGGATGTTGCACTTGGGCATTACATATCGAGGATTGATCCCAATATTCTATTGGTTTTGCATAGCACTTTCTCAGAGGAGGCCTCATGGCCAATTGTCTATGTTAAAGCACTTACAAGGCTTCTTGGATGCTCAATTTTGCAATACAATATATACAAAGTTATGTTTTTGGAAAAGACAACAACCATCCGAATATTTGGTTATGGTCACGGCTTCTTTGCCTCCAGGACTAGATACTTCCTTGCTTACTCATATTATGTTTTGGCAGCAAACAAAACAAATATCAAATCCATAGCTAGATACAAGAGAAGAAAGTTTTTACGCTATAGAGAAAAAATGCCCGAGGAGGAAGAGGATGTAAAGGATCTTAAAAGCTAGCCATGTATATAACATTTTGAAAATAGTATCGGTATTTTAGATTCCATTGCATTTATTATGTTATTTGAAGTTGTCTTCAAAAAAACCAATTGAATAACTTCTGAAGGGCATTGGTTTTTGTTACTCCTCCTCCATGTGTAGTGCTCCGAAAGAAACACATACATGCTTGGTAGTGAGATTTCTCCATGCCTTGGCTACTGTAAGTTGCTAGGGGCCCTTGCTCTTTCACAAAATAAGGCCCATGAATAAGAAGAATATGCTGTGACAACCCAACAAGCAATAATTAGTTTAAATCATTAAACCTTGTTTTCAAAGCAGAAAGGTTCAAATTTATGTCCATCTTACCAAGTAGAAAGTAATATCATTTTCTCCCTAAGCTTCCTTGATTGCTTGAACAAGATTCACAATTGAATGTTTATACTCTTCCATATAGCTAGATGTTATTTTTTGTTCCCTGAGCATTTTTAAAAATATGTCAAGGTGTCTCCAAACCTCCATTCGTAGGAATGCAATTCGTGGTGTGCTAGCCACATTTGTTGTGATTGTACACAACTCTCTCCAACACTTCCACAATGAGTTCATTTGTTTATCGGTATGATTTCTTAGAAATCATCTATCTTTTGCACCCCCATAGAGACATCTGCTAAGGCCTCTCTTGTTTTCCCTGAGGCTTTTGGATCCTTTCTCAGGTGAACTTGATCTCCATGAAAAACCCATTTTTGATAGTAAAGCCTCACATTTATCAATGCAGTCATCTGACAAAGATACTGGTTTTATTGAATATGCATAGTCAAGATGCAATCTAAGCAACTTATCAATTATTCTAATCTCTGCATGTAATGTACAAATATGAATGTTCCTTAGAGAGATTGAGAGAATAGGATCCCATAAGCCATCCACGTTTTTGAACTTACTCAAATCTATAGAGTTTCGAGTCGGGGCTCTTTTTGTTGGCCACAAAGTACTCCATTCTTTGGATCCCAAACTCTCCATGCAATAAATACAAGAATATTTTGCATGGGCCCCATTACTTACTCCAAGTATACATTTGATAGTTTTTAAGGTCAGCACTCATATGCCATTCAACATTAAAACTACCAATACCATCGACTATCAACATTTCACCTTTACTTTGAGACTTTATAATATCAGGAATACCTGTATGAGAGAATAACCATTTCAAGATTTCCTGACGTTCAGTTGGTACTTGGGCCGCACCAATCCACCAAAGCTCCATCTCGAATTGTATCTTAAATTTTTGTTTTTGCTCTCTGCCAGTACTATAATGCAATGCCCTGTTCATGATACAGATGCTGACTCTTTCCATCTTTTGTCCCTTTTGAATTTGTGCTTCATCCAATTTTAGTGCAAACTTCAAAATACCACCACATTCTTGGACAATATATTTATACATATGGACCATTGCAATTTGGACTCTTTTAAGATCAATCCAAATATTATTAAATGTGTTGTATTCAAAAAAGGCCTTTGTTTTATGTTTTTCATAGGTGAATATACTCTCCAAAAACATCTGGAATCCTACGATTCGTAGCTATCCTAGCAATTGAAATTGCAAGAGGCTGAGGCAAACCAAATGCACTTATTCTATGACATTTAAGATTTGTAAACCACAATCTAGAGAGAGCACGATAACCTCTACGACTGATACCCATACTGTCACATGTCTCTACTATTTCATCTGGTTTAACTGTTCCTTTTAAATCTTTCACTAACTCTTTCAGAGTTTGGCTTCTCAAGTCTACATTTTTAGGTGATTTAAGAATCCTTACAATGTCCTTCTTTGTTATGGTTTCTTTAATAAGCTTAATCCTCTCATCGTTCTCTCGAATATTAATACCTGAAATATTAGAGATACATCTCTTTGCAAGATTTAGTCTCCTTTTCTTCACCCGACTACATAAGTCCATTATATTTTTAAGTGGTATTTTTCTTTGTCTAAATCCTATTGGAGTTTCTTTCAAGCGTAGTAATTTTTCTTGCAATGACTGATTAGATTTTTCTAGATTATCAACCTTGTCCATTAGCTCAGAAATAGTTTTTTGTGCCAATGTTAATGCTTCCTTCATTTCATGCATTTGTTCTGTAAATGTAAAAGATGAAAAATATAACCTCATGCAATAGCCAAGCATCCCATCACAACCATCTCCAACATACCTTATGAAGTTGTGAATATTGTAAAAAGGAGGATGCTTACCTCTACAAGGGTTTGGAGGATAAATATTTCCATCCATCCATAAGTCTACATGCTTATTTCCTTGTAATCGCAACATGTTAGCTTCATCATTGTCCAACAATGCTCGATGGTGTATACTCCTCAAAGATGAATAGACATGATCTAACTGAATGGGTAGTTTATACTTGCGTGGTTGGGTTGCGCTTGTATTGCTAGAAGATCTTGTATTGCGAAAATTCAAAAATACAAGATTTTGCCATTTTCAAGAGAATAAGACTGAAAAGATGAAAATTAATGTCCATTAAATATTTAAGATATTTAATATCCGACCTCTTAAATGAATCATATATTCTCTCATTAATCACATCCAGGTAGTCAAATTTGGAGGGTTTTTCTCTTCTAAACCTCTTCTAATTAGCAACTTAATTATTTTCTTATAAGTGCCAATTTAAAACATTTTTGGCCCTAATGTGTTGACTTTGCTTGGTTGTTTGCTTGAGGGTAGTAGGATGAGGATTTCCAATGGATGATCAGGCAAGTGGATAGGATATGAGCAATCACCTCATTGATGAAGTGTGTACCTTGATCACTGACAAGTTTCATGGGGTAGCCAAATTGAAAGATTACCTACTCCCATAAGAACTTAGCAGTGGTTCGTGCGTCATTCTTCCTAGTGGCTTGAGGTTCCGTCCACTTTGTGAGATAATTAGTGGTGGCAACGATGATGTATTTGGCTTGTGAATACTGAGCAATGGGACTAATAGGCCCAATGAAGTTGATCTCCCATTTCTCGAATGGTTGTCTTGCTATGATGGGACTTAGCTCCATTTTGTCCTTGCGAATTGGCACCTTGGTTCGTTGGCACTCGTCACAGTGTTTCACAAATCGTGCCACATCTTGAAAAAGCATGGCCACCACAGTTGAGACTGTAGCACCTTGTGGGTTGTCATATCTCCACTGAAGTGTCCTCTTACAATTCTGTCATGCGCCTCAACTAGTACATCGTGCACTTTGTGCTTACACATGCATCTTTGTAGCAATCCATCTTGCCTAGCCAATAGAGTTGGCTTGCTATTAATTGATAGGGTTGGATTTTGAGAACAAGTCATCTCAATCAGGCCTATTCTATGGGTCAGTCAGATAGTCTGTGCTCCAGCACTTGGACTATGGCGTCTGCCCGTATGGTGCCAAGTCGGCTCTAAATAGATCTCTTTTGCTAGATAGGGTGAATAGATGTGTGTCAAGTAAATCGTCTCCAATGCCCTATCCAGCGGCTTCTCCCATGGGTATGCGAGACATATGATCAACCATATAGTGTTGCGTTCCCTTGTGTACAGCGACGAAGAAGTCAAATTCGAGAAGCAAAAGTAACCATCGAGGTATGCATCCTATAGCACAAGGTTTGTTTACTAGATACACTAAGGCTTGATGGTCAACGAAGAAAATAAAGGGCATAGCTAGAAGATAATATCAAAATTTCTTTAAGGCAAACACCATGGCTAACCCCTCTCATTCGGTTGTGGAGTAATGCATTTATGTATTTGTGAGTTATCCGCTAGCAAAACTCACTGGATAGTCTAGATTGTGGTCACTAGGCTGGCACAACATAGCTCCAATTGCGAATTTCGAAGCGCCAATATGAACACGAAAGGTTATGTTCCAGTCCAGGGCCCAGAAGATTGGTGAGGTGGTTAGAGCATTTTCAATTCCTCATATGCGTTCTAGCATTCATGAGTCCATTGAATATTATCAACATCTTGTACATGGGTCTAGCAATCAATGCATAGTTTAGCACAAATTGTCGATAGTACCCTGTATGGCCGAGGAAGCACTGAACTCCCTTGTAACCGGTTGGGGGTGGAAGATCAACAATAACCCTGACTTTCAAGAAGCTAGTAGCAATGATGTTCTTGGACACCACTTTCCCTAGGATGCATTCGTGCTTTACCCAGAGAACTAGCACTTTAAGGGGTTCAATGAGAGATAATATAGTGTACATCGTTCAAAGACTTCTCGGAGTTTGTCTAAGTGTTCCTTCCAGTTGGAGTGAACACATAAATCATCACAACGAAGACCTCTAACTCTTTCCTAAGCATTTCCCTGAATATTGTGCACATGAGCCTCTGAAAAGTAGCATGTGCATTAGTCAACTCGAAAGGCATGACTATGTAGGAAGATGCCCCACTCGGTGGCAAAGGTGGTCTTGCGCCTGCCGTCAGGGTGCATTTGCACCTGATTGTATCCTGAGAAGCCATCCAAAAAACTATAGGCCTCTTTTCCTGCTACTCTCTTGAACTTGTGTTCAGTGTATGGCAATGGATAATGGTCCTTCTTGGTGGCAGTGTTTACCTCTTGTAGTTGATGCACACTCTGATCTTTCCATTCTTCTTCAATATGATCACTATGGGGAAGACCCCAGTCCATGTGCTCAATCTCGTAAATGAATCCTGACCTTAGCAGCTTGTCAATTTCTTCCTTGATAGCTTGAGCATGCTTGGGATTCATAGGGTATGGTCATTGCATGCTTGACCGGCGTTATGTCGGGGGCCATGGGGATATTATGAGTTATGACACTCGGATCTACCCCTTTCAGCTCATCAAGAGACCAAGAAAAGATGTTCATGTACTCTCACAAGAGAGCGATGAGACTTGCCTCCTCTTCCTCGGTCAAGTCATCAGCAATAAATATAGGTTGAGATGTCTTCCCTTCCTTGGCCGGCTGGTCTTTCTATTGGTTCACTTGCTTGCCCTTGTCGTTTGGCTCCTAGCAAGATCAATACCCTATTGCCTTTTTTAAATTTAGTAAATTTATTTGGCAGGTCTTGTAGCTTCCTTTGCTCTTCAGCTTGCATATCCCTAGGCTACTTGTGTTGTTCTTCCTTCAACCTTCAACGCCTCAGGTAGACTGGCAAGTACCCTTTGGTGCATTTGGTCTTAGGTGGTTGTGGCATCTCAGGATCACTATCTGAACTTACCTCCAATTTAGAATTAAACTCTCCATCTTCACTAGAAGAGGGAGTCTCGCGTGGTGATCGTAGTTCGGATAGTGACTCTGTCCTAAGCACTGGCAAAGCACTTGGATGGGGAATGCCTACTTGTTTGTAGTCAATTGCTCCTATGTGCTCCAGCCAGAGGCTTGATTGCAATTCATGCGCATGACTCCTCTCTCGATTCTAAAGGCACTCTTCCTATGTGGGTTGGAGTCAGCTCGAATTTACTCTATCACCCTTTCCTTAGTGTCATATTCCACCATATCCATCTCTCCTTCACTTCCATCACTAAAGAAACAACAATCCTCGTATTCTTCACTAGAACCATCCTCCTCTGATGACTACTCGTCATCTCCTAGGTCTTGATAGGGCCTTTTCTTCTTGTCGGTGACTAAGGCCCAATTGTACATTAAGTTTAAGTCATGCATTTTGGTCCATCGCCACTTAGGTTCATCCTGTCCAAGAGATCTTGGAGAGGTTTAAGGTTACTGGCTAGATTGCCAGCTAGCTTGCTTGTCAGATATTCTAGGATCTCTAGGTGTTCTCACTTGTTACTTGGGATGTGGAGTTCGATGGGGTTGGATTGTCCATTTGAGCTTCCATTGGCTAGGGAGACATTGAACCTAGCATTCTCAATAGGAAGGTTACCCATCCTGAAGACTCCGTGGCTCAACACACTAACTCCTGCTCTCGTATCCACAATTCCCTTTCTCGTGGTGTCTCCTAAAGCTAGGACCGATAAGACTACATGCATTTTGGTGCCTTCCCAAAAAGTATTGAAGTGTAAGGACTTGGGCAATGAGTGCATCGTCAGACTGAGTATCTGAGTTACCGCGTCATGATCGTGTAGATTAGCTGCCCCTTGCTCCATTGGTCCTTCAATCCACTACTTCAGTTTCCTAGGCTTAGAGTCACCAAGATGGTCACCAACATGGCGAGGAGGTCATTAGCTACTTGCCTCTCTCCTAACTCTGCATTTCTTGGCCAATGGCCCTGACTAGTTTGCTGGCCCATAGCATGTAGGCTCTGTTTAAGCAGTGCTACCCTTGTGGTACGACCACCTCCCTTGAGTTTGGTCATGGAGGCAAGGTTGGTGTGCTTACGCTTGAGAGATCATTGATCTCATCTTCTAATATGGGCTCAGTATCCTTCAGGTGCTCCTAGGCTTCTTTCACCCACTCCTTGATCTTTTTGATGACCTCGAGTTGGCGCTTCCGATTGGGGTACCCCTCGGGACCTTTGCACTCCCCTTCTTGGCCGGCTTTTTGAGCTGACATTTCTGCTTCCGCATTTGTCACCTTTTTTCCAGCAGCTAGTGTTGTGGCACTCTCGATTTTTAGTGTAACCTTTGCGTCAGCTTTTCTTTCTCCTTCGCCTATGGCTCTTCTTTTTCTGATTGAGGCTGCATCTAAGTTGCTGAGTTCAAGCAGTGATATACCGGCCTGCTTTGTCTACACATAGTCATGACATAAAATGGGATGGGTGTGTCCTCTCCATTAAATGTCTCAACTCAAAACAGCCCCAATGGTACATATGGCTCATTTGCCACACCCTAGGGTGGCCTTTGTCTAGGGCATTCAGCAAATAGGTCAGTGATTCCACACTCTAGGCATCTAAGATTGGTCTTTTCTCAATTAGCCTACTCCACAACATGAGATGTGTACTGGATGACTGCAATTCCACTTGGTTCTTGGGTCTCCCCCCTAGGCCTTTGCCTCTACCCCTACCTAATGCCATCACCGATACAAGTTGATAATCCATAAGGATTGCATTGCCCTCTTCATCATATGATACATAGGGGTTCATGTAAGGCTCTTCTCATTCGTCTCCTCCACATAGTGGACTAGAGCATCGCTCAGTGGATGGGTTACGTAGGGTCCATGTGGTCTAGGTATACATGTGGGGTTTATCTCCATCCTAGGAATTGCATTTTTGGCATCATTAGTGCTAGGAGAGTCAATGGTGCTCCCCTCTTGAAAAAGTTTTGCGGCCTACTTGCTAGGTAAGGCTATCCGTATGGTTGCAAGTATGGAAGTCTCCTTGGTAGCCTGCAATGCAGGTATCATGGGTTGAACCTACCGCAATTGGCACAAGGTCAGGACCTCGAGTCCTAACATTGGAAAGTGGTTTCCGCCACAATACACGTATTGGATGTGAGGGCGTGTTGGTCATCTCATCATTTCTTGTAATTTGGCTAGCTCCATCTTCATCTCCACTAGCTCCTGACTTGTGTCCATGCCCTTTCCTTTATCCTGAGTACTTGTGCCTGATTTTTTGCTTGACGTTGAAACTCTCTCAGAGTTTCTAGCATTAGTATCCTCTCAAGTCAAGCTCTTGGAGCTTCTCTTTTTGAGTTGGTCATCCACTCTAATCTCCTCGTCAAATACCCTAGCTAGTGCATCTCGCTACAAGCTTGAATTGCCTACCAAGGCCTTGTAGAGTTCCTCACTTCATATCCCATTGATGAAAATTGTGGTGACCACTCTTTTGGTGGGTCACTCACTAATTGGGATTCTCTTGAAGAGACTCCACATGTTGGTGACGTAGTCTCTGATGTCCTTCTTGTCTTTATACTTGAAGTTCATCAGCCGTACTAGAAGGTTATTGGAGTACCCAGGCTTAGAGAATCTCTTAATGAAGAGACTCTTGAGGTTGTTGAAGTTAGTTCGCTCAGCAACATCCAGATTCGTGTACCATGTCCTACCCTTATCTCCTAAGCACAGATCAAAAGCTTTTGAGGGGCCAAGTAAGATCGATGAGACTGTTGGCCTTGCACACTTGCTCAAACTACTCTACAAAGCTGTATGGGTCATCGTTTGGTTGGTACTTGTCTGATTGCTTAGCCACAATAGGGATTCTTGATTGGTTCTTAGAGCCCTTGTTAACTCCTAAACATGCAAGCAATGAGGTTGCCATTACAGGGGCGCTCTGCTCTGAGTTGTCTAGTAGTTGCTTCGTAAGAAGCTCGCTCAGGTTGCCTTCTGGCATTCTTTCCCTCTTTGTGTGAGGTCCTATCCTATTTTTGCTTGCTAGGGCTAGCACTTGTTTAATCTCACACATTTCTATTTTTTTCCATAAGCTTTTGGCATGGTGTTCCTGATTGTAGGCCATTATGCCCTTCAACGCTTCCCGCACTAGTCTCCTCTCCTCTTCGAGGTCCGCTATGATATCCTCGGATGTCCTACCCATATTCACAGTCCCGTGCTCCACTAGGTTGTCAATGAGATCGATCAAGTTAGATAGATCTAGTTCTCCAATGGTGTTGGTCCTTGCAGCATTTTGATTCTTGCATCACGTTCCCACTTGGTCCTATACTTGGGATTCTCGACGACCCGACTACATTTCAAGGTCTTTCCCTACTGGTGGGATCATTTTGATTGTTAGGTCTAAGTGAGTTTCTTATTATTTATATATAGTCCTCAACTTACACTCACTCGGTGTGTGTGTGCGTGTTCTCTTCCGTGCACCGTGCAAAATCAAGCTTTTAACTTCTCTTAAGTGCACTTCAAGTGCTAGAAAACAATGTGGGTGCGATACAAAGTGACAATTGTAGCTCTTGCACTCTCGTCTAGGCACTTGGCCTAATGCGGCTCTAGGTTTGATTCCTAGCCGCTTCCTCTGGTCTCTAGGATTTGTGTCACGTCATTTAGAGCTTGCTCAGGATCTGCTTAGGGTCAAATGGGGTCTGCTGGTTAGCCTATGGCTCTAAGTGTGCCAAATATGCTTATATGAGTGTCAACACTGTTCTTGTTTATTTGGCTACGATTTATAGGGTTAAATTTGTCTATAAGGTTTTGGTGAATTCTCTTATTGCGGAAACTGTCTATCGTCCTGGACGTGCTAGATTTGTCAATTTTGATATGTCAAAATTTGCTCCGATTCTACAGTGTTCGATTCTCGAAATCAAACATGGTATGTCCGATTTGACAGGATGGGTTGGTTCGATGTGATTGTGTCTGATTGCCAAAATTGGACAGGGTGGTTCGAGAGTTTGATTTTCAAAATCAAACAAGGTCACTAGTCTGAGTGTCTGATCCTCAAAATTGGTGGACATGTGGTAGCAGTCCCATTGTTGAGGTGTCTGAGTTTTGCATGTCTGAGTCTGATTTAACTGAGTTCAATCGAATAGGTTAGGTTGTGTTGGCCGTCCAATTCTTGAAATCAGATGGGTGTAGGGTGTCCGAGCATCCAATTTTGAGAATTGGACCCCTGCAGACCGTGTCTGATTCTGCCAGCACACAAGCAGTGACAATGAAAATCACTTCGCGACAATGATTTTTGGCCATGCCCACAAGCAAGATTCTCAAAAATCCAAGGGTAGATACACAGAAAGTTTTCTACACACCTGATCCAAGCAAAAAACTCATGGTGGCAGAGGAGGCACGTCCCGTGGGTGCATAGGGAAACGAGAACGTACCTATCTCCAAGTGTCGGAATATCCCTCAATCCTCACCTTGCAGTTGATGAAGGGAAAATCAATCACGCTCAGTCGCCTCTCTGTCTTAAGCTCTGTGGATGATTAGAGGAGGACAATCGAGTTCCTCACATCTCATTGATTGAGTCCTCACTACCACTTGTGCGAAGGTTGTATGCATTGTGTGCAATTGATGGTGCCATAGTGCATCTTGCCCTATGTCGGCATACGATGCGAGAAGAAAGGCCAGGGAGCTTTTTAGTGCCATGCACATGAACAATTTTGTGCTTTGTGCATTGAGAAGCCCGTCCCATGCGTGCAACGCTCCATTCACACATCTCACCTCTTTATTGGAAATAAAGGGCAAGGACTGGTCACTCACCCCACCCTCTATCTCATGCTCTATTGATGATTATAGAGGGCAACCCATACTCACATCCCCATCCGATCACATCAAGATGATAGCTCTCATCGCTCAAGGTTTGTCAATGAAGATTAGCTTCGTCTGGTTGATAATGTCCCTTGGATTGGTTGATGAAGAGGCGTACCCAGGGAGGTAGCCAACACATCTGATACTTGGATTGCACATTGGAAATATCGTCTATTGAAGGAGTTAGAAGCACTGATGGGTTTGCAAGATTTGGCGCACCAAGGGAGGCAACTTCGGAATTTCTTCTAGAAGAGTTCTGCTAGTAATTTAGCTGTCTTGGACTACGGGGTGTTACCACCTTTTCCACAGCCAGCTTCTCGTCCAAGGGTGTTTGTCACCTTTTCTTGGAACAAGGCCTATCATGACAGGGAATTTCTTCATTTTCTCCCATAACAGTTTTGATTGTTTTTTTTAAAATCTGTATTTGCTTGTTTTTTTTCTTTCTTTTCCCCTATTCCCAAGGATGTCTCCACCTTTTCTTGAAGAATAGGTCGGCATAACAGGGACCGAAGTCCTTTTCTCCCTTGACCGATGTATGTTTCTTTTTTAAAAAATATTTTTCTTCTTTTGAAAGAGGAGAATGGCAAGAACACCATGTATTAGGACCATCCTCACCACCTCTACTGGATCAGATGAAAAGAAAGCCACGTTGGGGTAGAAGGTGGATGTGAGGGGTTATCAGAATGAGGCCACCTCATCAGGATCAACAGAAGGGCTATCAGGAGCAATAGGTAAAGTCATACCGATCGATGTGCAAAGAATGAGGGAGCTATCATCAGTAATTGTCAGGATCCCCAGGGAGGGTAATACATCTTGAGGCGATAGCCATTAATCAGGAAGGGATAATCAGAAGTATCAACTATCTAGACTTGGATAGAGCCATTAGGGTTGACAATAAGTACTTTATAGGGGCCTATCCATCACTTTTGAAGCTTGCTTGGAAACTTGCCAAACCTTGAATCATAAGCCAGGACTAAGTCACTTTCCTTGAATTCCTTCTGCTTGATGAAACTGTCATGATAGGCCTTTTTGCGAGCTTGTGTGGCTTCCATGCACTGTAGGGTCATCTTGCGAGTCTCATCTAGACATTCCAAGTGCAAGAGATGGTGTTGTAGGGACTTGTCATCTCCCAAGTGTTCTTTGATAGCCACACCCAAAGAGGATAGCTCGATTTCAACAGGAAAGATGACTTCTATCCTATACACTAATTGGAAAGGGTTTTGTATGCCCAAAGGGCCTCTGTGAATCGATCCTCCCAATCCCAACAATGTGTAGCAATCATTCTTGTCAGAATTGAACATAGGATTCAATTGGTAACTTTGACTTGGCTGTTGGCTCTGGGGTAATAGGGTGTGGACTTACTATGGCGTCTTGTACAACTCTATCAATTCTTCCATTATCTTGTTAACGAAGTGAGTACCTCTATCACTAATGATGATGAGCTCTAGGGGATTGCCAAAATGGGTGATGATGTTCTCATACATGAACATGGCCACGCTGTTTCCATCATCCCACTTGAGAGCTTTGGCTTCACATCACTTTGTCACTTAGTCCATGCAAACCAAGATGTATATGTTCTATTTTCTTCTAGTTGGTGGATCAATAGGGCCCATGAAGTCAATCCCCCATGTCTCAAATAGCTTTAGGGGAAGAATGGATTGCAATGGCATGGCGCTAGATTTGGTAGGCTTTCCCATTCATTGACAAGCATCACAATGTTTGTAATAGTCATAGGCATTCTTATGGAGGGTTGGCCATCAATAACATGTGAGTAAGGCCTTCCTCATCGTCGCTTCTTCTGCAAGGTATCTGCCACAAGGCTTGTTGTGGCATGCTTTCAGTACTACTCCAATCTCATCTTCTATAACACATCTGTGCAATACTTTGTCTTTATCTTTCTTATACAATGCACCACCTAACAAGGTGTAAGGGGCTGATTCCAATAGAAGCTTCTTGGCTAGAGATACCAAGGGGATACTGTTGGGTTGCCAAGAGGTTGGCTATGTTTGTGTACCATGGGGTAATAGTTTCGATGAGAAAAAAGGAAGCATTTGGAAGGTCTCAGTGATCTTGCTCTTCTTTATCTCTCTGAGGGATTCATGACAGATGATCAGCCAGTACATGGGAGCAACCGGGTTTGGTAACTATCTCAAAGTTGAACTCTTGGAACAAAAGGAGCCATCTCATCATTCTTTCCTTCACATCAGCTTTGTTCATCAAGAAGGACAGGGCCTCATGGTCCACATAGAATTTGAAGTGAGTTGACAGTAGGTAGTGTCAAAACTTCTCCAAGGTGAACACCATTGCTAGACACTCAAACTCTGTCACTATATAGTTCCTTTCTTTGTCGGTTACTTTCCGGCTTGCATAATAGATAGGTTGATCCAACTTCGGGGCCCTTTTGGCATAAAATCACACCTAGGCCTTCAACTGATGCATCGGTATGCACATGCAACTCCTTCATCCAATCAGGAGACTGCATGATGGGTGCTTCAATAAGGCACTACTTCAGGGTGTTGAATGCCTCATCACAATCAGTGGTCCATATAAAATCTGCATCTTTTCCAAGGAGTTTATGCAAGGGGACTGCCTTTGTTGCAAAGTGCGTAATAAACCTTCTGTAATAGCCCACATGGCCAAGAAATCCCCTCAATCATTTGAGGTTTCTTGGTGCGATTAAGATTGCAATCTTCTTAATCTTGGCAGGGTCTATTGCTATCCCTTGTGCAGAGATAATGTGATCCAAAAGAACTCCTAACGATACTCCAAAGATGCATTTGTCAGGGTTAAGAGAGATCCCATACTCTCGACATTTGTCAAAACACTGCTCTAGGTGTCCCCAATGCTTACAGATTAGGCTATAGACACAGAAGTCATCTAGGTACACCTCAATGAAGTAATGTAGATGGTTTTGGAATGCGGCCATCATTACTCATTGGAAGGTAGCAGGAACGTTACTACAAAGCTCAAACAGCATCACTCTGTAAGCATAAGTTTCCCATTTGGTTGTGAAGGTCATTTTAGATTGATCTTCTTCTGTGATCTAGACTTGATTATATCCATTGAATCCATCCAAGAGAGAATAAAGCTCATGGCCTACCACTGTGTCCAATAGTTGGTCTATGAAAGAGATATGCAAATGATCCTTCTTAGTCTTGGAGTTTAGCTTTTGGAAGTCCACACATATTTGTAGCTTTCCATTCTTCTTGGGTACTACCACAATGGGTGAAACCCATTCACTATTGGTGGCCATTGGATAGATAAACTCAGCTTCAAGGAGCTTTAGTAATTTGGCCTTCAATGAGGTAGAATAATTTGGATTCATGCGCCTCTATCTTTGCCTCACAGGCTTGGCATCAGGCTCTAGGTCGATGTGGTGTTGGCATACTATGGGATCAATCCCCTTTAGATCTTTGTAGGACCATGCAAATACGTCCAAGTTCTCCTTTAGTAGGTCATGCAAGTCCAACAGTTCTTCTACTGGAAGGGTGATACCCACCTTCAGGTGATGTTCCGTACCATCAGCATCCATAAACATAAATTTCTTTTCACCTTCAACTTCATGGACGAAGGTCCCACAGATTGTTGCTGGGTATATTGCTTCAAGGGAGTAGTCTCTTCCTTTGATGATCCAATGGAACCAACTTCCTCTTTCAGTGGAGACTTAGCTTGCTCCTTGGGAAGTTGAAAGGGTATCAAAGTGGTTTTGGATTTGGTTTGAGAATGAGTTACTTCTTGGCTCGAGGGCTCATCTTCCGAGGATACATCCAAGAACGTCACACAATAAGAACCTTTTGAGTTTTGTTTGAGTTGTTGAACTAGTGGTTGTTGGCAAGGTGCATCATCATTATCTTCTCGTGAAATGGGTAGCTTTGGGAGACAAGAGCCACTGCTGAAGGAATGCTTAATTTTCTTAATCCATTTCTTATGGATATGTTGCACATGATGTGACTCATTAGTTAGTCCAAAAGGTACCAAAGTTATTTTGTCTAATAGTATGGGATTTTCTGCTTCTGAGGCTTCTGAAACTTCTTCCTCATTTGTGTGCTTGTGTGAGTAAAATAGATTCTTCTAGCTCGCTTTCATAGTCTTCTCCTTCAATGTCATCTTTGTCCTCTTTAGGTTCTATTTCTACCTCTATGAAGTCTCTGTAAGAGAAGAACATACTCTCTATTATGTCCTCTACTTCTGCATCTGCCTCTACTTTTGTCTCTATTTCTGCCTCTGTCTCTGGCTCTACTGCTACAGCCATGTAACAGGGAGAGCAGTACATCCGTGATTCTATTTCACTATCAAAGGTGACTTCATAAGTCAATCCGGGTTTAGCCAGGAGGTATTCACCCATTGACAAAGACTTTGCTTCTTTCGACAGTTGGCTCTTACAGTGCCCATTGTTAGGGACTGTGCCTTTGTTTTCTTGAGAAAGATTTGTTTGACGGCTTCTGTTGAGATATCGAGCTCCACTCGTGATACGCCAGGGTGACCGTTGTGCATTTATGTCACCGACGTGTTAGTTGCAGACGCGGTTGGTACACCGCCCCTGAATAATAGCTACACGATAGCTATCCTTATCTACTCTAGTTTTGTGGCTCAGTTAGTATGCCACCTTAGTTAGTTGAGTTTGGTTTGAGACCCATATATACAGGGTTCTTCTATTTCTTTGTAAGAGAGTTCATTTGGCTTACACAACTAAGAAGAGGAAAACTGTTTTCAGCCTCCACCCTTGTGTGTATTCCCCCATTGTGCAAGCAAGAAAGCTACAAGTGAGACTCCTTCCTTCTCTCCCACAATCTTGACATGGTATCAGAGCCTTGTTCGTGGTAAGGAGCTCAAGAAAGCAAGCCAAGCTCGCGGTGTTCTGGTAAGAGGAGCAGTGTTGCTTTCATTTTCTGTTTTGGGAGCAGATCTCTGCAGGTAGCACAGCCGGAAAGTGCAGGAGTGCATTGTCTCAGGTTGAGACGCCCTTCGCGGTGAAGCAAGAGGGCAGTATATGCTGCGGGAGAGAGATTTAGCTCTTGGCGACCTTGTTTTTTTGATTTGAGGCCATTTCGGGGCCTGCTTTGGAGGCGGAAGTTTTCTGCACGCACTCAGGAAACGTCCCAGTTTTATGCTGTGCAGCCACTGTTCTACAGGTCGGTGAATAGTTACTATAAAAATTGCATTGTATGCTTGTGCGCAGAGACATTGGGAGTTACAGAATCATCCCTGTTGCCTGTTGATGCAAAATCGTCACTAGGAAGTGACTGTGTGGTCAAATACCACTTTCGCCAGTTTTGCAGATTTTCCCTTGTGAGGGTGAAGCTGTGGTTTTTGCAGTGACAGAATTTTTTGCAGTCTTCTGTAATGGCATCTGATTCTCTTTCACAGATTGTCACTGAAAAGCTTGACAAGAACAACTTCCAAGCATGGAAGTTTAGAATGGCGAATTTCCTTATGGGAAAAGGATATTGGGAATTTGTTGCAGGAAATGAAGAAGAACCAGTTCTTCCTGATGTTCCCAATCAACAGCAAATGCAGGCATTTAAAGCATGGCATGAGAGAGCCATGAAAGTTATGTATTGGCTGTCTATCAGCATTTCAGACTCTATGATTGTGCATATTCAGGATGCAAGTACGCCAAAGGAGGCATGGGATACTCTGTCAAAGATGTATAGCACAAATACGCAAGCCAGGAAAATGCAGCTCAAGCAAGAGTTGCACAATGTGCAAAGAGAAAATATGAGCATCAATGACTACCACATGAAGGTGAAGAAGCTTGCAGATGCACTTGCTTCCATTGGGTCGCCAATGGAAGATGATGATTTAGTTTCTGTGACCTTGAATGGTCTAGGAAAGGATTATGCGCAATTTCGGACATCCATTTCCGTCCGTGAAAGATTTCCTGATTTTGAGGAGTTGATTGCTCTTCTAATTTCTGAGGAGCAGAGAAATGGTGGTGCATCTTCTTCAGGAGGAACTTCAAAAGAAGCTGTCTTCTACTCAAATGCTGGAAGAGGTAGAGGCAGAGGTAGAGGAGGCCGATTTGGAGGCCGTGGTAGAAATCAGAATATGCAGCAAACTCAAGAAAACCAGTCCTATGGAGGAGGACGTGGTAACTCTAGAGGCAAGGGGAGCCAAAGAGGTCGTGGTGGATGGCAAAGAGGCCAAAATACAAACAGTAATGTTGAATGCTACTACTGTGGTAAAATGGGTCATATGGCTAAAGACTGCTATAAAAAGCAGAATGACATCATGAATGGAAAACTGCAACAAGGGAATTATGCATCTTCTAGTAGACAGGGTGATGACAGAAATGAGCATTTGTTCATGGTGCAGCACATGAACAATTCTGTGACAAGTGGAGAAGAAAGCAACGATGTATGGTATGTTGACTCAGGTGCATCAAACCATATGACAGGTCATGCAGAATGGATGGAGGATGCAAGGAAAATGGAAAAACCAGGATTTGTGGAGACTGGTGATGATACTGCACATCCTATTGTGCAGATAGGAAAAATTCCCTTGTCTATGCAGGATGGGAAAAAGAAATACCTATCCGATGTATTTCATGTCCCGAATATCACCAAGAATCTGGTTTCTGTTGGTCAAATGGTTGAGCAGGGCTTGCAGGTCAGATTTAATCCTCATGGATGCTTTGTTGAGGATATGAAAAATAAAGGTCGCTTGATAGCAAAAGGAAAGAAGAAGGGCAGAATGTTTACATTGGATGCAGACATGCCTGAATTGAGTGCAGCAATGTTTGCACATGGGACCGGTGTAGTTGCAGATATTGATATCTGGCATAAACGCATTGGTCATGTTAATGTACAGCGACTTAAATCAATGCAGGCCCAAAATATTGTTGCAGGATTGCCAAAATTCAAGGTTGCAGAAATGCATAAAGTATGTGAAGCCTGTCAGTTTGGAAAACAGGCAAGGAAACCATTTCCTAGACATGTTCAAGAGAGTGAGAAGCCATTGGAATTAATCCACTCTGATGTGTGGACTACTAAAGCTGCATCTCTTGGAGGCTGTCATTATTTTGTCACTTTTATTGATGACTATAGCAGAAAAGTTTGGGTGTATTTTATGAAAAAGAAAAGTGAAGTTTTTGGGCATTTCAAAACCCTTAAAGCTATGGCTGAAAAAGAAACAGGTCTGCAAATAAAATGCCTGAGGTCAGATGGAGGGGGAGAGTACCTCTCAAATGAGTTTGCAAAGTTCTTGCAGGAGCATGGCATAAAGCAGCAATATTCATGCAGTTATACCCCACAACAAAATGGAATTGCAGAAAGGAAAAACAGGCATATTGGAGAGGTATCTCGTGCCATGCTCAATGAAAAAGACTTGCCAGATTTTTATTGGGCTGAAGCAGTTGCTACAGCAGTCTACATAATGAACAGGACTCCCACTGCAGCTATACATGGAATGACTCCAGAGGAGAGGTATACTGGTAGGAAACCAGATATTTCTCATTTGAAAATTTTTGGTTGCATTGCCTATGTACATGTGCCAGATGAGCTGAGATCCAAGTTGGATCCAAAAGCTGAGAAGTGCATCTTTATTGGTTACTCTCTGCAGCAAAAAGGGTATAGATGCTATAACCCTTCTACTCGTAAGTTTACAGTGAGCAGAGATGTTGTTTTTGATGAGATGAGTAGCTGGTATAAACCAGTAAATGTGATTGATGATGTAGATGCACAAAATGGTAATGCTGCACAGAATTCACAGCAGCAGTCACAAAATATTAGTGGACCTGGAGCGTCCTCTAGCAGTGGTTCACATTCTTCGCCATGGACAGGCAGATTGAGATTAGGAGAATCTTCTCAAAGTAATGCAGATAGTGGTATGCAGGTATCACGAAAAGGAAAAGAGAAGGTTGATCAGCCCATGTTTGATGTGAATGCAGGTCACTCTTATGTGGATGGAGAATCCAGTGGCTCAGAACAGAGCATTGATGATGAGTTGGGTATTCCTTCTATTGTTACACATGGAGTAAGGAAGACTAGGGATGTTTTGAGAGCACCTGGGAGTGAACCCACTTTGCGCAGGTCTACCAGAGTTAGGTATCCTGTGGATAGGCTGAAATATGATGGATTTACAGCCATTCACTATGCATATATGGTCAAGGTGATACAGGAACCAGAACCCACTTCTTTTGAGCAAGCCATGGGAAAAGAAAAATGGGAGAAAGCCATGGATGAAGAAATGGATGCCTTGGAAGCAAACACTACATGGGAATTGGTACCTTTGCCTAAAGGTAAGAATGCAATTGGCTGTAAGTGGGTTTATAAGGTGAAGCACAATGCTGATGGTTCTGTGAACAGATACAAGGCAAGATTAGTAGTCAAGGGGTATGCACAAACATATGGCATTGACTATGAAGAAACATTCAGTCCGGTTGCAAGGATGGCAACCGTAAGAGCAGTCATTGCTATGGCTGCATCAAAGGGATGGTCTTTACATCAGATGGATGTAAAGAATGCCTTCTTGCATGGTGATTTGCAAGAAGAGGTCTATATGGAGCAGCCACCAGGTTATGTGCATGCTGTTCATCCTGAGTTTGTTTGCAAGTTGAAGAAAGCCTTGTATGGCTTGAAGCAAGCACCTAGAGCATGGTCTGACAAGATAGGACAGTATCTTGTCACTATTGGCTTTCAGATTTCCAAGGCAGATTTCTCACTTTATGTGAGAAAAACAGAGAAAGGTATTATGCTACTTGTCATTTATGTTGATGATTTGATTATGACAGGTGACAGTGATGAAGATATCCTTCATGTGAAAATGCTATTGAAGCAGAAGTTTGAGATGAAGGATTTGGGAGAGCTGCGTTATTTCTTGGGCATTGAGGTGATTAGATCACCAAGTGGGATACAGCTCTTGCAGAGGCAGTATGGATTGGACATGCTGTCCAAATATGGGATGACAGGCTGTAAGCCTATTTCAGTTCCTTTGGAGCAGAATGTGAAGCTGAGCACAGATGTAGGTGAGCTTCTGGAAGACCCTACTATGTACAGACGCATAGTAGGAAGCTTGATTTATATGACTATTACCAGGCCAGATTTGAGCTATGCTGTTGGATTGGTAAGTCAGTTTATGCAGGCTCCAAGAAAACCACATTTGGATGCGGCTAGACGCATACTCAGGTATGTGAAGTCCACATTGCAGTATGGACTATTTTATGAGACTGGGGTTCAGATACAGTTGCATGGATACACTGATGCTGATTGGGCTGGTAGTATTTCTGATAGACGATCTACCAGTGGATATGTGTTCTCTTTTGGGAGTGCTGCAGTCACTTGGAGCAGCAAGAAACAGCCTACAGTTGCCTTGTCGAGCACAGAGGCTGAGTACAGGGGTGCAGCAATGGCTGCATGTGAGGTAGCTTGGTTGCATAAGCTACTTTATGATATGCATCAGTCTACAGATGGGCCAGTTGTCATTTATTGTGACAACATGAGTAGTATACACTTGGCAAATAACCCAGTCTATCATGCTAGAACAAAGCACATTGAGGTGCATTATCACTATGTGCGAGAGAGGGTTTTACTAGGTCTTATTGATCTAGTTTATGTCAGCACAGAGGATCAGGTAGCTGACATATTCATGAAGGCATTGGGCGCAGAGAAGCTGCGCAAGTTCAGAGACCTGCTTGGTGTGCAGGAATTGGGATTGAGCTCGAGAGGGAGTGTTGAGATATCGAGCTCCACTCGTGATACGCCAGGGTGACCGTTGTGCATTTATGTCACCGACGTGTTAGTTGCAGACGCAGTTGGTACACCGCCCCTGAATAATAGCTACACGATAGCTATCCTTATCTACTCTAGTTTTGTGGCTCAGTTAGTATGCCACCTTAGTTAGTTGAGTTTGGTTTGAGACCCATATATACAGGGTTCTTCTATTTCTTTGTAAGAGAGTTCATTTGGCTTACACAACTAAGAAGAGGAAAACTGTTTTCAGCCTCCACCCTTGTGTGTATTCCCCCATTGTGCAAGCAAGAAAGCTACAAGTGAGACTCCTTCCTTCTCTCCCACAATCTTGACAGTTCTTCATCTCTTGATGTGCCATCTGTTACTTCGTTGGAGGAGTCTATGATGACTTCAATGGAAGTGGATGCATTATCTTTTTGAGATCCATACAGCTTCAATACCACTTTGTTGGGTCCTTTTCCTAGGGTTAGGGTTCCTTTGAACCAATCCATTTGTGCCCTTGCTTTAAAAATACATGGTCTGCCCAATAGCAGAGGATATGAGGTCCCATAGGAATTTGGTTTGATCACTAGATATGTTAGCCAATAATCTCTTCTTGCGAGGGATGTCTTCACATACGGGAGAATGCCCAAACACTTGATTTTGATTTGGTCTTCCAATCTGATAAGCCACTACGTGCGTTGCATTCCTTGGAAGCCTAAATCCTTCATTGTCACATCCATCATTATGTTCACTAATGAGCTCCCATCAACCAATGTATATGCAATAAAACATCCTTCAATCCATATGCCAATCTCTAGGGTACCAGGATCTAGGAAGGCGTTAGCCATATCCACTTCTTTCACATGCTCTAGGGCTTTGTTGGACTTGGTTGCTATTGAGGGAGCAATCCTTAGGCCTCTTCTTCTTGTGAGTATGCTTTTGAATTTCTTTCGATACATAGGAGACAAGATCAGCAAAAATATCAGAATATTAGGTTAGTTTTAAAGGTGTTTAGCTATTTGACCAAGTCATATTCTTTGATAGGATTTGTCGGATTCTCTAATCGGCTAGGGAATAGGGCAACACCCACTTTTATCTTCCATTTTTCTTCCAAGAGTGGCAACATCCACACCTCTTCTCCTTCATGAGGTACTTCAGTATCTTCTATCTCCTGAACCTTTGATCTTGTCTCTACAACTATCTCTGTAGCTCTCTATGCTACTAGAGGGCTTTGTACTACATTATTTTGGGATGCACTGTTTTGTTTCTCCTTGGGAAGGTTGACCTTAACTATCTTAGAAGAGGGAATGTTCTCCTTTGGAATTGTGGGTTCTCCTAACTTTGCATGCATTATTGCGGCAACCTCCAATTCCACCAAATTGGAAGTAGGTACTTGGGGCTTCTATTGAGTCTCAGGAGTAGCTTTTATGCTCTTTTGTAGTGTGGCCTTCTCCTTTGCATTGACTGCATAAGGATTTATAGTCCATAGTTCTTCTTGGGTTTGGACAGTTTGGTGAGATATGCCCCTTTTCTTTGCATTTTTTACACTTCACTTTCGATCTCTGGCCACCCCGCCACAGATTGTCGTCCTCTGTAACTTTGAGAGGGAAACCTCCTTGGGCCAAAATTAGGACCAAACTCCCTAGGCTTTGGTCCAATATCTTGGGTGGTCATCTTGGATTCCAGCAAGTTGAACCTTGCTTCTTCATCTTTCTTTCTTCTTTCGTGCATCTCCTTAAAAACAAATATCCTCTGTATGGCTTTTTCTCAAATAGTATGAACAGAAGGCTTCAGGAATGGTTGGTTTTTGGGTACATTCAGTGGCTAAATGTCCCACTTGATGGCACTTTCCACACCATGTATTAGATCGCATCACATCTCTTCCACCTCCTGCAGGACTATATATGTTGGTTGTATTGACCTTCAGAGTCTGTACTTATTCTATGATCACATCCATAAACTCCTTGATGCTTGTTACAATTGAATTGGATAGGTAGTCCTTCAAATTTTCACCTCCTAGAGTACTTGCAGCAGGGTTTTGGGAAGCTTTTGTTATCACTGCATAGACTAGTTGAGTTGATCTAGAGGACCCTCTATTCTAGTTCTGATTCAAAGCTCCTATTGATTCTGGGGCTTGTTGGTTCCAATTCATAGGATTCCACTATTGTTGTGGAGTTGCCAATGGGGGAATTGTTTGAGGCCACTATTGTTGTGGTTGAACCATCATTTGAGATATTGTCATCTGCTGCAATTATAGATTAGGTGCATTGTACTACGTCATTGTTTGCATGTGCAATGGGTAAGGGTAGGGAACTGTCTCCCTGGGATTACATTTGGTGGGTATACCATTCTTGGCATGGGAGGAGGTAAGACTCCTCTTTCCTCAGGTCATTGTGATAGCCTTGCTTCAACAACTTCATCATATAGTCTTGCACCTTCCATTGCAGCTTGCAGATTGACTGGTCTTCTCAATTTTACAAACTTGCAAACTTCTGGTTATAGGCCTCTAAGGAAAACTCCCTTCTAGATGCCTTCATCTAGGTGATGGTTAGTCCATCTCTTCAGTATGGATTCCATTCGTGAGACATAGGCTTCTACTCGTTCACCAGATGACTGACTTAGGTTCATGAACTACTCTCACATTCGCTCTTCAAAACCTTCACACTTGAATTTAGTGAGGAAGGCCAATCATCCCATGTGCCAAAAGTTCTTGCTAGTTGTCTCTCATACCATTGAAATGTCGTGCCTTTGAAAGTGGTGGGGAATATTGCCAACCAATGCTAGGGGGTTCTAGCATTGTTAGCCACACATGCTACCATGAACTATGCTACATGAAGATCAGGGTCTTCATTGTACTCTCCCTTAAATATGAGAAATGGGAATACATTTGCTGGCCTATCATTAATATTTCTAGGATAGATTTGACTAGGAAGGGGACCTTGAGTTGCCATGGGGACTTCTGTAAAGAGTACTGCCAGGGTGCCAAAGAAGGCTTCTGCTACTAGCTCATTTTCGGCTTTGATTTTTTCCTTCTCTCTTCTCACATACCTCTGGAGTCATTCATAGAACAGAATCAAAGGGGCCCTAGTATCAAGAGGACTCTCTAGGTAACATTTCTTCTACTTCCTTCTTTTCAATGTCTCTGAATTCATCTTTCAGTCTGCTATAGAGCGAAAGATATTTGGTTCTAAAGGTATAAAAACTTATTCTTTTGAGCATCATTGTGGTGCCATCATCATAGTAATGCCAACTTTTGATGGTTTCAATAGTGTATGTGGTGAAGAACACTCTATTCACCAACTTCCACAATGAGAATTAGACTTTGTCAGTGCACCATGCGTCCCATGTACCCTACTATTGAGCATCCACGAACAAATTCCAACTCTTTTCTTTCTTGTTTATATGAACCTCCACTAATCGCCATGACTCCTAGAGCCTCTTCATAATATCCCACTAATGATGTCTAGAAACTTCTCAATGAATGCTAAATCTCCCATGGATGATCATTATCTCTGTTTTTGCACTTCACTTTGCTCCCAAACAACTTGCCACCAAGATGCACGTCTCTGTTGCTTCAATAGAGAGAGGAAATAGTCCATCACATATGTTGAGAATAGCAAATGATGCTTGATATAGAGGCTTGCCCATAAGTGGCTTTGTATGAGAGATACGACAAAGATCTATGCTCTAGAAGCTCTAGGAAGAGATGTCCAAAATCCCATAAGCATAAAGAAGAAAAGTGGTACTATCCAAAAAAGCTATAAAGGCATGTACTTAATACTCATTTCAATGTAATGGCACTTTCAGTTTGAGTCACTTAAGATTGTGTTTATGAGTCCAAGATAATCTATCTTGGAACCTAATTCAGTTGAGTTACAATTCTTTATCTCAATCATGTTTTATGTTTATAACCTCCATCCATCATAGCTATCATAGCTCTAGATCCGTGTTTCTCAACATGGTATCAAAGTCATGGTGAGATATGACTAGATTCATTAGAGTAGAGTCCTTCTTTAGCCCTATTTTATTATGAAAATAGATAGTAGGAGTTGAACCTACCTTAAGGCCCTCTGCCATATCCATACCTTAGGCTTATTCTTTATCTTATATCCTTCTCATCCTTCTCTTCACTTAAAATCCACCCAGCTCCCCTCCCATCTTCTTTGAAACACACAAGAAGCTTTAAGCAAGCAACAACAGGTCTATTGTCTCCCCTTCTTCATTGACCTCTCTCCAAGCCACTTACTATCTATCTAGAAGATAGAGGATTATCAAACATGTTGGGACAAGGCCAGCGTCTGAATGTTGTTCCCACTATAACGATCCTAGGAGTGGTGAAGGCTCATCTGATCAATGCGACTAAAGGCCACTAGCTCCTCAAGAAGAAGAGTGACGTTCTTACTGTCTAGTTATGGCACATCTTGAAATGGATCATTGAGGAAAAGGAAACCATGGGAGACTCCCTCAAAGCTTTGAATTTTTCCCTCACTGCTGAGGCAAAGTACTCGGTTGAAATCATCAAGTATATTGTCCTTGAAAATGTTGGCTCCACATCTGTCAAAGTTAGGGCTAAGTAGGACAACATAGCTGGTGTCAAGCTTCCAAAATTTGAGTATTTCATAGAAGCTAGGAGACCAAAAATGATCTGACAGGGTTGACATGGGGTGGACATCAAATCCAACTGTGTACATCCACCTTCATTAGAGCTGTGGAGGCTTTGTTGAACTCGCCTCCCTGCAGACTTCCTTTCTCACCTTGGATGAAGCTACCAAAACTACAAATCACAGGGTATACCCAGCATGGTCATGGTCATGAAGCTCTCAATTGTTTCAAAAAGATACAATGTTAAGGCTATTCTCTTGATGCTATTTTGTCCTTTGCCGCCGCTGATGATGACTTTATTTCTATGGCCATTGAAAAAATGAGTGGGCAGATGGCATTTATAAGAGGCAAAAGGAAAATCAAGGGCAGCATGAGTGTGCACAAAAGTTCACCTCAACATTTTTACCAAAAGCTTAAAAACTGTGAAGGCTTGGATTGAGTTTAATGGCTTAAGCCTTTCAAGTCAGTGTGACAACAACAAAGCATTGAGCAAAAAGACTATGTCAAGAAGACTGGAGAAAAAGACACATACCCATCTCAAACTCATTGAGAAAGAAGACCAAAAGGACCTCACAAAGAAGACTGGTGCACAAGATAATAAAGAACAAGTCGAAGATGAAGAGCATAAGACCAAGACCAACAAAGATTGGAGACTGAAACAGAAGACCAAGAAGATCGAGAAAAGCAAAGAATGCCAAAGAAGCGTGAAGAAGAAGATACTTTCTGCTCCTACAAACAAAATGTTTTGCAAAAATTTTCCATCATGGATCATGTTTTCCCAAAGTGGATCTTTCCCATAGTGGATCATAGTGGATGTAACAAACCCTACCAAAAATGTAAAGTTTCAAGCTTGACCTGACTAAGGCTACCAAATAGCTAGTCTCCTAGTCCATGTTCGCATGTAGGGGGGCAAATGCTAGCAGGTCTAGGACCTCATCATTTGAGGGGGGTGTTGAGAACAGCAAATGATGCCTGATATAGAGGCTTATCCATAAGTGGCTTTGTATGAGAGATATGAAAAAGATGTATGCTCTAGAAGCTCTAGGAAGAGATGTCCAAAATTCCGTAAGCACAGAGAAGAAAAGTGGTATTATCAAAAAAATCTATAAGTGCATGTACTTGACACTCAATTCAATGTAATGGTACTTTCAGTTTGAGTCACTCAAGACCATGTTTATGAGTCCAAGCTAATCTATCTTGGAACCTAATTCACTTGAGTTACAGTTCTTTATCTCAATCATTTTTATGTTTATAACCTTCGTCCGCCATAGCTAGCATAGCTCTAGATCCGTGTTTCTCAACAACATAGAGCTTGCATCATGATGGTGATATATTTTCACTAATTTCTTGTAGAAAGTGGCTTTGGCAATGAGAATATCCAATTCTTCAATGGTAGGAGGAACTTTCCAAATATCCATTAAATACTTCTCCTCTTGACAATGCCATTTACATCATTTCAACCCTTTTTGATGCTTGTTGATGGCAATTTTTTCGACTATGCACCAAAAACATGGAGCCCCAAGAGGAAAACCAAGGAAATGGGGAAACTATTGCAAGAATATCTATCTTGTATCATCAAAAACCATCTTTTTCATATTTGGTATGACCACAACAAGGAAAAGAACACGAGGAACAAAAAGTCTTCACACAGCTTCATAGAAACAATTCTCCCATGGCTTTAACTTGAACCAAATTGATTATGCTCTTCATATTTTTCATAGAATTTATCAAGAAACCACAAAGACACAAGAGAATATACCACTTTGAATGGAAATTATCACATAGTATTCTTCTTCAAAATATCCATAACTTCTTCTCACAATCTCTCACTCATAGATACATTGTTTTGCATAAATTTGACTATCTCTCACTCACTCGCTCACTCACTCACTCACTCACTCACATACATGCTCTCTCTCAATTGTATGATAAGATAATCAAGAATAATCATTCATAATGGTTCTTAGGTCGTGGATACCCCTCCCAAGAGGTATGTTTGATATGAAAGGGCACCAGAGCCAGTATAGTGTCTGTTCGTAGCTCAATAGTGTCATTGTCACTTCAGTCTTTACTTCAAGTCTTTAGAAACTACTTCTTTTACTTCCTCGAGCTACTTTGAACTTATATTCATTCCTTTCCAAGATTGGAAAACTTTCCCAAGCTACACATTCATCCCATATCACACTTACAAAGGCATATAGAATAGAACATAACAGAGATAGAGACTCTACAAAAGCTCAACAAAGGGTTAACAAAACCATATAAAAGGTAATTAGAAAGCCTTTAGCTCACTTAAATAATTCAAACCCATCAAGAATCAATAAATAAGCTTCAAATCACTCTTAAAATTCATTAGTCATTATTCTAACCTCTCATATAAAAGGAAAACGGAGTAAAATAGAAGATCAACAAACTGAAATTGGTACAATCAATAGAACATGTTAGAAATTATATCTCCACCATAAACATCATGAGCTTCTCAAACCTAATCAACCTCGTCCAAAACACTCTCAAACACTTCCAAAGTAGTCAAAATCCATAAAAAATCAACCATTTAGTCCACAAAAACAACAAAAATCAACCCAAAAAATCAAATCATTTCAACCCTTAACACACTTGGTAGACATCCATTGTAGTGGACCCCTCTTTTGATTCGTCACTCGACGAAGTCGCACTACCAAATGGATCATCTAATGCATGTAGTTTTGACAAAGATAAAGGTACTCTCACACTTTGAGGAGTTCAGGATATGCATCCATTATCATACGTTGGGAACCTCTACCAAAAATTAGGCAATCAACAGGTATATCAACTTGACAGTCGAATTGCGAGATCCATGGCCTTCCTTGCAATACTTTGATAGCTTGGCTGCCCTAGAAACTTGATAACCCTAAAGTCCACAATGTATTCCACATTATAATTTTTAGATTGCCTTAAATTATCATCAGCCATTTGGAGAATTGTAGAGGCATCCTTTTGAATTTCTAGTCCTAATCTTTCCATCAATTCTGAACTCATAATATTCACAGAGGATCACATGTCCACAATGGAATGTTCTACTAATATGCCGTTAACATATGATGCTATCCTTGGGCAATGCTTTTTAGTATATTCAAACCAATCATTTCCCACCCGAGCTATTCCCAAGGGCTTGATGATATACCTAGTATGAAGAATCTTCTTGAACTCTTTACGCACACCTGGAGATAACTGGATCAACTGCAAGAGATTCACATTCGGCTTTACCTCGCAAAGAGAACTCGCTAAATCAATTTCATGATAACTAGTAATGGTTCTCTTCTCCTACCATACCATTCTTTCTCTTGGTCATTGAATAGGCTTTGGTTCCTCTTTCCTAGCTTTTACCTTCTTTTTTGGTAGCACCTTTCTAGGGTCAGCTTTGTCATCAGCCGCTTTCAATGGACCAGCTTTCACATTAGGGTTAAGGACTTATGTTACCTTATCATCCTGTTTAGGGTTATCTCAACAAGTTTTGCATTATCCTTATTAGCTTCTTTAACTTTTTGTCCTCTTGTAAGAGCTCGCAAATTGGAAGTCTTAGCAGCATTAACATGCATGGCTTCAATAAGGCTGACAACACTGCCACTAGGCAGCTCTTTTATGGTAGCTTTTCCTCTTTGCAGTATTTTTTTTGGTCCTTCATCTCGTTGAAGATTATTCCCTTGTGCTTGATGATTTATTGGACCTAGCTACTTACTCCCTTTATGAAGAGAGCTATCTTACTCCAGCAAGTACTAGCTAAATGGTCGGGCTTCCCACATATGTCACATTTGACATTAGGGCAATTTCTTGGAAAATGCTGACCGCCACACCACTTACAACTAAATCTTGATGGACCACCCTCTTCAGGGCGTCATCTTTCTATCAAGTTCTATTGCTTCTTTGGGAAATTAAAATCTAAAGCTATTTTTCTGTACTGTTCCATTGTCATACTGGTTCAATAATTCATCGTGTCCTTGACTTCTCTAATAACATTTGATGCACTAGACTCATAGTCATGATCATCCACTTGCCATTCAATCATTTGCTACCCAACTGATTAGGGATCAACTGCTACTGATTAATTGGAATGACATTAGGGTTTCTCATTTGGCTTCCATTATTCAATGGAGCCATTTGATTAGTTGTCGACATAGTCACATTAGAGGAAACTGGTAACATAGGTACACTTTGCATTATGCTTCCTATCCTATTCAAATCGGTCATGGGTATTCCTTGACTTCCACCAATCAATGCCAAATTATTTCGAGTCTTAGACTCAAATTTAAGTTTATCCTAGAGGCATAGACCACTTGTAATCGTGACTCTGCCTCCTCTACTCATGTAATAGCTGTATCAATGTCGGTAAGAGCACTGCTCAATTGCACTGGATATTAAATTCCAGTTTCTATGTGCAAAAAGTTATTGTAGTTGAGTAGTAGTTGGAATAGGAATATAAGTATGAAATTTACGAAACGCTTCTTTCAATTTCTTGGCATACCCGTGAACATTCCCATGAGGTTCTTGACATGCTATGTTGAGAACACGTAGCCAATATTGACCTCCTCTTTTAGGGGCAAACTCTCTTCGGAAGGCAACAAAAAATAGGTCAATTGTAGTTATGGTCCCAGCTTCTAGGCTATGATATCATATTTTAGCTCATCCTTTTAGAGTCATATTGAAGAACATCATTAGATGCCCTTCATCTTGGATTTGATAGTTGAACATTAACTTTTGAAACTCATTAATGTGGAGCTCTGCATCTTTCTTTACTAACCCATTAAAAATGGGTAGAGGGAATCCTAAGGCTGGCAAATTCGATGTCCTTGTAGGGATTGCAATGGGTTGCACCATGATGATAGTCGGATTCCCTAAAGGTCTTTGAACTATTGGAACTATTACCCCACTCACAGTGGGTTCACCAATTGGGAGAGGGGAAGTACTAGAGATTCCTCCTCCTCCTTAAGAATTGTTCATGGAACTAGGGTTGATAAGACCCCTCCCTTGTAGGGATATCGGGATGCTCCATTGAGGAGAATATCTCTTAATAATTTCGGCCCGCTATCTAGATCTTTCACCTCTTTCTTACTTTTGAAGCTTGGCTTGACGGTCATTTGGGTCTATGTCACTGCTTTTTCGCATACACTAATCAATAGGTCCCTATTGACCAAGATTCAAAAACTGCCACTTATTAGTGGTTCCCAGCAAATGCACCACTTGTCGGCGAGCTGTGGTACCTCCTGCGGATGACTTTGACCATAGCACGTTGATGAAAATCCACCTATCATGAGACCAATTATTCTATTGACCTAATCAATTAGTTTATACAGATGTCCAAAAACCTCATTTGGATGCAGTTAGATGCATATTGAGGTATGCAAAGTCAACTTTGCATGATGTACTTTTTTATGAGGCAAGTAAGGTTATACAGGTGTTTGGTTACACAAATACAGATTGGGCTGGTAACATGTCCAACAAAAGATCTACCCAGCAAATTCATGTTTTCCTTTGGTAGTGCAATAGTTACGTAGAGCAACAAAAGCAACCTATGGTTGCTTTATCAAGTACAAAGGTTGAGTATAGAGGTGCTCTTATGGCAGCATGTGAGGTGATAGGACTACAAAAGTTATTGGGTGATGTAGATGTGCAAGGCAATGGTCCAGTTGTCATTTATTGGGACAAGATAAGAAGCATATAGCTAGCTAGAAACTACGTGTTCCATGCTAGGACAAAACACATTTAGATGCATTACCACCTTTAGAGGTTGACTTGGTATATATCAGCACATAGGATCAGATAGCTGACATTTTCACAAAGGCATTGGATACAAAAAAGCTTCAAAATTTTCTAAGCTTGGAGTTGCAGAGATATAGTTGAGCTTGAGGGGGAGTGTTGAGATGGCAAGCTTAACACGTGCGGACATTGATGATGAACTGCCTGGTTAGATGGGTCCACATGTCTATACTTAGCATGTTGATACCCATTACGATCCTCACATGGCCATTGCCTTATTACTTATTATATTTGGTTGTTACACCTATCTACAATTGGTATAGTTATATCGCTAGTCGATTAGTATAGTTAATTATGCACTGTTTGACTTAGTAGGCCACCTTCCTTTATGTATTTGTATCTTATCTATACTTTGTGCACATTGTATTATGTGAGAACTAAGAAGAAGAAACCAGCAAGAAAACATTTTTGGACTCCATCTCTCTTCTTGTATTCTTGAGTGAGCTTCCTCGTGTGCATGCTATGTGTTTAGTGCAGTAGCTCAAGCAAGTCCCCCCACCACATGATTTCTTGATAGAGAGAGTAGATGGCTATGAGATTGCAATATGAGAAATTAATATGAGTATATAGTGTGAGAGGAAATTGAGTCCAAGAGATTTGAAGCTCCTAAAATAGTAGGTGTTCTATCCAAGTCCCACTTATTGTGTGTGTAGCTCCACAACAAGGTTCCCTTTGGTTGCACTCTGTTGCAAAAATGCATGAGAATATGCATTAAATATCATAATTCATGTAGCATCATCCCATTGCTTGCTATACTTATGTGCTAATAGCCAATGAGGTTTCTTATTTATTAGAGAATATGAATTAAATAGCACCATTCTTGCAAACCATCCCGTTGCTTGCTATGTTTATGCTAACACAACTTCTTATTCATTATCCCTATAATTCTAGTTCTAAAACTTTCTCTTTTCATTTAGATTTCCTAGAATTTACAAGGTTTGTTAAAACCCTACTCCCTCCATTATCTATTTGTGCAAGTAGGTGCAAGTGGGGACAATTCACTCCCACTAACTTGATTGAGCATGTGTGAGTTGTGTCATGCCAAGGGGGAGTGGGGGTAGTGGGAATGAAAGATCCCCACTTCCACCTCCTTGTTGAAAGGAATTAGAAAGAATAGAGTCTATCAAAACCCTTAAAGCCCTGTGCAAAACTTGAAAAAATGGTTTTTTAAATAAGATTTTAGCACCGCCGTCAAATGAAAAGAATTGTAACATGTATGAAAACCTTCAATTCATTGTGTTGGTATGCCTACTTATGATTTCTCTTGTGAATTAATCATAATATTAAAGAGATATGTGGTTATTGGATCCATGGGACGAAAAAGACCATTGGCACTTAGACTTGCCCCAAGGTTCAATGCCATTGTCTTTTTGTTCTTCAGTTTAGTGTACTTGTGTTTGTACTTCTAGTCAAGTCTTGGTTCCTGTCATGTCCAAGTACTCATGAACTTAGTGTTTCTCTATGAGCCACCATAGTTGCCATGCTTTAGATCCGTGTTTTTCACATGGTATCAGAGCGTACCTGAGCATAGCTTAGCATGTTTTAGCTCACCTCTCTGCTCCTATAGGTCTCCTCTCACTCCTCTCAGCTTAGGTCCAACTTGGCTTGAGTGCATGAACTCATTTTACACCTCCATCTTTACTTTGCCCTCTTGTTTGCCATAGCCAGACAGCTACCTAGCTCACTTGGAGCTTCTTGATCTACTCCTACAACCCATATCTCTTCACGCTTCCTTCTGGGGAAATGTTTCTGAAGTCAGGGCGCAACTTTCTATCACAAAAATGTCTAACATTGATCGCTCTGTAGTCTAGCATTATGGAAATTCGTGTTCACAGTCCTTGAACAGGCACAACCTATTTGTACCATCTTTGCTCTTCCTGCAAGCTGTGATTTGGCCCGTCACCATGGGGCTTTGAAAGCCCATGAGATAGGCTTTCTATCCATGTAAAAAGTTTGGGAAATGATCAAATCTACAATGCACACAGAGTAGAAAACCAAGCCAACACAGAAACCCTAATGAAGACTCCATAGCCAATCTTTCAAAAGCTTTCTCTTCTTCATTTTCTCTCCTGCCACTCAAGCCACACTGTTACCACTCAAATATCATTGGATTTGGCATACATTCTCACAACAAATCATTGAGGAGGGGAGATCTTGGTGATTTTTTTTGGCAAGATTGAAGCATAGTCAAGCATAGTGTCTCTTAACACTAATCTAGTGACTCTTGTCACTTGTGTCATCTGACACAATTAGCTTTGCCTCTGATCAAATCTAAGTTATTGTGCTACTCTAGCATCAATCAAGGAGGGGAAGACTCAGACTTGCAAGACCTTGAAGACCTCAAATATCTTTGAAGATTTCAAGTTCAAAGGGCATACTAGTCACCTAGTATCTCTTGATACTAAATCACCTAGTGCTTCTTGGCACTTGTGCTCAATTCTTCTGCTACTAAAATCTGAAATTTTTGGAGCTGATTTGTTGTTGATCTTGCAACCTCAACATGGGTAAGGACTCACCGATAGTTTGATTCAAAGGGGTCGGCTTTCACACTTGGCAGACCCGCATCAAGCTCATTCTAATGAAGAAGGGTCTCTGGGCCATCACAAATGGCAAAGAGAAGAAGCCTTGGGATGTGGACCTTGCAATCACATGGCAAAAGAATGATGATAAGGCACATGCCATTATCAAACTAGAATTGGATGACAGCTACATCCACCATGTGGATACCTGTGAAACCTCTAATGATACATGGAAGAGATTAGATACTTTGTTTGGTGTATAATCAAAGTCATAAGTATGGATTACTAATTGAATTTTTCAGGCTAGATATAAAATCAAACACATCTCTTGCAATTCACTTAAACTACATGGAAATTCTCTTAACTCAGCTTGTAGGAATTGATCTCAAGATGGATGAAAATATTTGTATTTGTGTGTTGTTAAAAAGCTTGCCTCTTGACTATAATAATGTGTCAACTACATTGATCAACATGCCTAGTCTAAACTGGTTGACATTAAGGCCTCCCTGCTAGAAGAAGAAAAGAAGGTAAATTCTAGAGAAGAACGAAGCACCTCTAAAGATGAACAAATTTTATATGTAGGTACCATGTACAAAGGCAAGAAAGATCAACTCGTATGTGACTTCTGCAAAAGGATTAGGCACACTGAGAAATTATATCATGCCAAGAAGAGGTCCCAAAAGGCCTATCTAGTTGCTATTAAAGAATAAGAAGACCATGGAGCAAAAGAAGAAGAATAAGACCACCACGAGAAGGACAAACCTCATCAGTCCTTCTATTCTGATAGACTTTTTTAGCCTTGTATTGCCTAGCCCTAATGCTTATGACATAAGCTTGTAAACTCCTCATGTAATCTTGTACTATTTGTGAGCCCCTGTTATAGCCTCTGGATGTCCACCATGTTTGTGGTACCCACACTTAGCCTTTTTTGTGATAGCCTCGTGTGTTTACCATATTTGTGGTATGCCCACACTTTGCAGGTGGTGCTCATTAAAGCCTCTACACACTCTGTACTTCTTGGTTGTGATTGAGAAGGGGTGTTGATATTTGCAATCGTATCCATGCTGTCTCTTTGTATGAAACAGATGGGCAGAGGATATGCAGGCTACTTGAATCCCATAGGCCATGCTGCCTCTTTGTATGCATGCTACTTGAATCCCATAGGCCTATGGGATTCAAGCATATCCTCTGCCCATTTGTTTCATACAAAGAGGCAGCATGGATGTGATTGCAAATCTCAACACTTACACTCACAATGTTGCTCATCACCTAGACATACATACAATTGCAATGCATCTAAGAATTTATCTTTTGATACCATATTTAGATTGCATATGCAAAGTGTATGACACTCTGTGCTCAAATAACTTAACTAAAAACTAGCCAATGTGAAGTGCACAAATAATCTTTTTATAATTTCTTTCTACTAACACTGCGTTTCTAGGAACATCACTACACCGAGCTAACCCATGCTACTTAAAACTTATATAAATCACGGCCAATATGCTAAGATATGGAAAGAAATTAGCAACTGAGCCAAATATCTTTTCATCTCAGCCCCACACCCCCCACCCTTTATGTTTTGCTTACTTGCACAGATGTACTGAGATTTTGTGATAATTTTTCATAGGAACAAGTTCTAACCATGCACTTTGACATATAAATGAACATAAATTGAGGCAACCCTCATGCTTTACCTTTATTTCACAATCACAAAAATTCTCCTAATTTTTTGTAATTTTTAATTTCCTTAAACCAAATTTTCTCTATTTTTAAATCTTAAAATCCTTTTTAAGTATTTTTCTTTATTTTCTTTATTATAAAATACTATATTTTATAGTTTTTCTTATTTAAGAAATTATTTTGGACTATGGACCATCATCACATTTAATATCATTCGATATGAACATCATATGATTACCCAAAACCAAGAAAAACGTAAATTTTTCACATAAAACATGCATTTTGGGTTTTAATTATTTAATAATACACGACTATAAACATGGGTTTTGCATTTTATCATTTGCAGCTCTCAAAATGGTCAAGCATCAAAATGTCATTGGGCAACTGGATTCTCATGCTGCAAGAGTTTGAATACATAATCATACATTGCCCTAGAAGCCGGCATGTCATTGTGGATTTAAAGTCCCCCCTTGATTCCAAAGAACCACCAAATGGTATAGAGGATAACTTCTTGGATGCCCAACTATTTGCCATGGAAATGAATGTGCTCAACCTAGAGTTGCCCAACCCTCCATGGTTGTGGTATGAAGAAATGATGACTTTCTTGGAAACCATCATACCTCCAAAAGGACCAATGAAAATGACTGGCTCTTGGGAGTCATGGTTTTGAAATTATGATGTGATAATTGTACTATCGGACTCTCCTTTGAGTGCTGCAAAGAGTGCTCCTTCCAATGGAGTAGCTTGTTGTCCTGGAGGAAACCCATCAAGGAATTGTCAGCGGAGGCGGCCACTTCACCAAAAATGCCCCCAAGGCAAGAGGAGACCACAAATGACATTAAGCCCCCCATCCCCACTTCTTCCCTCACTAGTATTGACAATATATCCCTTACGGCCACGCCTGTCCCTACCAACTTGTCCCAATAGTTTGTCATCATCCCACCTGAGTTCAATTGAGAGATGGCCCACCGGTCATTAAAGGTCATCAATGGGTTCTATTTAGGCAGCACCATTAATAGTAGGACCTGGCGGCACAAGCCAATACTAGTAACTAGCCTCTTTGAGCGATTCTGGCAAAAGGACACCACTCTCAAGGAGCATCTCCAAAGGATAGAGACGTATGCACCAACACATGCAGCTAGCCTTTGCTGGACGAGATCAAGAAGAAAGCGTAGCAACTAGAGCAGGAGAATGTCTTTCTCCAGCCCTCGAGCAGTAAGAGATGGTGAGACCCCACTTGCCTTGGAGATCATCGAAGAGCTCGAGTGCCACAGCCACAGTGAAGTGAGATGGCTAGAGTGATGGAAAAAACTCCAACGAGAACTTCAGGCTGCCATGATCGACTCCTACTCCCAACCCTCGTTTCTACCCAACAAACCGGATCAGCCAGACTCTAATGCCTAGATTGCACCCCCTACTACGTCCCCTTCCATGTCAGTCCTTCTCGCCCCACCTCGGCCATCGGACCTATCAAAATGATCCATCATGCACATGACCTTTCAATGGTTGGTTGATCACCAATAGACACTCTTTATACACAAATGAGGGGCAAATACTAATCTCAAAATAAAGAATGGAAAATCAAATACTTTAGGATAATAGAAGTATGCTTGACGAATTGATATTACATATGGGGGAAAAGATATCACGTGTCAAACACATAAAAGAGAATCAAACAAAAGGGTGTCTCTCCTCCATGAGTGACCGAAAGAGGGGAGGGGAGGGACTTATACAAGATCATTGCGCGCACTTGAGCAAAGCTTTACAAGAAAGGAAAATGCTAAAATTATGTTAGAAAATTAACACAAATTGTTTAGAAGTGGAATAAGTTGACAAGCATGCTCATTAGCAACATGACAATAGACTAGTTTGGCACTACATATCAAACTCAAATTGCCAGAGGTAGCCTAAATATTATCAAGAAATACACATTCAAGAGCAAGGGGGGATACCACCTATTATGTGCAAAACCAAACATGTAGATTACTAGTAAGAGCTAGATAAATCTCACATGCATTACAAGTATCAATGGCAATATCCACTTGCCATCCCAGTCACCCCTATAGAATAAGTTTACCTTGTTCATGTCCACGAGGCTACAAAGGCAGAAAATGAGGAATCAATGTTCTTTGAACTTGCTTTATGCAAAGGAGAGAACAATTCAAGATGTAGAGCATTGGTGGCATCTAAGGACAAGTATTTTGAGGACAGCAACAATAAGACAAAATAACTTTTAAGATAGAAAAGGTTTCTCTATATTGATCAAAAGTAGGAAATTTTGGGTCACAAAGGCAAGTAAATATTATTAGGCCATAAGCAAAGGGGTAAAGTAATAACCTAGCAACATTAGTTGGGGAACATGTATCCTCAAGTAACCATTGAATGGGAATAAGATGGCTTTGTAAGAAGCCAAGAAACAAGGCTGCCTTTGGAGGGTTCAAAAGAGTGAATTGACAAAGTTGGCACCAAATTCAATATTAACACAATATGAAAATTAATTATACCATAATTGATGCCACAAAATATATGTGATAATATTAAAAATTCATTAAATTTTGAAATATAGAAGATTTTTTCAAGTATATATAAAGTAAATTGAATGATGGGTATTACAATCATCTCACTAAACAAGAATAATTATGGGATCTTTTAACTAAGGGAGGGAAGAGAGTAACCGAGCTAGGTTAATGGAGGGCAAGATGGAGAGTGAAAAGCTAATGTATGCACTATCATAAAGAGGTAATATATTACACTTTAGTGGTGGTTACAAATTGATAGTGGTGATGATCATGTTAAACTCATAAAAAACAAAGACTCATCTAGGCTAGTTAGAAAGATTTCAGATTATTTTAACATCAACAAGTCTAACAAAATACTAAGCCCATTGAACCAAAGTCTTCATATTCAAATGTATGCATATGGTGACCTGTATTACTTAAGGTTGGCATACCCAAGAATTATCTACTAGAAAACACTATATTAGGGAATTTGGAAATTTCCATGCACTTTAGGAAAGCCATCGTGTCGGTTCTTATCATATTTTTCCCTTTCAAGAAAGCACTCGACTCATCGGGTCTACCCAACCATCGAAAGCCTTTCATCGAGAAAGGTCACTCGCCCGCTTCCCTTTAAATAGAGTTTTCTTTAGTTATCTAAACAAAGCATACTACCACGCTGTTGAATACATAAAAACAACTTCATTAATTGCCCTTTTAGCATAGGGTTCATTTTATGCCTCCGTTAATTCGTGACACGAAAACATTGAAACCAATCCTTTCAAAACATTGGATAAAAGCATATTTATATATTTTTAGTTCCGCCTTCAAAACCAGAGGTGCGTCCACCCTCAAAAACCAGAGAAGCGTTTCTAGCCTGTATCTTGTCGGATACCCCTTGCCATTTATGTAGGGGGTTAGCTAATAATTTGATGTATTTAGTGTAGGGCTTAAGTAATCCATCCCTTGGGTCTAGTTTTGTGCTTTAATGTGGTTTATGTTGGGACCAGGGGTTTATTTTTAGCAATACGATGCTGAATGGTGTGCTTTATAGCTATATTTTTGTTAGGCCAAGAGGGTCATTCATGTTGGATTTAACATTTGATTTCGTTAGGCCAAGAGGGCCATTTATTTTGTAGTGAAATGGGTATTTTCCTTAGGCCAAGAGGGTCATTTATTTGGCAATGAAATGGTTTGATTTGGTGTGGGTGCAGTTAATGGTTTTTTATTTTTGTATTGCACTAAACAAATTCAATGGAGCACCTAGAGGGAGCCTCTTGTTGCATAGAAGCTTCTTGTGGCCAAGTCCAGGTGATGCCCTTCCTTTACGAGTTCTTTCTCTCTATGCTTTATATGTATATGTGCTTGGGAAAAATTTCCTTTATTGGGGACCCGCATTTAAGGCATGAAGTCCCATGGTTAGGTTAGATGTGTCTGGGGAGGTTTGAGCAATTGTCCTGCCTCTTATGAAGACATTGTCGGGCACTCTAAGTGTTCTTTTTTAGGATAGTCCTAGTAACCCTTTTTTTGCTAGCGTGCTAGGTAGCTATTTCTAGGAATACTCTATTAGTTGTGAAGTAGATAGAAAAGCCTGCCAAATCAAAGAGAAGAAACAATGAATATATTTGACATATATAAATACGTACGTGTATTAAAAGGGGTTCTAACCCCAAATAAGAAAATAAAGAAAGAAAAAAACCCAAGAGTAGATATTCATTGCCTTGTGGAGGCCTAATAGGTTCTTGGGGATGAGTCATAGACTTGGGGCCGATGCCTTGTCTTCCTAAGGATAGAATTTGGCCAAAAAATATATATGGTTGGAGTGAAAATAAAAGTGAGCAAAAAGGAAAAGGATTTAGTGCCACCTTTGCAAGAGCTTGGTAGGTTCTTGGGTCACAATATGCTTAGCTCCCTCCTTTTAACACGTCCAAGTATAAAAGCATTGGGAAAAAAAATATGGTCAAATGGAAATATGTGACTTTTTATAGACCAAGCTATAGGAGTCCTCACCTCGTAGGAGTTCTTAGTCTATTTATCCTAGATCAAGTAGGCAAGTTAGACCACCGCATTGAATGCTTCCTTAGCCCTTTTTAGCTAGTGTATGTTGGAGCAGTTGGTTAGCTACTAGCTTAGGATTTCTATCAGACTATATTGGGCCTATCTATCATGGACTTTATGCCTTGATTTTGTCAAGGAGTCATGTGAGAGCTGCATTTGTGCTCTGTTGCGTATTCTTATTTGTAGCAACTTGATGCTCTTTATGGTTCATGTATGCGTAAATCAGTTGATGGGCTTACAAATTGCTTTTGGAAATGAACCTCCTAGTGGTTACAAATTTTTATAAAAATTTTCAAGAAATGGAGTCAACAACAATAAGTGCCAAGTAGTGTGGGACTTGGAGACATGCATGTAAAAATTTTAGACCTCAATTTAGAGATGAGATGTAGAAACAAGGAGTGCTCGAGCACGAGGCCAAATGAAGACTAAAAGAGGCAAGTGGGAAAGGACATGACCCTTGGGGGGGCCCTTCTCTCCTCAAAAATTCTCATGCAAGGGGGGGGGGGGGGGCATTTTTTTTACGAAAAAAAAAGAAGAGGCATGTTGACAGGCAACACCATTTTCAAGGGGGAGGGGCTAGAGAGCTTCAAACTAAGCATACCAATAGAATACATTGGCCTTCTCCCAAAAATGTTCACTTCTTGTCATTGGTCTCGACTATACAAATGATGGCCTACATGCAAAGAACCAGAATCAATCTTTCTCTCTCTCCCTCTCTCTCCTCCTATAGGCACTTCATGTGGCAATTCTTGAGAGAAAAGCAGGATGGAGATCGATGGTCTCGCATGAGTCGAATGATTATAGAATGATGATGACACTAAGAAGTGATGTCTAGCACTGTTTAGAGACCAATGGTGGGTCCGACCGATCGTGGTCCCGTATTCAATTCTTGAAATCCAAGGCGCAAAATGGTAGTAATCCTTTTTATCAATTGAAATTTGAATCTTTTTGTCATTTTGTGGTTTAATTGTTCATATGTAGTGAAAATTTGTTTAAAGCTTGATTGTGATGTGTCTAGCTAGAAACCATCAAATGCAAAACTTGTGTTCGTAGTCATGTATTATTAATTAATTAAAACTTGAAACACGTAATTTATGTGAAAAATGATGTTTTTCTTGGTTTTGGATAATCATAGGATATTCATATGAAATGATATTAAATGTGATGATGGACCACAGTCCAAAATAATTTCTTAAATTTAAAAAATAGCATTTTATATAAAAAATAAAAAAACCAAAAAGGGTTTAAAATAGAGAAATTTTAGTTTAAGGGTGTTAAAAAGTACAAAAAATTAGGAGAATGTTTGTGATTATGAAATGAAGATAAAGCATGAGGGTTTGCCTCAGTTTACCTCCATTTATATATTAAGGTGCGTGTTTAGAGCTTGTTTCAATGAAAATTTGTCACGAAATTTTCCTCCATTTGTGCAAGCAAGCAAAACATAAACAATAGGGGACATGGAGCTGAAATGAAAAAATATTTGATTCAATTTCTAATTTCTTTGCATATCTTAGTATATAGGCCATGGTTCATAAAGGTTTTAAGAGATTCAATAGCATGGGTTAGCCCAGTGTTGTTTCTTAGTAAGGTAACACAACGCTACTAGAAAGAAATCATAAAAAGATCATTTGTGCACATTGGCTGGTTTTTAGTTAAGTTGTTTGGTACACAGTGTCATACACTTTACATACGCAATCTAAATATATTATCAGAAGATGATTTTTTGGATATATTGCAATTGTATGTCTAGGTGACGACCAATGTTGAGAGTGTAAGATCCCTTGTGCTATAGGGTAATACGATATCTTTGAAAACGGATTGAGTGAGGAATATATATAGTCTCCTAGATCATTACGCTTATATTATGAGAGGACTTTGTTATGCTTGTGTTTTATATCTTAGACGGCACATCCTAGGGCTAATCCTCGAGGTGTAGGAGAGCCATAAGAGCCATTTGTGTATGTGAATCAAGGTATTGATCGCCAATATGTGAATCGAGGTATTGATCACTAGTATGTTTGGATACTCCCTCTGTTGGATTTGGGATGGGGAAAAATCATTGGACTACAAATCGATACAAATGCATGATTTATTTAGAGTAGTATATAGCCTCTAGAAACTCCTATAGAGCCATGAGGCCGTAAGGGTGGTTTGGAGAGCATAGGAAGCCCAGCTAGAGCCCCAGAGCCAATGTTAGGCCCGTTTTAGGTTTCGATATAATTTATTATATTTTTTAAGTTTAACCTTGGGTGATATTACTAATTACACATGAGTAAGCGTTGCTCTCACTTTCTACAAAAATATAAGAATCCCATATCTATAAGTAATGCATGTGAAAACTACACGTTCACCTTGTAGACATGCAATGCCTAAAATAACACATCGAAGTTCTCAAGAATTACAAATCTTTTCAAAAAGTACTTCTCACATATGGGTTGATCTTTCTTGCTTCTGGAATCTTACATTGATCAATTTAAAAGTTTTTTTTTTCCTATTCTTCAATTAGGTCAATATTTTGTGCCCTTGGATAAGTGCCAATCCCTTGGCACTCTCCATCATAGATAGCATGCTTGAGCTCGCATTGGAGATGTGGAAGATTGGGATTTGAGTGGTAAGGTTGTGGGAGGAGCAAGAGGTGTTGCAAAGGGTGAATGTTGATATTTTCATATATGAGAAATGTGACTTGCCTTGCCCTTGCATGGAATCTGAATGGTTAATAGGTTGCCAAGGACATTGAAGATTATAGATCTCATAGTTGTTGGTGTGCTTGATTAATGGTCCCTCCTTATTGAGTGGAACTAGAAGTCTTAATACGAATCAATCATGAGATGGAGAAGGTGGAAAGCACATTCTAGATAGGGATAATGGCTTAGGGTAACCCACAAGCTTTTGTACTTGGAATTGAAAACCTCACTTCAAAGGAAAGTGCTAGTCTTCACTTCTCATGCACAAGACATATTTCATTGGATTAGGACATGGATCAAACTCCATGCAAGTTGAGAGTATCCTCCATAGTTGAGGACTAAGTGAGTGTGTAGGTTATGGTGCAATGGTTATGTGAGCACACTTGCTTACATGTTGCATCTAGAATAAGGAAATGTACTCTTGATGCCTTACAAATCCAGAAAATATAAATTTATAAACATATTTTGCAAAACTTGAAGGCATAATATTTGGAGAGAAATGATTAAACTCTATAGTAGAATTCACACAGCCCTAAAGCATAATACTTAGGGAAACACTTAAAATAGTACAATAGAATGGAAGCATATACATGATCAATTAACACACTTTTACAAGCATGTCTACTGTATTAACAAGTGTGTTTAATGGTGTATCATGAAGAGCCTTTAACGAGAGCGTTTATATTCACGTTTAATAGCATACCTATAGCCATGCCTAAACACATGTATAATTGTGTCTATAATTGTTTTTATAAGTAGATTTATATCTGTGTTTATAAGGATGTTACAAGCACATTTATAAACATGTTTATAGTCATTTTAGTTTCCAAGCACATTTATGGGTGTATCTATGCATATATTCACATTTATAATATGAATTTATATATGCATTCAATGATATAGCATTCCAAAATGTGAATTTTTTGGACTTTTATGGAATTGCATTGAAGGAGAAAAGAGAAGGAAGAGAGTGAGGAAGGGTAGGAATACGGAGGCATGAGAGATATTTTTTTTTCTATGTCCAAGTAAAAAAGTGTTTTGATGCACCAATAAGGAAGAGGAGGAGGTTCTAGTTCACATCCAAATGCACATATTTTCCTTTTCCTCCTTCCTACCTTCTTCTTGCTTCGTTATTTCTTGTTTCACAACTTCCTTAAATAACGTGGACGTTTGCTCTTTTTCTCCCATTTCTTTCACGATTTTGTTAGTTTAATTTCCTACTTTTATTTCTTTCTCGAAATATGAAATGAGTATTTTACTTAGCTTGCTTTGTTTCTTATATAAGCTTTTGTTGTGTAGAAATGTACCATAGGACCACATGTACAACTACAATTAACAATGCTTTAATTTATCAATTTTCTAGACTATAGTTGTGCCTATAGCAACACTTATAATATTGTCTATATCAATACTTATAATAGTATATAGTTCCCTTATAATTGCGTCTTTAGGCATGCTTAGGTTAGTGTAATAAACAATTAAAAGTTAGGTACTCTTTCTCCATTATTTGTACATGGGCTAGAAAATTATCATTGAAATTTGCAAACACAAGAGAGATAAGAGATGTCACATTTTCTTTTATCTGTAAGAAGAGGAGGGTTGCATGCATCGACAAGAAAGTAGAAAAGGTTCTTCAATTCTAGAATAAGGAAAAAAATTCATTTTTCTTCTCTTCTTTTTCTCTACTTCTTGTTTCTTAAGTTTCTTGAAGAATGATGTATGTTTGTTATTGTTCTCCTATGTTATTTTATAATTTGGTACTTAAATTCTCTATTCTATTTCCTTTTCTTGCATAAGTGCCATAACTAGGCATACATGTTATCTAAGCATAACCAATATATATTAGCTTAGGTATTATAATATGTTGAAGCTTGAAATGATGATGAAGGATCTATCACACACACACACACACACACACCCTCATGTATGTATGTATGTATCTCACAAAACACATTGGTCACAACTTATGAAAGAGGAGCTCTCCATGCGTACTCCTACACTTGTATGTCAAAGGCCAATAGAAAACAAAAAACTTTGCTTCCAAATAAAGAACATGAATGCAAGGAGCATGGAGGGATTTAGATGAATAGCATCTTTGAATATGGCACATAGAGACATAAGGTTACATATGGATTGAAAACAAATCACAAATGGTTTCCATCATACTTTCTATGGGAGATTTCTTAGGCCATAGGTGGGCAAGAAAAGATACAATCACATGGGCTTCTTCTTTATGAGAATTAGGATCATTGATAGCTTCACCATTAGTTGTAGAAATTACAAGGTCATGTGCACACTTAATCACATTAAGAGATTGGTCACTTTTGATGGTGGCTAGAGAGCCCCAAATATGAAGCATGCATGATGAGCGAGAGACAAATAAATACATTTCTCATCCCATAAAAGTGGAGGCCAAGTATGATTCAAACCTTGTCAATCTTTTACCTTCTCTCTAGAGGCCCCACTTCTTGTTCTCTCATCAAGTGGTAATCTCTTGGCCCTTCTACCCTACATTAACAATATAATAGGAGCTTGGGAGCATTCTCTCAATGGCATGTAGGGTTGGGTTTAGGTTAACTATTTTTCTTGAGATTATAATAAGTATAGACTACCATTCTGCGTGTGCTTTGTGTGCACGTAACACTAGGTTGCTTCGTGAAGTAGTAAATCCGAAGTTGCTATGCTACCACATCGCAATTTCGCTCGACAATCCATTTCTCCTCTTTTTCTCTCCTCTTTTCCCCTTCTATTTCTAAATTTTTTCTTCTATCTTTCTCTCTCTTTCTTTTCCTCTCTCCCTCTCTCCCTCCAATTCCCTCTCTCTCTCTCTCTCTCTCTCTCTCTCTCTCTCTCTCTCTCTCTCTCTCTCTCTCTCTCTCTCTCTCTCTCTCTCTCTCTCTCTCTCTCTCTCTTTGTTTGTAATATACCAAACACTGCAAATCCCATGAACCCCCTTTTAAGTAATGGGGATAATGATATAGCATTTTTGAGAATTTCCTAAGGATAATGCAATTTTTTTTTCCTTCTTCCCCTCCCTAGCCGATTGTCGTGCTGGAGAGGGAGGGGAATAGAATGCATGGAAAAAGCTCCTCAGTGGAGCTCGTTGGTCACAAACCGCCGTCGCACAGACACATAGGGGAGGAAGGAATCCCTCCCCCTTACCTATATAAACTCGACAGGGGGGGGGGGGGGGGGAATCACCGTGAGGAAGGAGAAAAAAGGAGAAGAGACGGCCTGCTACTACCGTGAGGGGACAAGAGGAAGAGGAAAGCGGGAGGGCGGCCACGATACCACTCTGAGTAGTGGGTAAGAGAGAGAGAGGGCTTGAGGGAGCACTCTGCCAGACGAGGGCTGTCAAGCCACCGCCCCATGTAAGCTTCTGGAAGCTTAGAAGCTTCCAAAGGGGGGGCCTTCTTAGCCCCCTTTCCCTTGGCCTTCAAAACCACTCCTTCCCCCCTGTGTTTAAACTCATAAGCCCCCTTTTCTCCCCTTAGCCCTCTTCCCATGGATGTTGGAAACCCTTCCCCCCCGTGTTTAAAAATTTCTTTTAACCTCCCTTCTCTTGAGGCATCTTGAAACCCCTTTCCTCCAAATTTGCCCTAAGGGTCCTTAGACCCTTACTTATAACCTTTAAGGTTACTTTTTCCTTGGAGTTTCCCCCATAAAAGGTTACTCCAAATAACCTTTCCTTTCCCCCCCATGTTTTGTTAAAAAATCCCCCTTAGGCCATGCAAAAATAACCCCTTGGAACTCTCCCGCACCTTGTTTCTTTTCCCACACGTAAAAGAAAGAGGAATGTTAAGGGTCCTTTGACACCTTCCTTCCACTCAAAAAGCTCGTAAGGGATTCCACACTTTATTTATTCCCCGTTTGTGCGAGTTTTTACAAGGCCATTAAGCCCCTTCCATGGCTTTAATGGGTCTTATCCGCAAAAGATTTTGAAACACCCCTTCTTTCGAAATCCCTATTTCAAGGAGGGAGCCTTCTAAAACTACTTTCGGTGGACGGTGCAAGGGAGCGACGTTGGAATTCCAAAGAGGAGTTGTAAAGCTACTTCCATGTCCGAAAGACTACAATTGTGATGCATCCTAAGAAATTCCAAGGCGCAACCCTGCAGGAGGGTCGTCTCCCAGCATCCACGTGGATATCTCACCCCAAGCCCAGGTTTTCCTTCTTAATTTTTATTTGATATTGTTGTAATTCAATCATGCAAGGTTAATTGTTAGAAATATGATATATTTTTGTCCTAGATGCTCACAACGGAGGAACTTAGTCATCAATACTTTTAAATGAAACATGCAAATTAAAGAAAGCATAAACACATTTCTAGCAAATAGCTTTATGCATTGAAATGAATTATAAACTAGATTATTGTCCATTAAAATAGTATACTTCGTTTAAGCCTAGATGTATAAACTACGTATCGCACTATTAACCCATATCCTCTTCGCAATGAATCATCATAGAAAGTGCAAGCATGAAATGATTCTTACGATGCATAAACTCTAGGAAAATATCGTTTGTCAACTGCATAAATTATCAAGTAAAAGTTTGCTTGTTTAGCATGAATTTTGTTCGCAAAGTATAGGAAGATTAGTTGGAATTAACCTAACCTATGCCTAGCCTTAATCGATAAGTTAAGGTTGAAAAATTAATTTACGCATAGACAATGAGTCATGTGGAAATGATCACGTAATTATTTTCTAGGGTTAACCAAATTGGTATGAACCTAAAACACTTGAACCGTGGAGTACTCGTTTAGAAAGAGTTGAATTCACTAGGAAATTAACACGTGACCTAATCGTTACGCATCGCTAAAATTGAAACTCCTATACCTTAAATACTTGCCCACATTCACTAAATGTAGGGGACAGTGAAATGAAATTGAAAAGTGAGCTAGGGTTTGTCCCTAAGAATCTTACAAGATGAAACTTGGAAACCCTAGGTCTAACGACGTCAGCCTAGTAAAGATTGTTTCCTGACTCCATTGTCTCATAGTTCGATGCGACACTTGCGCAATAAGTGCGGAGTCATACGATCTTGTGATTGGATCACAAGGGAATGGCCAAATTCTCGTAACGAGGATGGCAAGTCCTTACGCAAGTTATCTTGCAAGAGGATGAATAATCATCCTAATTTAGTATCTTTCTTGAGTAAAGAAGATTGATTGGAAACTAAAGACCAACTGATAAACTGAAATAAACAATGAACTTAAGGTTTGACCAAGTCGGGTTAATAGGGTACGCCCTAACCCAGGATATAGGGGATCTTGCCTAGTTGCAAGTCATCCTGGATTGAGTGCCGGACGCATTCTAAAGGAAGGATTCATTCCTTAGCAGTTTGCCAACAAAAACAATCAATGGAATTGTTTGTGCTTGCTACAGATTTTAGAGCACTGTTTGGCTTTGTTTGATCAATGAATTAAAAGATAAAAGGATATCTATACTTCAGGTTGAAGGCCTGAAGGGAGAGGCAGCTTCAGTTACCCCCGACTGGCTGCCTAACCCTAACCAAGGGGGTTGTTAACCTCGTCGGGCAAGTGGACTGAACTCGCCCCCCTCTCCTCTTCTTTCTTTCTTGCTCTTTGTATATTTTTCTCTCTTTATTTTAATTAAAAAAAGTAGCTCTCTTTTCTTTTTTTTTCTTTAAATTTTTTATTTTTTAAATTTATATTTTCTCTCTCTATAATTCTCTCTCTATGTTCAAATTCTTTCTCTTCTTCTTCTTTTTCTTATTTTCTCTCTCATTTTTTTCTTTCTATCTCTTTCCCCCCTTTTCTCATCTCTTTTCCTTTTTCTTTTCCTCTCTCTCTCTCTCTCTCTCTCACTCTTAAATTTTATATTTTATCTCTCTATAAATCTCTTTCTAATTTCTTTTAAATTTTATCTTTCCTCTCTCTATAATTCTCACTGTGTTCAAATCCTTTCTCTTATTATTATTATTATTTCTCTCTCTCTCTCTCTCTCATTCTCATTTTCTTCTCTCTGTCTCTCTTTTCTCTCTTTTTCTTTTTTCTTTTCCTCTTTCTCTCTCTCTCTTTCTCTTAAATTTTATA